>NC_056517.1:9760006-9766740 GCF_014905685.2 Nematolebias whitei | reverse complement strand
TAGATAGATAGATAGATAGATAGATAGATAGATAGATAGATAGATAGATAGATTTTACTCAAATAATGTTACTTGTATAAAAATCTATGGTACTCAAAGTAAAATGTAAGTCATTAAAAATGTATTTTGAGTAAAATGTTGCTTGTTTTACAACTGAAGGGTATTTTGTGGTGAATATAGGACAAAAATGCTTTTTTTCTAAAACACTCATGATTTATATATGCAATAACAACACAGATCATGTCTACAGAGGATATTTAAAATCTTACAGTTATCATACATATATTCATTCACAATACATACATATACACATATACATATATATGTATACATGTATATATACATACATACACATACATAAATATCCAGGGTAGAGTTGCATTTGGGCCTAAAAAATCCGACCTGCCCCAGCCCGTAGCCGTTTTTCTGAACCCGACCCAGCTCAAATTTCGGGTCAGCCCAGGCACAGACATGCCACCGCTAATCTGGGGTATAGCAGATTTACTCTTCTCTCTTTTTACTGTACGGGGAGGAGTTGAACACTCTGATGGCCTGAGGAACAAAGGACTTCCTGAATCTGTCTGTGGAGCAGGACTGGGACAGCAGTGTACCACTGGAGGAGATCCTCTGCTTCATGATGGCACCATGCAGAGGATGGTCTGCATTGTCCGTGAAGGAAAGTAGCTTACTGAGGGCCCTTTTCTCTGCCACCGATGTAAGGGACTTACAGGGAAGGTAGAGAATGGCATCCTCCACCCCCACCTTCTCCTGGTAAGTGACCTGTAGAGGGTCCTCAGCGTGGTGAACCTGAGGTCTAAGGAATTTCAGTAGCAGTCGCTCTAGGGTCTTCATCACATGAGCTGTCAAGGCGAATGACCTGAAGTCATTCAGCTCCTTAGGATGTGCCGTCTTAGGAACTGGAATGAGGCAGGATGTGTTCCATGTGACAGGGACCCTCCCGAGACGCAGGCTCAGGTTGAAGACATGTGGGAGTTGCTGATGAGTTACTATTCCATTTTATATGAAAAAAAGGTGAAGAAATCTGTTATTATGGACATTTATACTTCAGGTGCTTTAAAAGTTATCAACTTTACTACTCTTATTAATACCATTAAAATTAACTGGATAAAGCAGTTTTTATAGAACTCTACATCTACTTTATACCCAAATAGGTTGGAGGTCATGAATATGCACTTCTGTGCGATTATGTCATAGATAAACTTCCCCTGTGGTTATCAAATTTTCAAAAATAAATGTTGTTGGCATGGTCTTTAATTTATAAACACATTTTTTTCCTCTACATAAATGTTTCATTTGGAACAATCAACACATCAAATACAAAAATAAATCTTTTTTTTTAACTTGTGGTTTGATTAAAGCATAATTCTAGTAACTCAGCTACTCATTGATAATGGGAACTTGCTGTGCTACTCCGAGTTGCTGCAGCCATTTAACTTTCCTGTAGCCCCAAAAGAATTAGATCTGGTAATGGATGCTATTCCCTCTGGTATTCTAACTTTATTAAAAGACGCTTTGAGAAACCAGTTGTTATTCAACCCTTTGACCTTGATGACACCAGTTGGTCATACAGTGAAATCCAAAAATAATAATCGTAATAATAGGTCATTTTTTTGAAGCAGATAATACCACTACCCCCTATTTTGTTCATTACTGGGCTGGATTTGTAAATGAGCTGAATTGGGTCAATGTGTGGAAATTGCTAAACAAAGTAAGATAAGTGTCTTATAAATTAATCCACAAGTATCACCTTGCCAAGCAATATATGTTAAAAATTAAAAAAAGATATTTGTGTGAATTACTCTGTGTGTGAGTCTGAACCTGAAACTATGATTCACCTGTTCTGGTTCTGTCACCCTACTGGAAACAAGTCATCTTGTTTATCCAGAGAAAGACTGGTGAAGTTGGAACAATGTGCTCTTTGGAGTCCATGATGTCAAAAACAGAAAGAACTGTATATCATAATTTTGATAATTTATCTATGGGAAACAAGACGTCACAATCAGGAAACACGAAACAGCAGTTTTCAAAATAAAACAGGTTTTCTTTGATCTCCCAGTTTTATAAGTTTTTTTAAAAATTTTTTTTATAGTAAATAGTGAAAACATTTCTGAAAAGTTTGGGCAATTTTTTTAAATGTTTTCTGACAAGTTTGGAAACAGAAATCACGATTTGTGAAAATGTTTGTTTCCAGACTCCTAATCCATCCATCCATCCATCCATTCATCCATCCATCCATCCATCCATTCATCCATTCATCCATCCATCCATCCATCCATTCATCCATCCATCCATTCATCCATCCATCCATCCATCCATCCATCCATTCATCCATCCATCCATTCATCCATTCATCCATCCATCCATCCATCCATCCATCCATCCATCCATCCATTCATCCATCCATCCATTATCTTTTACCTGCTTCTTCCTTTTTGGGTCATGGGGGTCGCCGGTGCCCATTTCTAGCAATCACTGTGCAAGGGGCGGGGGGTACACCCTGGCCAGGTCACAAGCCCATTACAGACTCCTGATGTTAAAGAAAAATTAATATTGAAAAATCAAAACTTCAAGTTGCTCTTCAGAGTACTGCTCCTCCTTCCTGAAGGTCAGGATATTTAAATCTCCCCCCTCACTGTCCCCATCTGGACACATTGACCCACTAATGAATGTGACATAGAGCATGACTTCTGACCTCAGGGCCCAAGGCCTGACCTTTGACCTCAGAGCCCAAGCCCTGACCTTTTACCTCAGAACCTCAAGGCCTGACCTTTGACCATTGTGCCTAAAGCCTGACCTTTAACCTCAGAACCCAAGCCCTGACCTTCAAACTCAGGGCAAAAGGCCTTTCATGAAGAAAACTTTTCAAACGAGATTTTTCTGACAGGATATTTGATCAACAGCAACACGGAGTCAGGATTTAGAGGACATCAATGTCTCACTCAACTCCTGATGGAACTTTTTTCAGAGCAGGAAGTCAAACTCTTTCACTTCCTGTTTCCTCAGACTTCCTAGTCCTCCTGCTGTGAGAGTCCCCCACCACAAAGAGCCAGTCTTCAGCATCTCAGTTAATGGCTCTCCCACCGCAGTGGGACGTGAGGACCTCATCCTTGGCATCCCCGTTGTGAACGGCGAGGTGAGTGTCTCCGGCTGTAGGACCCATGAGACCCGAAGAAAACCTGTAATCTAAACCTGGACTCTGTCCTGCAGAGCGTCCAGCTGCCGTCCAGTCAGATGGACTCCGTGGACCTGTCTCTGCTGGACGAGAAGGCTCTGAGCTTCTGGCTGCTGCAGGTCACCTTCATCCTTCATCCAGGTCGTCAGAACCGTCATCCTGACGACCCACCTCAGTTCGGTTCTGGGCCATCAGTTCATAATCTTGTTTGTCTCCTGGCAGAACCGCCTCACGACTCTGTGTGGGCCGTCAGAGAGACCCGTCCCCCAACACGTTTTAAAACCTCTCTTCATTTTTGATTAAGGTTTTTAACTCGTCTGAGAAAGAAAACAGGACTGAAGCAGTCGATCTGTTTGGACCAGAACTTCCTGGTAAAAACACAGAACCGGTTTAAAAGCACCGAATCAGAACTTGAGGTGCGTTTGGTTTTTGTCCGCTTCCTCATTTCTGTTTGTTCTTGAAAACAGAACGTTTTAATTAAAGCTCATCTCTGTGTCTCAGTGTCTTCTTCTAAATGTCTCCATCCTCAGAGTCCACCAGGTCCTCCGAGTCCACCTGGTCCTCAGAGTGCACCTGGGCCTCAGAGTGCACCTGGGCCTCAGAGTGCACCTGGGCCTCAGAGTCCACCTGGGCCTCAGAGTCCACCTGGTCCTCAGAGTGCACCTGGGCCTCAGAGTCCACCTGGTCCTCAGAGTGCACCTTGGCCTCAAAGTGCACCTGGGCCTCAGAGTCCACTGTCAAAGTGTGTCCTGGATTTAGTTTCAGAACCTTGAAGAAGTCCAAACAAAGCAGCTTCAGTTGGACTTATTTAACTGTGGACATAATCATAATCAGAATAAACTTTATTGGAATTGCACTGAGGTACAACGCGAATATGTACGTACAGTCGTCCGAAAGATGGGCGGAGTGCATGAAGCTGCAACTGTAGAAAGCGCGGCCATTTTACCCTTATCAGATAATAATCTTAGATAGGAAAAGGGGTAGAAACATGAGGGTAGATAGTGGTATTACAAAAAAAGATCTTTCACATTTTGTCTATCAGGACACGATTTGAGACGTCAAAAAACTACCAGCAGCACAATTAAAACATGATTACATTTGCATTTGACATCAAGGTGTTAAGATTTGTCCATGAGCATTTTTTCAGATCAGCCACAGTTTCTGAAGATGTTATTCCAGCCAGCAGTTCAGATAAGCTTGTACAGAAAGTTCTCGTGGTGGTGGGGGAAATAGATGAAGCTTTTGTCCTTGGGTACTCATGTCCCAGGAGAAATTGATAGTCGGCCCGTCTCCGAGGCCGTCGGGAGTCAGATTCAGATAAGCTTGATTCTTGTTTTTTCTTCAGGCAGACCGATTACTTTTTTCCAGCCGTGAGTCCATCTGGGCGTTCTGGTTCCGAAAAAGCCTAATTGTGGGATTCCATTCCACTGATCCATGCTATGAGTCTCCTTCAAGGTTGAACCCACCACGCTGACGAGTCCCAGAAGCCACAGGTGGCCTGCAATTCTCAATCGCCTCCACCTTACGGTTAAGCTCGTAAACCAGACGATTCAAAGTTCCCACAGCGAGGACCAAGCCTTCACACTGACTCGGTTTACCATGGTCGAAACTGCTGCCGCCGTCTGCTTCAAAAGTCGATAAAACAGAGCCCCGCCGATGCCAAAAAGCAGAGTCCCTGCTATCATAAATCCAAATATATAAACGTCTTCAACATCCTCCTGAGACAGGACAGAGAGACACATCATCTGCCACACTCCCCACAAATCCATGACGTACCCCACAGCGTGAGTCTCAGCTGGACACGCCAGTTCTCCAGGACCTTGTTGCTTTGATGAAAAAATCTTATCAATAGAGTTGAACGCCCACAATACCAAATCCATAATCTTCTTAATTTATGTTTGGGAGATGAAACCCAGGCGCTTCAGACAGACAGAGAGCAGAGCAGGAGGAAGGAAAAACGGGGGAGGAAAAAAACAAGCTGCCACCTCGATGAGAGCCTGGGAGGAAAAAATAAATAAATAAAGTACTGTGCAAAAGTTTTCAGTCATCTTGACCTAAATGTATCTGGTGTCAACAACAAAAAACAAAAGTGGATTTAAAAAAGTTTATTTAGATCCATTTAAACATCTGTCAGAAGAATCGATCAGCTCTCACGATGAGCAATCATCTTTAGAGTTAGACAAAGGATAAAGACGTTTGACCCAGTTTGGTTCTGAAGTCTCAGCTTCAGCTGCTGCTTCGGCTCGCTCTGAGGTTGAAGTGTAAATCTGATAAAGTATTGAGCAGTTTTTATATTGATCAGGTTGTTATTTATGGTAAATGGTAAATTGACTGTACTTATATAGCACCTTTCTATCTTATCAAGATACGCAAAGTGCTTTACAAAACAATCTGTGTCCTCATTCATACAGCACTCTAATACAAAGCTAATTGAACAAATAATTCTAAAGAGACTAATCAGAGCTTTATCACATTCATACACCGATGGGACACACATCGGTTCAGTGTCTATCACCTCTGAAAACTCAAAGGGAGGTATCCTTCATGGATCAGAACTCTAGATTCTGAGTCAGGAACTAATCCTGTTAGAAAAATAATTTTCTGATGCAAGAAAACTGAAAAAAAAACCAGCTGAAGGAACAACAACAACAACAACAACAACAACAACAACAACAACAACAAAGGTCATGAATTATGAAAAAGACAACAAAGGTCATAAATGACGAAAAATACAACCAAGGTCACAAATAATGAAAAATACAACAAATATCAAATGATGAAAGAAACAACAACAAAAGTCATGTATGATGGAAAAAACAACAAAGGTCATAAATGATGGAAAATAAAACAAAGTTCATAAATGGTGGAAAAGACAACAACAAAGGTCATGACTGATGGAAAAGATAAAGTTCATAAATGATAAAAAAAAGAACAGCAACAAAGGTCATGACTGATGGAAAATACAACAAAAGTCATAAATTATGGAAAAGACAAGAACAAAGGTCATGACTGCTGCAAAAGACAACAAAGGTCATATATGATGAAAAAGAACAACAACAACAACGGTACAAATTGTGTAAAGGACTACAGCAAATGTAAAAAATTATGGAAAACACAACAAATGTCAAATTATGGAAAAGAACAACAAAGGTCATAAGTGATGAAAAAGAAAAGAACAAAGGTACAAATTATGTAAAGGACTAGAGCAAATGTCGTAAATGGAAAAGACAACAAAGGTCATTACTGATGGAAAAGATAAAGATCATGAATGATGAAAAAGAACAACAACAAAGGTCATTATGGAAAAGAACAACAAAGGTCATGACGGACAGAAAGTACAAAGGTCATAAATGATGGAAAAGACAACAAAGGTACAAATTATGTAAAGGACTGCAACAAATGTCATAAATGATGGAAAATACAACAACAAAGGTCATGACTGATGGAAAATACAACAAAGGTCATAAATAGTGAAAAAGAACAACAACAAAGGCCATGAATTATGGAAAAGAACAACAACAAAGGTCAGGAATGATGGAAA
>NC_056517.1:9747637-9759996 GCF_014905685.2 Nematolebias whitei | reverse complement strand
GATGGAAAAGAACAACAAAAGTCATGAATTATGGAAAAGAACAACAAAGGTCAGGAATGATGGAAAAGAACAACAATGTCATTGATGGAAAATACAACAAATGTCAAATTATGGAAAATACAACAAGAAAGGTCATGAATGATGGACAGAACAACAACAACAAAGTTCATGAATGATGGACAAGACAAAAAAGGTCATGACTGATGAAAAGACAATGGAAAAGAACAATAGCAAAGGTCATGCATGATGGAAAAGACAACAAATGTCATAAGGTCTCTCTTGTAAACGAGTTTCCGAGGCTCAATGGGACTAACCTGTGTAAATAAAGGTTGAATAAATGATGGAAGATAACAACAAATGTCATAAATGATGGTCAAGAACAATAAAAGTCACGCATGATGGAAAAGAACAAATACAAATAATGGAAAAACAACAAAGATCATGAAAGATGTAAAAGAACAACAACACAGGTCATGAATGATGGAAAAGAACAACAAATATAAATTACGGAAAAGACAACAAATGTAATAAATGATGGAAATGACAAAAAAGATCATGAATGATGGAAAAGACAACAAAACGTCATAAGTTATGGATAAGACAACAACAAAAGGTCATGAATGATGGAAAAGACAACAAATGTCATAAATGATGGAAAAGAACAACAACAAAGATCATGAATCATGGAAAAGAACAACAAATGTCATAAATGATGGCAAAGACAACAAAGGTAAAAAAAGATGAAAAAGAACAACAAAGGTCATGAATGATGAAAAAGAACAATAACAAAGGTCATGAATAATGGAAGACAACAATATGATGCTTTTGAGTCTACTTAATGAAGACAAAACATTTTTCAGTGATACTCATCTTTATTTTCCTGTTGAAATATGTTCTAACATGTTTATGAACATCTTACACTGACGAGTAAAAAGCAACAACTGTAAAAAAAAAAAAAAAAAGACTGTTTTAGAATTCAGAGAAACACAATCTCACCTGTATGTAAACTTTCAGCTGTATTGATCCAGAGAACACGTGAGAATCTATGAAACTCACAACAACAGTAGTTTACAGTCAGATCAATGGGCTTGTTACACTTTAGTTTAATTCTGACATTATCACAAAAAAAACTGTACATTTTACTAAACTTCACGAATTTCCACTGATGTTAAATCTTTAATGGGATATCTTTAAAGTGGGTCTCCATGTAAATGTCATAAAAAAAACAACATCTTAGCTCTTTAAATGCCATTCGTGCAGAAGAACAGTTTGAGAGTTCGACAGGACTGATGAGGATTACTGCGGTCTTAAAACTACAATCTTGAAAAAAAAAACCCAACATAGCAGTTCTTGCCCACGCTATTATTTACACCTTGGTCATTTTCCCATCATCAGTCTATAGTTCCTCAAAGACAGCACCAGCAGCAGTGAAACGTTGTATCCAAAGGTCATAACAAGCAGGATGACTTAATTCTGCAAAAATAATTGTGTTTTACAAATCGGACGGTGGCGTCAAGGTTTAAAAATTAACATTCACACAAACTGCTGTTTTAATGCAGCAACAACTTGTTATGGAATTGGACTGCCATCCAAATGGACCAGCAGCCTTCATGAAACTGGACACTGCAAGTTGAAACCAGAAAGGGAACAGAGTCCTGACATCCAGGTACAGGTTTTAAGTCTTGCCCCCACATGAACCAACCAGACGTTGCCCTTTTTATTAAAGAAAACAAAACCCTACAGACATCATTTCAGGTGTTGTTTCTGTTGATTAATGACGTTCTTACTTTGCATATGTTAGACTGTAATTGGTTATTTCACCTTTAAAGAAAGCTCATGGAACACATTTGTGTGTCAGGAAGTAGGCTGTGCAGGTCTACTGCACAGACTCTGGTTACAAAAATACAAATAAACCAGTGTCTTGTGGCTTCAATTCCAGACATGAAAAGGCTGGGACACAGGGTCTATCAGTATACATGTCTATGATTGTTGTTGATGGAACGGACCCACTTTCAAATATATTATTTATTTATAACTTTTGAATGGAAACCATCTTTAAAATAATTGAAAGATCACTTGTGAGGGGGCTACGGTATCTTGGTGGTCAGTGCCGCTGTTTTATAATCCTGAGATTGCAGTTTTGAGCCTGGTTGCGTCAGGAAAGGTATCCGGCGTAAAACAATCGTCAGCTCTTTCATGCAAGTTTGCTCACTGTGGCAACCCCTGAAGAAAGGAGCAGCTGAAAGAAACTCACTATACTTTAGGGGTTGCGTATGTATACCTTTGGTGTATACCTTTCCACCTTATATGCTGATGATCTTGAAAATTATTACTGAAAGTCACTTTCAGTCACAGGCAGGTGGTCTGAGTTCAGAGTACTCAACAGAAAAACTCAGTTAAATGACATCATGTGTTTTTCATGACATCCTGTAGGTGTTGATCTCAAATACACATACGAGCAACAATATAGGTTTCAGTTGATCAGTTACTAATGAAATGGTTAGCTTACCTCATAAATTTAACAACACTCCAGTTTTTAACTTCACTTATTCTTTGTCAAACCAACTCTTAAACCCTTCTCTTGTCCAACCCTCCATTTGACATCGTAGAATTTGTACATTTCATAGTGTTTTTCTTTTTATATTTAAACAAATGTAGCAATAACTTGGAATATCTAGCCATGACATGCTAAATAAAAAAAACATAAATAAAGTATTTTTGGATTACCCAGTGGAGTTACAAAATAAAGGACTCAACTTAGTCCCATCTAGGCATCGATGGAGTGGTTCGAAACGAGGCTTAGCTATTTGGTTAAAGAAAGAAATATAAATAGATAGTCGTCTTATTTTGGACGTTTGGACAGTGGTTTTGGTCTTTATATTGGTTTTGGTGGGAAAGCCACAGGATGATCTTTGGGTGGTTTACAAAAAAGACGCAGTTTCCACATTTTAAGAAGCATGTTCCTCATCTCTCTGCTCGGTGGACTCTCCTCTTTGCGACACAAGGAATGCCTCCCACACAGCCAGGCACTGGAAGACAGACAGACGGACATTTTCAGTATCATTCGTGATGTGATGAGACAAAGTAGTCAGATCTTAAAACGGAGAAACACTAGAGTGGCCAACTACAGCGCAGTCTATGATAACGAGGTAAGAATTCATACTGCATTTGATAGGTGATACATGGCATCCATCCTTACTGCCAGTGTGACAATGACAATAAAGCTTATTCTGATTCTTCTGATAAGTTAGTATTTTTATGCCACATTTGCTCCCACATCATTGTGACCATTGCCAGTTTGTCTGTCTTGTTCTCTGAATAAGTCTGAACCTAACAAAACATGATCAATAAATAATAAAATACCTGTGCTATATTCATAAGTTATCCAGCATCGTAACGCTGAGAGAACAAGCAGTACGTTGACGTCCCTGTCTCTGAGAGATTTGAATAATGAACGTTTGTAGTTTTGGAGATGAGTGTTTTCCAGGACTGGAATTCAACAGAGAATGAAAGTAAACCTAAATGTTTTTGGTGCAAGACACTGAAGTAGGTAGAAGTTACACTGTGGAGAAGAACAGAGGTAAGTTTATGGGAGGGGGTGTCAACAGTGGTGAAAATAATCAATATTATTTTAATAACCATTTTTTTAAATAATTTGCAGATTAACATCCACTGATGACTTTCTGCAAGTCTCATTAAAATGTGTTCAATGATTCCTGAGATATTTTGCTAATAGTAAGATAAACAAAGCACAGATAAAATCAATGATGCACCCTTCATTTATTAGTGTCGAGTGATGAAAAGGAACGTTGAAAATGTTGTGGAAAAGTAACAGGATACCATCCCAAGCTGTTCTACATGAAAGATAATATTTTGCACTACAGTATCATTTAATCATTAGTATTAAAACATGGCTGCCACCTACTCCTACCATAAAGAGCAAAAGACAGCAGCGGATGAGTGAAGCTCTGTGGAGACAGAAACGTGTCGAACACACACAATCACACATGTTGGTGTGTTATTTAAAGATACTGCTGTGATGGTGTGCGTGGACCAGTGGAGTCATATAGTGTGTGAATGATTTATTGCTGTGGACCACAGAGATGACCCATGAGGATCTAATAAGACACACCTGGAAGGCTCTTATACCAACCAGGTGATGGGGAGTTCAGAGAAATGATGAGTTGGTGGAAAACGGGCCTTGCACCATGTGAGAAAAAAAAAAGATTAAAGTGTTGTTCAAACAAAATCAGAAAACTATTAAAATGGGTTTATGTTACCCTGTAGCAACTTTTGTAAAACAAGTGCTGTTTTTGCACTTCCATACACTGCTACAGTCTGCCAAAGAAGGCAAAAGGTGATCATGTTTTCTTTTCCCAGACCCAGGAAGTGGTTACAAGAAGTTGATAGACTGCCTGAAACTTTGGAGCAGGACAAGGCTATTAACTGTATTCTGTACCACAGACTATAGCCAGGGGAGGCCACACCTAGTCTGTATGGTTTACCTAAAATTCACAAACAAGGTGTACATTTAAGATCAATTGTTAGCATGATTAACGCTGTCACTTACAATGTTTCCAAATATCTGGTGTCTGTAAGGGACACCACCGCGTTATTGGTTCAGGTATGTTGATGACACCTGGGTTAAATTAAATCTCAGGAAGTCCAATATTTTACTGATTATATCAACTCTGTGGATAAAATATATAAAGTTCACATGAGAAGATGTAAAAAATGGCAGGTTGGCTTTCTTGGACTGTGAGGTCTCAGTCTCTGATAGAGGACATTTGCAAACTGAGGTGTACCGCAAACCCACCCACACAGACCAGTATTTGCAGTTTGACTCCCATCACCCTTTGGAGCACAAGTTAGGAGTCATCAGGGCTCTGTATCACAGAGCAGACAGCGTCCCCACTAGCTCAGGAGCCAGGCAGAAGGAAAAATCCCACACAAGACAGGCTCTAGAGCAATGTGGATATCCTAACTGGGCCTTCCTGAAAGCAGAGAAGAAACCCAAACAGGACTCCAGTCAGCCATCAAGTGAAAAGGAGGAACCCAGACCCAGACCAGTGGTCATTCCACATGTTGAGGGAGTATCAGAGAAACTGAGACGTTTATTTTCTAAACATAACGTCCCAGTGGATTTTAAACCCCAAAATACATTAAAGACTGGTTCATCCCAAAGATCCAGTCCCCCGGCACAAACAGAGTAATGTTGTGTATGCTGTTCAGTGTCAGGAGGGCTGTGATCAGTCTTACATCGGGGAAACTAAACAGCCACTGGCCAAAAGGATGGACCAGCACAGAAGAGCAACACCATCAGGCCAGGGCTCTGCGGTCTACACTCATCTCCAGGCCAGAGGTCACTCTTTCAAGGATGAAGATGTTCACATCCTGGACAGAGAGGAACGATGGTTTGAGAGAGGAGTAAAGGAGGCCATCTTTGTGAAAAGAAATCGTCCATCATTAAACAGGGGTGGAGGCCTCCGGGTTCAACTGTCCCCCTCTTACAATGCTGTGATTGCTAGTATCACTCAGCCCTCTGTGAGTAGTAAACAGCCCTCAGGGTGTGTGTGTTTCCTTGACTGATGAAGTCTTCCAGACCCAAGGCGAAATGTTTCAGCACAAAAAAAAAGAAACTGTCCAGATGACCTGACTGAAAAATGTTGGATTGTATACCTGGATTATTGAGCATGGACGTTGTTGTTTTCAACCAGTTTGACAAGACTGTCAACAAGGAAGAGGGCCGGCAATGGAGGAGGGGGCGTACCAAAGAGACCATCTTATCACAAGCAGAACTGGTTTGTTCCACTTTGGAATGAGTTGTTAGGGGAAGAATCAGTTTTGTTGTGTGTTTCCTTGACTGATGAAGCCTTCCGGACCGAAGGCGAAACGTTTCAGCACAAAAAAAAAAAAGAAACCGTCTAGATGACCTGACTGAAAAATGTTGGAGCCATCAGGGTGTTAACGATCCATCGTTAGGCTGATGGTCCTTCTTGATCATGTGAGCAGCTGGTTTTGGCTGTCAGCAGCAAACTGGTTGATCCACAGTAGCTATGTTTACATGGACATAAGTAATCGGATCAAACGGCCGTTCAGAATAAAAACTCGTCATGTAAACGCCCTGTTCGGGTTATCTTTTATGGGGCTGAGATGGTGTAGAGGCAGGGCAGCCGGCTTGGGACCCGAGAGTCCCAGGTTCGATCCCCAGTCACTGCACATCACGTGGCGTCTCTGGGCAGCACGTCTAATCCCCAAAATGTCCCCCGGGCGCTTTCAATAGCTGCCCACTGCACCACCTGGTGGTGGATGGGTTAAATGCAGAGACTAATTTCGCCATTGTATGGAAACATACAGTGCTGACATTGTGATGACATTATTATTATTATTATTATTATTATCTTTTGTTTATTCAGAATGATCCGAAATAATTTGTGATCAGAACGAAATGGGTGGTTTACGCCGATTCATAACCCGAACGGTGCACATGTAAACGCTCAATCTGTTCATTTTTTTCTGATCGTGAAAAACTGACCTGACTGCGCATGTGCAACCTATGTCATTTCCGCCTAGCTCTAATAATATTAGCATGTCAGGGAAGCAAAACTGGTCCGTGAGCGACACAACATTTATACTAGAAACTTTGAAAGAGTTCAAAATGATCTGTATTACCTGCAGCTCAGTCAGGGAGTGCAGTAACGTCTCCATCGTCATTAAAACCTGTCGCAGGTCCATTTTGGGTTCTCATGTTTGTTTACGTTCATCCCGGAAGTAAACCGGAAGTAGAACTTCTTGTTCGGTGCCAGACCAGTGGTCATTCCGTATGTTGAGGGGGTATCAGAGAAACTGAGACGTTTATTTTCTAAACATAACGTCCCAGTGGCTTTTAAACCCCAAAATACATTACGGCAAAGACTGGTTCATCCCAAAGATCCAGTCCCCCGGCACAAACAGAGTAATGTTGTGTATGCTGTTCAGTGTCAGGAGGGCTGTGATCAGTCTTACATCGGGGAAACTAAACAGCCACTGGCCAAAAGGATGGCCCAGCACAGAAGATCAACATCATCAGGCCAGGACTCTGCGGTCTACACTCATCTCCAGGCCAGCGGTCACTCTTTCAAGGATGAAGATGTGCACATCCTGGACAGAGAGGAACGATGGTTTGAGAGAGGAGTAAAGGAGGCCATCTTTGTGAAAAGAAATCGTCCATCATTAAACAGGGGTGGAGGCCTCCGGGTTCAACTGTCCCCCTCTTACAAAGCTGTGATTGCTAGTATCACTCAGCCCTCTGTGAGTAGTAAACAGCCATCAGTGTGCTAATGACCCATTGTTAGGCTGATGGTCCTTCTTGAGCATGTGATCAGCTGGTTTTGGTTGTCAGCAGCAAACTGGTTGATCCACTCTGAGAAGGTGCTATTTAAGAGACTGGGCTGAAAACAGCACCTCAGACTGAGGAAGTCTCTTGGATGAGAGACGAAACGTTTCTAGATTTCTTTTGCTTTGTTTTGCTTTTGTTTTTTTGAATGTCCAGAGGACCAGATTGAACTTTTTTGGATTTTTCTACCTGGATTATTGAGCATGCATCAGGAGATTTCTTGTTCGGTGTTTTTTTAAGGAGAGTTTACCACTCTGCACATGTCAGTACTTCTGTTCAGAACAAAGCCCGCTGCATGTAAACGCTCGTCATGAACAGATTGTGCCCATGTAAACGATACATTTGAATCATTTAATCTGAAAACATTTTTATATTTCTTTTTTCTTTCTACATATTTTTCTTGCTAAGCACTTCTGGATCGATGCAAACTGCATTTCGTTGCTTTGTACCTGTGACATGTGCAATGACAATAAAGTTGAATTCTATTCTATTCTTTTCTATTCTATTCTATTTCAATCCAGTCAAAAAAATGTGCGCATGTAAACATAGCTTATGAGAAGAGGCTATTTGAGAATGAGTTTGTTGCAACTCCTCAGACTGAAGAAGTCTTTTGGATAAAAGTTTAAATGTTTCAACAACAAAAAAACAAAAAAGACGCACAGAGGACCTGACTTAACCTTGTTAGGTTAACAAATTAAAATATTTCAGAGCAGTTTTAATTTTTACAGTCTTTTCTTTGGGCTAAATCTTGAGCTTACATTTTCATAGTACTCCTTATTCTTCTCAGCAGTGGAGACGAACGCTGATCTGAGGTCAGTTCTCATAAGGTTCTTCCAGCGGGACCAGTCTCCCTGCAGGGCGTTATTGGCCTGCTCCACTCGGTCGGCCAGATTATCCACTTCCTCCTGCAGCTGCCAAAAACATAAACAGTGAAGCAGCAACGTTGTTAGTCAAATAAATGACAATGACCGTACCAACTGTCTGACAGTATACATTGATTAGATGTGGAAAGAAGGTTTCAGTTTTTATTGCAGATATGAGTCACAAGCCCTGTTTCAAGGATGACAGGTTGAGAACCACTGATGTGGCACATGTGCTCAATAGTGAAGAACACCGGGTTGTCACGATCAGGTGACCGCTCGATTTAAAACCCCACTGGTGGGCAGAAAGACAACATTTATACTTCCTTCTTCACCAACTTAAACAACAAAAGCCCAATCCTGCGTTGTGCTTGGATGGGCAAATAGGTGGGACAAGAATTTGAACAGTGAATGTTTGTAGTGTTGGAGATGAGCGTTTTTCTGGACTGGAAATGAACAGGGAATGCAAGTAAACCTTAATGTTTTTGATGTAAGGTATATGAATAAAAGTTGTACTGTGGAGAAGAACAGAGGTGCAATGGTGGAGCCAAGGGGTCCGTATGGCCACCATAAATCTTTGGCCACCCCAATCATTTGAGGAAACAATGATGTTCAAACCAGGTGGTGGAATGGAGAAGAAAGGGGATTTTAGAGACATTCAATGTGGTGTGGTTATTGGTGTCAGATGGGTTGATTTGGGTATTACAGAAACTGCTGATCTACAGGGAATTTAACACACAATGTTATCAGGGGTTTAAAAAGAATGGTCCAAAATAGACAGAGCAGCATTTGATAGACAAAAAAAAAAATCTTGTTAATGTCAGAGGAGAATGGACAGACTGGTTTGAGATAACAGAAGGACAACAGTTACTCAAAAAAATACATATTACAACTAACATTCGCAAAATACCATCTCAGTAGACACAACACGTAGGCTAAAGACTAAAAGCAATGTTTTACAGTAGAAGAAGACCATATCCAGTGCTACTTCCATCATCTAAAAACAGGAAACTGAGGCATCAGATAACATAAGCTAACCAAATCTGGACAATGACAATTTAGAATAAGAAGAGGTACACCAATGTCCCCCTTTGCTAAGTGATTTGAATAATGAATGTTTTTAGTTTTCAAGAGGAGTCGTCGTTGTCGTCGTAATCGATCATACAGAAGTTTGCCAGCTAAATATGTGGATGAAACTCAGGATGTAGAAGCGTTCACCCAAAATATCAACTCTGGGAACAACATCAAGTTCACCAGAGAGGACGCTAAAGACAGCAGGTGGCCATATTTGAACCGTTTGGTGGGAAGAGATGGACACCTCGACATTGAGGTTTACACAAAATCAACTGGCACACAGTGAAGCAGCTAAAGCCAGTTTTGCACAAAAACTGCGAAATGTGATAAAGCACGAAATATGGAATGTTTGCTCCCAAGAGTCTTCTGAACAATTCTACCATGGTCATCTAAAAATCCAAGATGATTAATTTGTTATTAGAATTATATTATTAATTGTTTACTAATGTGTTACTTGCATAGCACAAGGTCACTGATAAAATAAATCATATAAAATAACAAAGATCATTTAAACTGACCATGTTATTGCAACACCATATCATCACTGTAAAGAAAAAAAAACTCACTTTGTTGGACAGCTTGAAAAAAGGCCTCCATTTTGGATTTGCTAATTCAGGCAGATTTGACAAATGCCTCAATGAGAAACATCACTCAGTTTGCTGCTTTTATGATTATCCGCTCTACTAAAACCAGAACCTTCTGTTTTGAGCCTCAGAACTCGACTTGGTGGGGAAACAGTTTACTTGGGACTCCTCAGAATGATAAAGCCCTCCGGATAGAGGGTGAAACGTCTTTCTAAAAAAAAGAAATTGTCCAGATGACCTGACTGAGCATTACTGGATTTGATACCTGGATGATGAGCATGAACTTTGACACCATCAGGTCGAACATGTCCCCACAACGACAGAAGGGAAGAAAAGAGATGTTAAAAATGTAAAACCAACTGTGATAAAACACTTTACACATCAAAGTGATTTTAGTAAGAAATATGCCAGAGAAAATTGCACTTTTAATATGTAACGCAAAAAAAACTATAGAATAGTTCTATAAGCAGCACTAACGTTCCTTATTACACAGTGGTGATGTTAGCCTCTCTTTGGAAGTGCTCAAGCACCCCTAAATTTTAACTCAACACTCCTGAAAATTTATGAAACCATCATTAGGATTTTGTAAAGAAGCTAAGTTCTCAAACCTTAGATTCACCAAAATATGGAGTAAATGATGACACAAACGGGCCAATAAAGTCTATGAGTTTAGTGCACGAGTCGGCTCCTCTGCGCCATATGCCAATCAATCCAGTACACTCAGCAGATCAATCTGCAATCAGCTGACCAATCGGCGATCTCAATTTGTTTAGAAGATAAACGTCCCTTACCTGCTTTTTTTTGGGGGGGGGGGGGGATTAGGATGTGTGAGAGAAGCAAAGCGTGTTCTATTCAAACAAGGAGAGCTGTTGGTCAGGTTACTCCTTGTTGTGTTGTGTTTATTTGTCATATGCAAGCTTACACAAGGTCAATAATGCAATGAAATGTTCAGGATGAGAAGAATCAATTCGACTCGCTTAAAAAAACAAACAAACAAACAAAAAAGAAATTGTAAAGCATGCAGTAAGAGTACAAAATAAAGTACTAAAAAGTGAAAAAGAAAGTGTGTTTACTTATGTAGGTAAATGTAGACATTAAAACAACCTGTTAAAAAAACACCAGAATGCGGGAAATGGCATCTAATTTATTCAAAATTTACTGGGGGAGGATCCCAGACCGCCCCACAAGCATGTCCCCCCACATTACAAATGATTCTGATGTCAATGGATACCACCTTGTTCAAGCCAAGAGCCATTGTCAACACTGAGGGCTGAGCACCTCTAAAGGTTATTACACCTCACTCAGGGTGTCACTGAGGGAAATGCAGGTTTGGTATAAAAAGTTAAAATGTATAATCGTGGTGTTTCGGTACATGCAGGGATCATTCCTGACAAGACATCAGTCTGATGGTGAGCCAAATGTTTTACTACAAACACCAAAGTCCATGCTCAATAATCCAATGACTGAACATTGTTTGGTTTTACTACAAAACTATAGAGGCCTAAGTGATAAAATAAAGCAACAGCACCCCCTGCTGGCTGCCTCTGTGTAAAACTCCTGCAGAGTCTCAGGTGGACCTGAAGATTCGGGTCTAACCAGTGAGTTAACTGTCAGGTGTGGAGCAGAGACTCAAACATACAATTCTGTCCTTCATCTTCAGACTATCAATCATAATCTGTGAAACGTGGTTACTACAGGCAAACAATGCAAACGAAATATTAGCAGACGAACACCAATCTCCATGCTCAATAATCCAGGTAATAATCCAACAATGTTCAGTCAGGTCATCTGGACATGTTCTTAATTTGCTGAGACGTTTCGTCCTTCATTGGGGTGTGCTATTTGTAGGAATCAGTTTGTTTGGTGGCTACTAAGATTGAAGAAGTTCTTTAGATGAAGGGCGATGTACTTTGTCTCTGAGATTTGAATAGAGTTGAGTGAGTGTTTTCTGGACAGGAGATAAACAAGGATGTTTCTGGAGCAACATGTTAAGTGGAGGTGAACTGTGGAGAAGAACTCTTTTTGTTTGTTGTCCCAGTGATGGATCCTGGGGAGCAGGGGGAACTTTTATCCACTATCAGGTGTAGTGGTGGAGCCAGGGGGTGGCAAATGGTGCCTTTGACCACCACTTTGTTCATCTTTAGCCACCCCAGTCATTTGAGGAAACTAAACTTTTAAGCAGTTTAAAAACTAGACAGTATAGTTTCATTAGTTTCATCAAATGATTGGGATGGTCAGTTTATATATATAATATATACACACACACATACATATACACAAACCGGATTCCAAAAAAGTTGGGACACTAAACAAATTGTGAATAAAAACTGAATGCAATGATGTGGAGGTGCCAACATCTAATATTTTATTCAGAATAGAACACAAATCACAGATCAAAAGTTTAAACTGAGAGAATGTATCATTTTAAGGGAAAAATCTGTTGTTTCCAAATTTCATGGCGTCAAC
>NC_056517.1:9715673-9742637 GCF_014905685.2 Nematolebias whitei | reverse complement strand
TGTAGTGAGAGAGCCGAGAGATGGATTTAGCTCAGGGGTGCTCTCTTACATTTTATAATATCTGGACTAGTTCAAGTACATGATATTATACTTAATTTAAACGGATTCTTTCATTTTTCTGGACTAAGTGATATTGTGCTTAGAAGTACTGTGTCGGAGATGGTCTAATCAGTGACATGAGACGTTAATTTTCTTTGACCCATCAAAATGAATGTGGTCATTTATTAACAGAATCAAAATTTAACATCAAACATTGTACACTTGATTATTCTGATTGAATGCAATAACACAGCTTAATTAATGAGCTTTACAATGAGAAATCATACGGCCATGATTTCTCACTTGCAGCTAAAAACAACAGACATATCTGAAGATATCTGGATTAATTATTGGCAAGATAGAAGAGTTTTAAAGATGGGGAATGAAGGAGTTTAAATGGAGAGAAAAGATGTGGATGAGGATGTATGTCTGTAGACCAGAACAACACGCTCCTTTCAAGCGCAGTTCGCCCGCGGTACACTGGTAGTGAAGCTCATGACGACTCTTTTACCTTGGCAGAGGATGAATCAGCTGCGGTCAAGAGGTCCCTGGTACGCTACCTTTCAGCGTCTCCTCAGGGCGGCTGCGACTCGGCAGAAGTCGTGAGAACTCGTTCCACAGAACAAACTTCCTCAGAAGTTATAGGGCATTCACCGGGTGGAGCCACAGCGAGGCATCGTGGCTCCTACAGGAACTCCAGCTGAACTCCATCAGTACCAGAAGAACTAACGGGACTCTGAGAAGACTCAGAGGAACTCAGAACTTCTGTTCTCTCTCGGAACTTCGGTTCATGTCTCCCAGAACTCCTGTTCTCCTGTGCTCCCCGAACCGACTGGAACTAGGAAGTGTCGACCTTTAAAGAATTCTGTTTCCGGTCCCTTTAGGGAAGTCCTGATTGGTTGAAAGAACCAACAGGGGTGTGGTTTTAGTGACGTAAGAGGGTTACTACAAGTCAGAAAAACAGTGAGATGTTTAGGAACAGACAGAGAAATGTTTAGGAGCAGACAGAGAAATGTTTTGGCGAAGTGGGGGGACGCAGGTGCCAGCTTTCTTGTTTCTGTCTGAGAGGTTTAAAAACATGACAGTTCGTTCCAATAACTTCTTTCTGACTTTCAACCGACATCACTACTTCTCATTTCAGACAGAAGATCAAAATGCATAATTACTCTGTAACAGACATTAACTTGATTTCTACTTTGAATGAGGATTAAAAAATCATTAATACTGTTTCACAGTTGATTTAAAATGAGTAGTTCACTTCAACATTTAAAATGGTTTGAACTAAGCACACTTTTGATTATCAAGACATTTGTAAAAATAGTAATGACAATATAAAAAGAGAGTGTTCTTTCAACTGATTAGTTCAGGATACAAATAGAAAGTCTCTGGATGAGCTAATTTGTATTTCTGGATTCAAATCAATGAAATAACAGTTTCTGTCCCATGAAGGTCTTCAGAGGCAGGTTTTGACCGGAGGCTTAGTTCACTACAGATGGGTGGATGGATGGTTGGATGGATGAAGGGGCCATAGGGATCCATCACTGCCTGATGCTCTCAACAGATTCTATGCATGCTTTGAGGACCCGAACACACCACCCAGCACCAGACTCAGGTTATCACAAGAAGAAGAGTTCCTCAGCGTGACCTCAGCAGAAGTAACGAGTACTTTCAGGAGGATCAATCCTCACAAGGTAACTGGCCCGGACAACATCCCAGGGAAAGTGATGAAAGACTGTGCCGATCAGCTCTGCGAGGTGCTGGCTGACATATTTCACTCTTCCCTCACTCTGGAAACAGTTCCCACCTGTCTGAAGACTGCCACCATTATCCCAGTCCCACCCAAAGAGCTCTACAGTGACTGGACTGAATGACTATCGGCCGGTAGTCCTCACCCCAATAGTAGCTAAATGCTTCAAAAAAATGGTCATGACCCACATCAAAACAACTATCAAGATCAAAGAGGACCCTCACCAGTATGCATACCGTGAGAACCAATCAACAGAAGATGTCATCTCCTCTGTGGTCCACACTGCTCTCACCCACTTGGAGCAGAAGGACTCCTACATCTGTATGCTCTTTGTGGACTTCACATCTGCCTTCAATTTTTTCATTTTTTTTCATTTACCCTTTATTTATACAGGTAGTCTCATTGAGTCATGAAAACTCATTTTCAAGAGAAAATGTTTAGGGAGCACATGGTGGGGGTTAAGGACCTTGCTCAGGGGCCCAGAGTGGGGCAAATGAGGGTGGAGGCTGGTGTGGGTGTTTCACCTTTTCCACCCACATTTTGATGTTGACGGTACCGAGAGTTGAACCTGCGACTTTCCGATCACAGGCCCATCTTCTAACCTCTGCACCACCACTCCCCCATCTCGCCACATCTGCCTTCAATACCATGATCCCCCAAACCTTGATGGACAAACTAATCACACTAAGACAAAGTTCCTCACTTATGCAACACTATGCAACTGGGTGCTAGACTTCTTAACCAACAGACCACAATCTGGGCAGATACACTGACTTCTCCTCCTCAACCATAACCCCCAGCACGGGCTCCCCCAGGGCTGTGTGTTGAGCACCTTCCTGGTCACTCTGCTAACGTATGACTGTGTACCGACCCATCCAGGCTGTCATACTGATAAAGTTTGCAGATGATACAGCTGCTACAAGGTGGATGGACAGAGGGTATTTCTAATTACTTTCTTCAGTCAAGTTAGTAATATTGTGTTCTTTTAAATCTTTGCATAATTGTTCTTTTCTCTCTATAAATAGATTTATTTTTCTATAGGTTTGATGCCGTTTTTACTTTTATCAATAATAAACATTTATGTCATTTTTGTACAATAAACGTCCTCAGAAGTTTGTTTTATATGAAAATAAAGAAAAAGTTATTTGTCCTTTGGTAAAATGAAATTGCTTCAAATTTGACTCTAGTGTCTTTACATTTGATAATAATAATAAATCTAAAGTATTCTTGCTGTCCTTACTCTGTCATTAAGATGGAAGTGATGAAACTGATGGTCAGATGCTGCTAAAGCAGAATACGTGGAAATATTTCTAAACAGTGTTTCTGTGATTGGTGGACGCCAACAGCTCCGAGTTTGTCTCTGTGGCATCATCAGTCTAAATAATAATCAGTTTTTGACATTTTAACATTGAGTCAGAAGTATTCAAGTCCACACTGCAATGCATCAAAAACACGATTATATTCCCCATCCCTCCTGTGTGTATGCAAATATTACTTACGGTGTCCTCTTCGTTTCTTCTGGAGGCCAGCGCCTCGTTCTTGGTCTCAAACTCAGCCTGGATGTTGTCTCTGCGTCTCAGCACCGCCTGCAGACACCAGGTCACACTTTAACAGAACTTTGATTAAGCATGAGTCACAATCACTGAGCATTTATCCTTTGTTCAAAACAAAAACAAAAACACTGCTTTTATTTAACTGCTGAACGGTTAGCATCAAAGTTTATGATCAATAATTCAGGAAAAAAAATCCAACAAAGTTAAGTCAGGTCCACTGGACGGTTTCTTTGTGCTGAAACGTTACATCTTTCATCGAAAAGACTTCATCAGTCCGCGGAGCCACAACAAACTCAGTCCCATAAGTAGCACATTCACATAGTGGGTGAACCAGTTTGATGGTGATAAGATGGTTTCTGGAGTCCACCCTCTCCCTCAAACAGAAACCATATTATATATATATATATATATATATATATATATATATATATATATATATTTTGTTTTTTTTCTTCCATGGCTCTGATCGAGGTGGCTGCTTCTGTCTTTCCTCCCCCATTTTTCCTTCCTCCTGCTCTGCTCTCCGTGTGTCTGAAGCGCTTAGTTCACATCTCCCGAACGTAAATTAAGAAGATTATGGATCTGGTATCCTGGGCATTCAACTCTATTGATAAGCTTTTTTCATCAAAGCGACAAGATCTTGGAGAACCCGCGTGTCCAGCTGAGACTCACGCTGTAAGGTACGTCATGTGGGGAGTGTGGCAGCTGATGTGCCTCTCAGTCCTGTCTCAGGAGGATGATGAAGACATGTGTAGATTAGGATTTATGATAGCAGGGACTCTGGTTTTTGACATCGGTGTGGCTCTGTTTTATCGACTTTTGAAGAAGACATCGGCAGCAGTTTCGGCCATGGCAAAGCCTCCGAGTCAGTGTGAAGGTTTGGTCTGTGCTGTAGGAACTCTGAATCATCTGGTTTACGAGCTAAACCGTAAGGTGGAGGCGATTTATGAGCATCGCAGGCCACCTGCGGCTTCTGGGACTCGTCAGCGTGGTGGGGTCGACCTTGAAGGTGACTCATAGCATAGATCAGTGGAATGGATTCCCACAATTAGGTCATTTTGGAACCAGAACACCCAGATGGACTCATGGCTGAAGAAAAAGTAATCTGTCTGCCTGAAGAAAAACAACAATCAAAGCTTATCTGAATCTGACTCCTGACGGCCTCAGAATGGGCCGACTATCAAATTTCTCCTGGGTCATGGGTAACCAAGGACAAAAGCTTCTTTTATGCGCCCCCCCCCCCCCCCCCGGAGAACTTTCTGTGCAAACTTATCAGAACTGCTGGCTGAAACAACATCTTCAGAAACTGTGGCTGATCTGAAAAACGCTCATGGACAAATCTCAACACCTCAACATCAAATGCAAATGTAATCATGTTTTAATTGTGCTGCTGGTAGAGGTTTTTTTTTTATGTCTAATCGTGTCCTGATAGACAAGATGTGAAAGATCTTTTTTTGTAATACCAATATCTACCCTCATGTTTCTCCCATTTTTCTATCTAAGATTATTATTCTGATAAGGATAAGAGAGGCTGCGCTTAGCGCAGTAGCAGCTTTGTGCACTCCGTCCATCTTCCGGACGACCGCATGTACATGTTCTCGTTGTATCTCGGTGCAGTGATAATAAAGCTTATTCTGATTCTGATATATACCAGAGCTAATAAGGTGGCTTGTTTTATGCTGACTCGCTACTTTGCGGTTTTTCAAAGTAAGATTGGACATGACACACAATTGGCTGATTGATGTATGAGCCGCACGATAGGATTGTTTATTTAAACTAAATTATTTTAAATTATTTAGCACCTGCTGCACATTTGTGCAGCTCACACTGCAAGAGAAACTTCCTCCTGTACCAAGTCATATCTCCACTTTGCAGCGGAGAAGTGGGCGTGGCCGAGAGTGCTGGCAGAAAACAGCCAGGCAGAGAGAGGTAAATCATGACATTCTGTGCTCTTTTAGAGCGTTTAAAGCCGGGCTATTCAACAAAACTGCTCAGTGGGCCACAGTTTCTGAAAGCCAGCAGCTCAGGGGCTGGACATCCAGTGATGAAAGTCATTACGTAAATAAACCAAGTATTGCAATGATCTGTTACCTTTTAAATGTGTTTGTTTTATTGCATTGAATCATACATGCAATATATAAAACTCAAACCCAGAACTTTTATTTTTATTTTAAATGAAGTCATTGGTGGGCAGGATAGAAGTCATCCACGGGTTGCCAGTTGAATAGCCCTGGTTTAGAGTTTAGAAATACTGTTTAGAATATTGCAAGAGTGTGGGAAGGGTTTAAAACGACTTTATATGTGCCTGGACAAAAAAACGTCGTCACCAAAAATAAAAGGTCACACACTAATATATTGTTGGACCGCTTTTAGCTTTGATTACTGCATGCATTCGCCGTGGCATTGTTTCGATAAGCTTCTGTAATGTCACAAGATCCATTTTCATCCTGTGTTGCATTAGTTTTTCACCAAGATCTTGCATTGATGACTAGGTACTAGGCATGATGGGTGCATCACTTCACCTGCCTCTCTTCTTACACTGATGCACCCATCACTCTGGAACAGGGTAAATCTGGACTCATCAGACCACATGACCTTCTTCCATTGCTCCAGAGTCCAATCTTTATGCTCCCTAGCAAACTCAGTGTTTCCCCTACCATTATACAAGCGGGGTACCCCACCCCATCAACAGAAGTGAGCACCCCGCCTACCAAACCGAACTTGCCCCCACACACCCCCACTCGGCACTGACATAGCACTAAGTTAGTGGCGCGAATTACAGGCTCTCTAGCTAAAAAGCCAAAGGTGCCTCTTCCTTCATGCTGAACGCCCCCTATCCCCACTCAAAAACGGTTGGTACAAGCTGCGCTCAGACATGTCTCTGTCCCTCCCCATCAACAAAAATCATGGATGAGATGAGCACCTCACCATGGCAAATTAACTAGGGGAAACACTGAAACTGAAGCCTTTTTTTCCAGTTACCTCACTGATTAGTGGTTTTCTTAAGGCTACACAGCTGTTCAGTCCCAATCCCTTGAGCTCCCTTCACATTGTGTGTGGAAATGCTCTGACTTTCTCTATTAAACATAGCCCCGAGTGCTATTGTTGTTTTTCTTCGATTTGATTTCACCAAACGTTTAAGTGATCACCGATCACGATCATTCAGGATTTTTTTCCGGCCACATTTCTTCCTCGAAGACAATGAGTCCCCACTATTTTCCAGTTTTTAATAATGTGTTGGACAGTTCTTTACCCAATTTTAGTAGTTTCTGCAATCTCCTTAGAAGTTTGCTTTGCTTGATGCATGCCAATGATTTGACCCTTCTCAAACAGACTGACATCTTTTCCACGACCACACAATGTGTCTTTGGACATGGTTGTTTAAGAAATGGGAAGCAAATCATTGCACCAGTTGGGGTTAAATAACTTGTTGCCAGCTGAAAGACAATCACCCATGCAGTAATTATCCAATAGGAGGCTCGTACCTATTTGCTTAGTTAAATCCAGGTGGCAACATTTTTTTGGGCCAGACAGTGCATGTTCATGGATGTGATTTAATGAAAATGAGTTGAATGCGAATGAACATTATTCCTCTTTATTCAGAAAATCCACATGTCACATCTACATCTCAGGATATTTCTATATTTATCACCACAGAAATAGTGTTAAACACATTAGTAGTTGTAAACACTCAAAACAACACGTTGGTTTAGTGCTTACCTATAACCTAACCATTTAAGGAGTAAATATTTTTAATAATCATGTTAAAATTTATAAATGTTGTCTTTGGTGTCAGTTTTTCAAATATATTAGTGTGTAAATGACAGGGATAAAACACTTTAAAACACATTGTAAAACGGTGCTTTGTGAAGTTCAGTCCATTTCCTTGTTTTAGTTGACCAGCAGATCTCCTACATTCAAAATGGTGGACGCTCTGACGTACCGCTGCAGCAGCCAGCCCGCTCAACGAGGCGTCTAAGTATTTATGTCTATGCTGTGGACAGCCTCCAATGCGAGTCACTGTGTTTATGAAGTAGTTCGCGATCACTTTTGGGTCACTGTTTGTGAAATAAGCCTCCATCCACATTATGTCGGGACTAAACCTGTCAATGCAGTCAACAATGCCATACAGCTTCACTTTATCATGCATCATTTTACCGCAGTTGTAAGACTGCTTTTCGTTGGAAATGGTAATTTTTTTTCTTAGCATGGCGATGTAATTTTTTTTTGTGTGTGTGTGTGCCCTTAAAGCTCCGTCGTAGATATCAGTCTGTAGTTACCAGTCTGTAGTTACCGGTAGTTACAACTGCTGGATCCCCCCACCCCCACCCCCACCCACCACCACCACACACCTTTTTATAACAAAAGGAAAAAGGCTGATTCCCATATGAAGGGAATTTCATTATTTTCCAAAATGAGGTTAAAAAGTTTAGCAAGAGGATCTGCTACAAAATCAGCTGCTAATTTTAGGAAGTAGGTTTCAATAAAAAACAAAGTCCTGATGATTTTCTGTGGTCTATAGCTTTAAATAGCTTTAAGGACATCTTGAACTCCAGGAGCAGAGACTGGAGCCTAATTGAAAAGTTGACCATTGAACTGGACGATCAGTGCAAGGGTTCACACAGACAGGCCCCACAGTGTTGAACAAAGAGCCAGAGAATATAAAGTGCTTGTTAAAAGAACGAAGCATCTCTATTTTTATCATGGACAGTTTAAAACAAAGAGAGAGACCATGAGAGCGTTTTCTCACTGAAAGAAAATTAATGGCTTTCCAACATTTCTGTGGATTATTAAGGTTTTCAGTGGTGAAAAGTAAATAATACTCTGATTTGGCATTTTTTGTTATTAAAGAAGATCATTGGTTTACGTAACTGCCTACACAGAGAGCAGTCAGTATAAGAATCTGTTGTCCTGGTCTTAGACCAAGCCTGGTTACGCTCCTGAACACCATCAGCCAGCTGTGGAAGATGGTTCAGGACAACCCGTTCATTCATTCAACCTTTATTTAGACAGATAAATCACATTGAGCCTTGAAGACTAATTTATAAGAGAGATCTGTTTAGACAGACAGAAAGTAGTGCAACTGGACACGTAGGCATTGGAGGCCACAAAAATTCCTATCAAACTCTATCTTCTTGGCTGAAGAAAAAAACTCTAATATTGAAAAAACACCTTGTACAAACAACACATGGTGACGAAGACATTCTGCACAGGTGTGGGGAGAGACGACGAGAGCGGTAAACAATGTCCAAGGACGTTCTCGAGGGCACTCTAAGAGTGCTGATAAGAATGGAATAATCAGCCAGTTCCCTCCGGTGAGGTCCTTAACATTCTTGAGGGATGTCGGGGAATGGCCAAGGACAACGCCTATGAGAATCCAAGAGTCCTGAAATAATGACACAATGTTTATTCAGCTGGTTTTCTCTGGTTGATCAGTTGGAAATTCCTCGATGGGAGGGGGGCAGAGCATCAGATTACATGTTCTCCAGGCAAATTCAGATAAGGTGGCCTTCAAGACCAGCCAGGGGAGCCAAATTCAGATAAACACACAGTTGTTTTGGGAACAGGCAGAACTTAATGACGTCTACCTTGAGTCTGTGTTGGTCCACTCGGTTCCGAAATGTCAAAATTACATGGCAACACCAAAAGAACATGCCTGAGTAAAATCCCCGAGATCTGATCTATTCTGCCCAAAGCATTCGAGTCTGGGTGCTCGAGGCACAAACCAAGCCATCATAAAGGCAGGCAGCCTGATCGGGTCCAAATTTGGTGCCGATGACTTCCTTTATTATAGATAAACCAGCGACCAGCCTAATCCAAAAAGCAGGAACAAGTTATCATAAATCCAATACACGTCATCAAGTCTTCCAAGTCAATGAGATATCCAGCTGCATGTGTCTCAACAGGGCAAATCGGCTCGCCTAAAGCCTGTCTTAGAAGAAATGTTATCAATTGTGTTGAGGGACCAACTGATCAAATTAAGTCCGTAATTATGATTCGGAAGATTTGTAGAAGAGAGGCTCAAAAGCAGTTTCACAGACAGACAGAGCAGCAAAGCAAAGTGGAGAGGGAGAGGAGGGAAAAAAAAAACTGTGGTTTAATCAAACTCAAGGTTGGGAAGCAACAGAACGATTACCAAGGGGATGAATACTTTGCAACTGAACGTAGATAGCTTTACTGTGTCCTTGAACGCCTCACACAGACAGTTTGAGATGTAACAGTTTAGAATATGGCACCTTAATGATTAAGGTGTTTTGAAATCCAACAATTTTCAGTCAGGTCATCTGGACAGTTTCTTTTTGTTGCTGAAACGTTTCACCTTCTATCCGGAAGGCTGTTTTTCGTTTTGAACCAGTTTGACATGACTGTCGACGAGGAAGAGGGCTGGCAACACAGGAGGGGTCATGCCAAAGACACCATCTTAGCACCAACATAACTGGTTTGTTCCACTTTGGAGTAAGCTGTTTGGGGGAAGAATCAGTTTTGTGTTGTGTTTCCTTGACTGATGAAACCTTCCAGATAGACGGTGAAACATTTCAGCAAAAAAAAAGAAACTGTCCAGATGACCTGACTGAAAATTGTTGGATTGTATATCTGGATTATTGGGCATGGACTTATGTTGAAATCATAAAAAATGGTCAAAGTTTATTCAAAGGTCAAAAACAAGAAAACATTCAAATTTATTTTCTTTGTGAAAACAGAAAACAGATTTTGAGGATCTGGAACTGTCAACAAGAATAAAAACAAAGAAAAAAAAGCTACATGTGAACAGACAGATCAGTATTTGTTGATGCATTGACAGGACCATAAACCCAGCAGACACTAAACCACACTGGATTGTCTTTTTCTAATCTCCACCTTCTACTGTTTATCTGTGGTGGAGTCATGGAGGCAACAGATCCAGGAGAGAAACCCAGACCTAGCTCTCCTCAGAAACATGCTCCATCTCCATCTGGAGAACCACAATCCCTCCAAAGAGTTCTCGGTCTGCCCTGGGGGCTCCTACCAGCAGGATGTGCCTAAAACTCCTCCAAATGGAGGCGTCCAGGAGGCATCCTGATCAGATGAACCTCTTCAACTGACTCCTTTTGATGCAAAGGAGCAGCAGCTGTACTTCAAGCTCCTCCTGTATAATGGAGCTCCTCATCCTGTCTCTAAGGTTGAGCTGAAGGAAGCTCATTTCAGCTGCTTGGATCCAGGATCTGGTTCATTCAGCCATGATCCAAACCTCATGATTGCAGGCTTGGAATATAGATAGACCAGTAAATCCAGAGCTTTGCCTTTCGACTCCTCTTTCTTCACCAGGACTGACCAAAGCAACGCAATCATTACTGAGGTTGAAGCTCTGATTTGTGGATCCATCTTCCAGTTCCATCTGATCATGATTCAGGAACAAGACGCCCAGATACTTGAACTCCTTCACCTGAGGAAAAGATATCCCACCCTGCGACCCAGAGGGGGCATTCCACCCATTTATGGTGCAGAACCATGGCCTCAGACTTGGAGAACTGACTCTCATTCCGCTTCACGCTCGACTGCAAACCGCTTCAGTGCACACTGAAGGTCTTGGCCTAAAAACGTCAGAAGAACCATCATCTGCATAAAACAGAGATGAGACCCTGAGGTTCTCCATCCAGACCCCATTCTCTCCACAACTGGGCCTAGGTAGCCTGTCCATGACCACCACAAACAAGATCGGAGATAAGGGACAGCCCTGGAGGAGTCCAACCTATTTTGGGTTTACCTCGATCTATTTTCAGTCAGTGAAGGAAAACATGTTATATTGAACTGGAAGCAGAACTGAACCAGACTGGTCTCACCTTCAGGGTGTCAGCACAGAGGACGTACTGGTGCAGGGCAGGGACCAGGACTTCAGACAGGTGCTGGATCTGTTCCTCACTTTCCTTACTGCAACGCTCCACACAGCTGCCAACACCTTTCAGAGGTTCTGCCAGCTCTTCTTCTGACTCCGCCCACTGGAAGTACGCAGGACTGTACTGCTTCAGTTCATCCACGTACTCTGGAACAAGAGAAGATGAACTGAAACACCGGATCAAGACGTGCACGAGGAGGACTGGTCACAAGCTTCCAAACATCCAGCTCATGTTGAGCTGGAGCTAAACTTCTGTGGTTGGTTCTGACACTTGCTGCTGATTCTGAACCAAGAACTAAATATTTATGTTTGTTACATTTAAAGGAGCGAGACAGAAGTGAAACCTTTAAAGTGATTTCTAAATCACTGAGAAAAAATCAGTGCACTGATGTCCCCCCGTCGCTGAGGGGTTTGAATAGGAAATGTTTATATTTTTGAAGATGACTGTTTTTCTGGACTGGAACTGAACAGACAATTCAGGTAAACCTAAATGCTTTGGTGAAAGATGTTTAAGTGGGTAGAAGTTACACTTTACAAGAACAGAGGTAGTATTTTTATTTTTTTGTCTGAGGCAGCGCAGAGTGACGGATCCTGGAGGGAGACATTTTATCCACCACCAGGTGCAGTGGAGGAGTCAGGGGGTGGCCAATGGTGGCCTTGATCAGCATAGATTAAATCTTCGGCCACCCCAATAATTAAAAACTAGAAATCGGTCTCCTCAAATGATAGGGTTTACATTTATATATGGGGGTAGCCATCTTGGATTTTGACGTGGCAACCCAGTTTTCTATAATGACCATCTTTAGATCCAGTCTACATGTGTTTTGTGGACTTGGAGAAGGCTTTCGACCATGTCCTCGAGGTACACTGTGGGGGTGCTCTGCGAGTATGGGATTGAGGGTCCGTTGTTACGGGCTGTTCTGTCCCTAAACAATCGGTGCAAGAGTTTGGTTCACATTGCCGGTAATAAGTTGGACCCCTTCAGGGTGGAAGTTGGACTCTGCCAGGGCCGCCTTTTGTCACTGATTCTGTTCATAACTTTTATGGACAGAATTTCTCGGTGCAGCCAGTGGGCGGAGGGAGTCCAGTTCTGTGGCCTCAGGATTCCATCTCTGCTCTTTGCAGATGATGTGGTCCTGTTGGCGTCATCGTGCCGTGATCTTCAGCTCTCACTGGAGCAGTTCGCAGCCAAGTGTGAAGCAGCTGGGATGAGAACCAGCACCTCCAAATCTGAGACCATGGTCCTCAGTCAGAAGGGTGGATTGTTCTCTTCAGGTTGAGGGTGAGGTTCTGCCTCAAGTGGAGGAGTTCAAGTATCTCAGGGTTTTGTTCATGAGTGAGGGAAGAATGGAGCGTGAGATTGACAGACAGATTGGTGCAGCATCTGCAGTCTTGTGGACTCTGTGCCGGTCCGCTGTGGTGAAGAGGGAGCTGAGCTGTAAGTCAAAGCTCTCTGTTTAGTGGTCAGTCTACATTCCTACCCTCACCTGTGGTCATGAATTCTGGGTAGTGACTGAAAGAATTAAATTGTGGATACAAGCGGTTGAAATGAGTTTCCTCTGCAGGTTAGCTGGACTCCCCCTTGGAGACTGGGTGAGAAGTTCACTTATCAGGAGAGACTCAGAGTAGAAATGTTGCTCCTCCACATTGCGAGGAGAAAGTTGAGGTGGTTCGGGCATGTCCGACTGGGAGGAGACTAGGGCTGCAACAACGAATCGATAAAAATCAATGATTAAAAGTGTTGGCCACAAATTTCATTATTGATTCGTTGTCGCGCGATTAAGCGTCTTTCACGGCGCTGCAGAGCCGTTTTGTTCACCTGCAGTGAATTGTCAATGCTGACTGACTGAATAAAGTTTGAAAAAAAAAAAACAACAACTCTGCAGCGCGAGTTGAACAGAGCGAGCAGGGGCGGCGGAAGCAGAGCAGAGGCTGTTTTCAAAGGAAATTAAGTAAATTTTACAAATGACCGACGCAGAGAAAACTGTTCGACCCAAGTCCTCAACAGTGTGGGAGCACCTCACAAAGATAAAAACTGCGCAACATGCAGCTTTGAAAAAGTGACGACACGACACGGGAGAACCACGGAGATGAAACGTAAACATGTCGGAGTCAAAGGAGCTGAACAGCAGACACAACATGTCTCACTCCCAACTTGTCGTGTTGGCAGGTGAGTCTCTACAATATTCACATTTGATCTGTTTCCAAGTGAGAAAACGTAACATGAGTCTCTCTGTAGCTGAAGCTGCTGCTTGTTTGTTTGTTAATTAATGACGGTGAAAGAGAATGTGTGTTATGTTTTATTTAATTTAATTGGTATAAGGAGTGTTTAAATGTGTTTTATAAATAAATCTAACACAAATATGGTAATAATTTAATGATTAAGCTTCAACTTTTAATTTGCTGGCAAAGTCTGAAGACACTGCCTGTATGGCAGGATGAATTGCATTTAAACAAGAATTAAAGTAATTTATTACATCTACTCAAATGAGTGTAATTAAGTATTTTATGTGTGTGTGTGTAATTACTCTTTGAGCTACTTTTGCCTTAACCTAACCCTGTAAGTGAAACAAGGCATTTCTTGAGTTGCTGTAAATTATACTATAACACACACACACACATGTGTGTGTACCAAAATTAAAACATGTCCGCTCTTAAAAACGCTTGTTGTAGCTTTCATTCTGCTTGTGTTTTGCTCATTTTAGCTCATGTTCTGCTTGTTTTAGCTTGTGTTCTGCTCATTTTAGCTTTTAACACATCAGTTTCAGCTTCATCAGTCATTCGAGCCTCAGAGCTCACATTGCATTTCTGCAGAAAATGTCAATGTTTTGAGGTAAAATATCATTTTAAACCATGTTTGAAGGTTCTGTGGTACCTCTCTGCTCCTTGATGATCCTCTGGGTGACTTTGTCAACGGAGCAGATTTTGTGACTGAAATCCTCAACGTACTCCTGCATGACGGTGAACTCGTCCAGCCGGCTCCTCACACCTCGCACAGAGTTAGCCACGGCTCTCATGGCCTCACCCATCCAACTCAGGAAGCCTGGACCTTGTTTCTTGTGAGACGCCAGCTCCTGCAACAAACCACAAGATAGCCAGCACTCAGAAAGTGCTAATGATCATTTTTTTAAACTTAGGTTATTTCAGAGGAATGAGCTAAAGGAGAACTGTCAGGGAATTTTTAGTCAAAGGTTATTGATATTTTTATTACTATGGCTGAAAACATTCTTCCACTCTGCCTTGAGAACAAGATGCCCAAAACAAGCTGAACCATTGCCCAAGACACTATCTTATTTCGGCCCATGAGCCATACGTTTGGGTAAACAGAGTGTGCTGTGTAAGAAGACTGCAGCTGGCTTCAAGGACACCTCCTGAACCCCATGAACTCAGCTGAGCTGAGAACGAGCAGTTCGTGTTTTTTTCTGTGGCTGATTTTCATGCATCTACATCTCTGTACACTGAAGTACCCTCTCCTGAAATCTGACCTTGCAAAAATAAATACTGGTTAAAAAGCTTCTCCTGCCATGGAGTGTGGTTCTTTTGGGCAAACAACATTAGTGAAATAAATTTTCTCCAACAATAACCCATCGTGTGTGGGTGTGAGGCACACCTGCGTAGTTAGAAAGATTTTAAAGAAGTGGCTGTACGAGAGGACGGGATGCTCGGAGATCCTGTTGAGGAAGTGATGCAGGGCTTTCCTCCTGGTTTCAATGAAGTCATCATTGAAGCGCTCCACCATGCCTTTCATTACAAACTTCTCTGGCAGAGGCTGAACACACAGAAAATAAATAAATAAATAAAAATAATAATAACTTTACACACAAGCAAATAAGAGTGATGATGGAATCAACTGTGAGACGTATCATCAGATGGAACAGCTCAGATAACATTTTACTGACAAAATAACAAATGTTATGACTATTTCCCCTGTCGATGAAGAATTTGAAGAGTGAACGGTCGTTGTTTTCAAGATGAGTGTTTTTCTGGACTGGAATTGAACAGGGAATGCAAATCAACTTTAATGTTTCTGATGCAAGATATTCAAGTTGGCAAGAGTTGCACTGTGGAGAATAACAGAGGTAGGTGTTTTTCATTGTGATCTGTGGTGAGAACAGGGAACAGGTGGAAGAGAGCTTGGAGAGGTGGAGGTATACACTTGAAAGAAGAGGAATGAACGTCAGCTGTAGTAAGACATAGTACATGGGTGTGAATGAGAGGGAGGCCGGTGGAACAGTGAGGCTACAAGGAGCAGAGGTCACAAAGGTGCAGGACTTCAAGTACTTGGGGTCCACTGTCCAGGAAAATGGGGAATGTGGTAAAGAAGTGAAAAAAAGAGTCCAGGCTGGATGGAGTTGATGGAGAAAAGTTTCAGGAGTGACTTGCAACAAAATAGTGTCAGCAAAGGTCAAAGGAAAAGTTTACAAGACAGTGGTGAGACCAGCTATGTTGTATGATCTGGACAAAAAGACAGGAGACAGAACTGGAAGTGGCAGAAATGAGGATGTTGAGGTTCTCCTTAGGAGTGACATGGATGGATAAGATCAGGAATGAGGTCATCAGAGGTACAGCACAGGTTGAACAACTGGGAGATAAAGTTAGAGAGGACACACTGAGATGGTTTGGACATGTCCAGAGGAGGGACTGTGGCTTGGACATGTCCAGAGGAGGGACAGTGCTTTGGACATGTCCAGAGGAGGGACAGTGCTTTGGACATGTTCAGAGGAGGGACTGAGTGTGTATTGGTAGAAGGATGTTAGAAATGCAGCTGCCAGGAAAAAGACAAAAGAGGAGAGATATACCGTAATTGCCGGTGTACGCTAGTTTTGTCTCACACTTTGTATTCTGCAGTTTATATGCAGGAGCATCTTGTTTATGTATTTTTTTCATTATTTTCAAAATTTATATTTTTATATTTTATGTTGAAAGACTTCCTGCCATGAACTAAAATTTTCCTTTGACAAGGCTGGGTGCTGGTGGCTCCCGGCACCCCGCCCCTCATGGGGGCAGACGTTTGTGACTCAGAGGCATGCCCTCAGGTATTCAGATGTACAACGACTCTTGCGCATGGTTTCAAATATCCAACCATAACTCCACCCACTCTGTCATCATGTGACCAGAAGTCTAACCTGAATGACCAACAAGGTACTCTCCAGGACCAACCCCCAAGATAGATGTGAATACATTTCTTCAGATTGTTCCTGTGTTGTTACCAGATATTGCGCTTCATGCACAGACCTGTTCATTTGTTCAGCAATAATGGAAAACGTACGGAGAATTTCTTAGCTTTCATGTTAAAGGCAATCGGCTGTCGAGGAGGAAGCAGAGCTGCTGCCTGTAGCTGCATCAATGTGTCGATGGTCAGGATTGGAGACGCAAAAGCAGTCAAGTCTGGTGCATGTTTTAATAAAAGTTTTTAAATTCTTTGTGTGACATCTTTCCGTGTCAGTAAATATGTGTTTAAATACCGGGATCTCATTTAAAGCTCACATACGAACGCATGAAACAGAGCAGAGGAGACAATGAACCAGAGGGGTTCTTCCCCCTCCCCTTCCGTCATGAGCTCACCGGTGGAGAAGTGAAGTCAGATTTACTTTTAAAGCAGTCAGTCAGTCAAGACTGATACATATTTAAATAAGTTTTAAAAAATCTTTCTGTGTACGGTAAATATGTGTTTAAATACCAATATGTCATTTAGGCTCTGCACAGAATGGAAGGGACAACAGGAGGGAGGGGGCTGTGCCCCCGTCCTTCCTCCTTCTCCTCATATGAGCTCTGCTGAGGAGAATCACGTCAAATTTATTGAGAAAGTACATTTAAAAACAACAGTTGTTAACAAAAGTGTTTACCAATAAAAATTAATGGTACTAATTTAATGAATATTTACTGCATTTTACCAGTATTATTTGACTTCAGGTCACGACCTTCATAAGACTTCTGGGCAAAATCATTTTTAAATACTTTCAGTTATGTAGATGTTTGACACTGTTCTGTCCAGTGATTATGCTTAGATAAGTTATTGTGTTCATTTTGAAGGTATAATGGTTGGAACCATGAGACGGACAGCGGAGCTTCATGATACTCCTGAGGTAATGAAGTCTGAGCATGTGTTGAAAGCAAGCTATGTTCTGTGAAACGCCACCTGCTGGCCGATTCTTGTACTACATAAAGAAAGAAGCACACTGTCAGAGCTGGCTGGGCACAGATCCCAACCATGAACGGTGGATGCCTGCGGCTAAATAACCGGAGTGTTTTATTCATGTACAAAATTTATCTTATATTTAATAATTACGGCTTAGAGACAGGTGCATTCTAAAGCCCGACACTTATGGTATATGGATGCATTTAGAGAGGACATAAGGGGTAGTTGAAGTGAGGACAGAGGATGCAGAGGACAGAGTGAGATGGAGGAGGATGACTCGCTGTGGATACCCCTGAGGAGGGAACAGCTGAAAGAAGAATAATTTACTACTAAATGGGAGCACAGGTTTCAGAGTTGACCAATGCAGTCCAATCACTTGAAACAATATTGAACCAGAGTCATAAAACCAAATGTGAACGGGCCTTCTGAGAATTAGAACAACAATCGCATTAGAGAGCAGTTTTATGGACCTATGTGTTTGCTTTCATAGCTCCAGAAGAACACTCATTAAATAACACTCAACCATCAGTCAGAGCAACATACAGGTGTCGGATGTCTACTCATCATGGACATGAACATGGTGGTATTTTGAGGCTTTAATCAATTTATTGGAAATGTTCTTTTTCCAGATTGCTGGACGTGGGCACCGGCAACCCCCGTGACCTAAGATGGAAGAAGCGGGTAAAAGATAATAGATGGATGGAGGGATGTTCTTTTTCTAGGAGGGAATGGTTACACAACACACAACTTCAATCATTTTTAAAATAAAAAACTGGATGGCAAAAATTGAACAAATGAAACTGAATCCAAAGAATAGTGAAACGTGTTGTGATGCATACATGGACAATCAGTGTTGGGTAGTTTTCTTCCAGTCTGCTTCTGAGCCACAGGAAGTCCTGGTAGCGTCGACAAACTTCATATTCACAAGAGTCAAATTCACTGCGTGTGGTCTAGAGAAAGGAAATCCACACAATTAGCTTAATGGTGTAGTTTTATAAAACATATTGTTAACACAAACTCAACTGCCCAGGCTTTTCACAAGCCAGAGATGAAATTTAAGTAAGTAAGAAACAAACACACAGAAACAGATTCAGAGTGGACAGATTTGAGTTTTCTAAAGCTAATGCTAATGTTGATCTTTGAAAAGAAGGCAGTCAGTGACAAATATACAACAGGCTGGTTTTTGGTCAATTTGTATTCTTAATTTAAAATATTATAATTAATTCTTAACCCTTCTTATGCCCTTGGGCCACAATGACCCATGAGGTCTCAGTTTTAACAAGCAGGAGGTCAGTGTCCCCCGTCGCTGAGGGACTTGAATACTGAATGGTTTTAGTTTTCGAGATGAGTGATGAATCCTGTTAAGTGGATGAGGCTCTAAAATCAAAAGTACTATTCTAATTATTTAGGAAGGTTATTTAATTGGTAGCCTAGAAAGTCCTTTTTTTATTCATTTACTTATTTGTAGTTAAAATAAAAATAATCAATAGGCACTTTGACTGGGTAGATCTTGCCAAAAGTGGGTGGACCTAAAGCCCCCAGTATACTGCCGCGTACGTACGTGCGAACGGACGTACGTACGCGTGTACTGTACGCAGAGGGTTCAGACTTCGTTCTCCAGCGTACACCTTGAGCAGCTGCAGAGCAGCTTCACAGACAAGGGGCATTTACTTTCGGGACAAACTGAGGTCGCCGATTGCTCATTTGCTGACAGGCCTATTGGATTGATTGACAGGTCGGGGAAAGAAAAAAAAAACGAGCACTGGCAGCCTCAGCCACAGTGGTGTTCTGTGCTTATATGTTGTTAATAAAAAGATTAAAAAAAATAAATAAAAAAAATGGAGCACTAGCTCTGCAGCCCACACATCAGACCAGCCCACCAGGAAATCTCCAGACCCTCCCGCAGACACGCTGGACCTGAGTTTAATTTGCTCGTGACAAATTCCTTCATTTCTCACCATTTCAGTCATGGCATCATCGGAGGAGGAAGAGATCACTTGCCTCTTGGCAAAAAAACAAAAGAAAAGGCCAGATCATGGATGAAGAAGGGGAATTTAATACATTGGTGTCGCATACAAAACTGTCCGTCGCTGGGCAGTTTATTGTGCGACACCGCGTACGCATTCGTAAAAATTGAGCTTTGCACGGACATGCCCTGGGGGGTACGCTCGTACCTCTGCATACATACGTGCGTACCTGTGCGTATGGGCGTACGCGGCAGTATACTGGGGGCTTAAGGCATGGTGGCCCCAAAAGCCATGCCCCATACTACAAATGAGGCATACAAATGAAGTTATCAAGCATCACCAATAAAGATCATGCTAATGAAGCTGTTCAAAGTATGCAAAAAAAAAAAAAACTACCTAAAGCTTTAAAAGTAACAGAAGAATGTCACAGATGAAAATGTGAAGGAAAAATCGGAAGCAAGGCAGCCTTCTCCACTTGTCAAGGTGACTGCTTTGACCTTGTTAGCTTTACTTTTCGACGTCAGACACATTGTTTCACCTTATCTAAATTGGACAGTTGTAGAAACTTTTAAACCAATCGCATTGTTTTCTCCACGGAAAAATCAGTCTGTTTGAAGCCAGCAGCTGTTCAAAATCTAGGAATTCTGGTGCATCGTAGAAACCCACATCTTCGGTTAGCGTTTATTGTTTTTAAATCGCTGGGTGGCAAATATTAATCTGAATATTTTTTAACTATATATATTGTTAGGAGTACAATATTCCATTCCTATTATTGTCAGAAAACGTTTTTTTTCATACTTGCTATTCTTAATTTCTGGTCTCCCTCATCCACACACATATCCAGAAGAAGGCATTGTTCCTTAATTCAGATAGGCATGAAGCTTAGCTTGAAGATGATAAAGTTGATGACAATGAACATCCAAGATCTCCCACCAGTGCAGGTGAATGGAGAAGGCAATGATGAGGATCCTATACTATTTGTTCCATCTGTTCTACACTTATGCAAATCTGGAAAACTGTCCAATCAAATTCCAAACTTTTCCATGCTTTTCAAAGCTGTTAAAGAATTATATTTACAGTGTTTTATGAATTTCATGTTAACCTAAAACTTAAACCTGCACATGACTACATTAATGTGTAAGTAAGTAGAAAGATTTCCTGGCTCACCTTGGTCACAACTCTGTACACGATGAAGGTCTCCAGGGCAGTGATGTGGCTCTCTGGGTTGTCGACAGAGATGAAGATGTCTTTAATGTCACCATCCTGCTGCTGCTCCTCTTCATTGTCCTCCAGTCTGTACTGGTTTATCATAGAACCAGGAGAGTTGGGCATGGGGCCTTCATCAGCCAGGGAGGTGTTCTGAATCAACACACAATGTTACAGTTAGCTCATGATGAGGCTCCTTCAACCAGTTCTGTCTCTTTCCAGATCAGTGTATCCACTACCATTATAAAAGCGGGGCGCCCTGCCCCGTCAACGGAACCAAGCTCCCTGTCTACCAACCCCAACCACCTGTCGGCACTGCCATAATGCTAAACTAGCGGCTTGCAATATGCAGGTGCACTAGCTAAAAAGCTAAAGACAGCCTCTTCCCTCATGCTAAACCCACACTGAACACCCCCCCCCCCCCCGACAAAAATCACAGATGCCCACTTATCTAGGGGAAACACTGCAGATTATACAAGTAGTATGCAGATGTTCCCCATCCCTGATGGATTTGAATAGTGAATGCTTGTAGTTTTCAATATGAATGTTTTTCGGGACTGGAATTGAACAGCGAATGCAAGTGTGTTAAACAACTCACAACATTTCGCCCTTTGAGCTCACCCAATTTTCAAGTGATCAAAACTATTAGAACATGTGACTGACAGGTGTTTCTTGTAGTGCAGGTGTTGCCTTTTAGGTTGATTATTCAAAAATTAAATGGCTCTGTAAGACCAGTCTAAGTTTTTAGACTGGGTTTAAACTTATAAAGACTGTATTTCTTGTAAAAAAAAAAAAATGGATAAACCAACAGGAAGACCAGAGAGCTGTATATGGGAGAAAAGTAAAGCATTTTGAACCTGAGAAAAGAAGAAAAATCAATCGGAGTCATTGGACAAACATTGGGCATAGCAAGCACAACAACTCAGAATGTCTTGAAAAAGAAAAAAAAAACTACTGGTGTACTGAGCAACAGACACCAAACAAGTCAGCCAAGTAAAACAACAGTAGTTGACAACAGAAATATTGAGAAAGCTGTGAAGAAACCACCAAAAACATCAGTAACTTATAACACCAACGACTTCCAGAGTGCAGGGGTGAATGTATCACAATCCACTATTCGAAGACTCGAAAAACAGTAATATTGAGGCCATTCCACAAAATGCAAACCACTCATTATCAGTGAAAATCAGAAGGCAAGATTGGAATTTGCAAAGAAGTACAGAGATCCCTTCATTTATTCATCCATTTTCTTATGTTTGTTCCGAAGCCAGGTCACGGGGGCAGCAGCTTGAGCAGGGAGGCCCACACATCTCTTTCCACAGCCACCTCTTCCAACTCTTCTGGGAGGACCCCAAGACATTCCCTGGTGAACCGAGAGACAGTATCTTCAGCATGTCCTGGGTCTTCCACGGGATTTCCTTCCAGTCGGACATACCCGAAGCACCTCCCTAGGGAGGCACCCAGGAATAATTCTTGCCAGATACCTGAACCACCTCAACTGGCTCCTTTCGATGTGGAGGAGCAGCGGTTCTACTTCGTGTTTCTCCCGAATAACTGAATTTCTCACCCTATCTTTAAGGGAGAGAGTCCAGCTACCCTGCAGAGGAAAATCATTTCAATCACCTGTATCCACAATCTCATTGTTAGTCACTACTCAAAAGCTCGTGGCCATAGGTGAGGGTAGGAAGATAGGCTGATGGGTAAACAGAGAGGTTTGTCTTACAGCTCAGCTTCCTCTTCACCACAATGGACCAGTACAGAGTTTGCAATACTGCAGACGCTGCATCAATCTGTCTGTCAATCTCACGCTCCATTCTTCACTTAGTCACCCCAAGATACTTGAACTCTTCCACTAGAGGCATATCCTCACCCTCGAACCAAAGAGAGCAATCCACCCTTTCCTGACTGAGGACCATGGCCTCAGATTTGGAGGTGCTGATCTCATCCTAGCCGCTTCACACTAGAACACACACTTCACTGTGAACCACTTCAGTAAGAGCTGGAGATCACGGCACAAGGACGCTAACAGGACCACATCATCTGCAAAAAGCAGACAGAATCCTAAGGCCACCAAACCGGACTCCCTCTGTCCCATGACTGCATCAAGAAATTCTGTCCACAAAAGTTAGGAACAGAATTGGTGACATCTAGCAACCCTGGTGGAGCCCAACTCCCACCCTGAAGGAGCTGATTTATTACAGGAAATGCGAATCAAACTCTCGCACTGCTTGTATAGGGACTGAACAGCCCGTTGCAATGGGCCCCCAATCCCATACTCGGAGCACCCCTCACAGTGTACCCCAAGGAACACAGTAGAATGCCTTCTCCAAGTCCACAAAGCACATAGACTGGATGGGCAAATATCACAAAACACTCGTCTGCCACGTCAGCTAAAATTATGTTTTTTCAGCAGACCGAGTCCGGTAAAATCCCTCGTTTTCAGCCAGAGCCCGTTTTTAATATCTGCTGTTTTCTGCCCACTCACAGCACAGCGGGAGTAAACATATTTTCTCCACCACAGCTGCAGCCTCCACCGAAACGGTGTCTCACTCAGAAAGCGCTCACGCTTGTCTCAGTGCGCGCCGGCTCACCTCAGCTCTATGTGAGACCGCAGCCTGGGCTCAGCACAAAGGCACACATACAGCCCTTTTTTCTATCGGAGCCCTCCTCGGGTTCCCCCCGGAGAATCTCCAGAGTGAGTGATGGCAGTAAGGATTTTTAGTCTGGTTGACGGTCATGAGAAACATGACAACACAAATGCATGCCCACTCTCTGAGCATTACTCAGAGTGGCAGCGCATGTGTTCCCTGGACAGATGGACGGACCATCTGATCAGAAGGGGTTACACGCTGCAGTTCGCAGCTCAACCCCCACCTTTCAGAGGGATTATAGAGACGGTTCTGTCTTCCCCAGAACAGAGCTCATCTCTCCAGTCAGAAGTTCAGGAATTTCTGACGAAAAAAAAACTGATTTCCAGAGTTCCCAACAGAGAGGAAAATACGGGTTGTTTTCCTCCCACTACTTCCTGGTTCTGAGAAAAAAAAATGGAGGGATGAGACCATTCTCGACCTGTTCATGTTCAGCAATTCGATCATGGGGAGACAATTCCACATGCTGACAAACAGCTACTGGAGGACTTCGTCCCCACTAAATCAGGAGCCAGGCAGAAGGAGAAATCCTACACAAGACAAGCTCTAGAGTAATGTGGATATCCTAACTGGGCCTTCCTGAAAGCAGAGAAGAAACCCAAACAGGACTCCAGTCAGCCAACAGGTGAAAAGGAGGAACCCAGACCCAGACCAGTGGTCATTCCGTATGTTGAGGGAGTATCAGAGAAACTGAGACATTTATTTTCTAAACATAACGTCCCAGTGGCTTTTAAACCCCAAAATACATTACGGCAAAGACTGGTTCATCCCAAAGATCCAGTCCCCCGACGCAAACAGAGTAATATTGTGTATGCTGTTCATTGTCAGGAGGGCTGTGATCAGTCTTACATCGGGGAAACTAAACAGCCACTGGCCAAAAGGATGGCCCAGCACAGAAGATCAACACTATCAGGCCAGGATTCTACGGTCTACACTCATCTCCAGGCCAGCGGTCACTCTTTCAGGGATGAAGATGTTCACATCCTGGACAGAGAGGAACGATGGCTTGAGAGAGGAGTAAAGGAGGCCATCTTTGTAAAAAGAAATCGTCCATCATTAAACAGGGGTGGAGGCCTCCGGGTTCAACTGTCCCTCTCTTACAATGCTGTTATTGCTAGTATCACTCAGCCTCCTGTGAATCAGTGTGCTAATGATCCATTGTTAGGCTGATGGTCCTTCTTGACCATGTGAGCAGCTGATTTTGGTTGTCAGCAGCAAACTGGTTGATCCACTCTGAGAAGGTGCTATTTAAGAGACTAAGCTGAATACAGCAACTCAGACTGAGGAAGTCTCTTGGATGAGAGACGAAACATTTCTACATTTTTTTTTTTTTTTTTTTTTGAATGTCCAGAGGACCAGAATGAACTTTTTTAGACAATTTAAAAGTGTTAATTTACTTGATGAGGAGGAGGCAGGTCTGACTGGCCAGTTTAAGAGGTAAAAAAAAGTCACGTTAAGCTCAGATGGACAGCTGTCACCGGCCGTGCGCATGAGCGGCCGGTGACAGCTGACCTGCCAGTTGAAATGGATTTGCGATCTGTCCAGGATTTCCCCCATCTCTTGCACAGTGATGGCTGGACAAGTGCACCAGTGATCCCGCTACCCGAAAAGGAAGAAGTGGGTAAATATATGGATGGATGGGTCAGTTGCACGCGTGCGTCTCTGCACCTCCTGTCATCTGCGATGAAGGAAGTAGCAGCTCATAAAAGCCGAAGCGAAAAAGAAAAATACATTAAAAAAAATAATAATAATAATAAATAAATAAAATCCGAAGCGAGCAGCAAGCTCATTTAAAATTGCCTTGTTCTATATTTTTCCAAATGATTTTGCTTAAACAAAAACAAAAAACATCTCATTACTTATCAGATCCTGCACATTTCTGTCCAAATCACAGAGATGCCTATTCACATTGGATTAGTATTATCACAGGGCCTCGGAGTTTAGCCAAATATAGTAGGTAATTTGCCGGGGAATTTTCACTTTACAAATTACTGACATGGCCAACTCGCACGGGATTAACAACACAGACAATCTCCAAAATTATTACAAATAGCATGTGGTCCCTAGGTAAAACTAATCCCATGCGAATAGGGCTAAAGTCAGAGAGGATTTTGTTGATGAAGCAGGGGATCATGATTTGTTTTAGAAGAGGAAGAGAGAACCGAGCCCCACTGACTGCAAAGGAGGGGGTCCAGAACCTCTCAGACAGGACCAACAGAACCAAGCATCAGTTCTGAGCTCTGGAGAACAGCTGGTGTATGTGGATGCTGACCCAGAGGACAGACTAATGGAGGAAAATACCCTTTTTAATTACCATAAAATAAATATTTTGTCAATTCAAAAAACAGTAATGTAGAGTTTAAAAAAAACCTTAAAGTGCTAAAATAAAAATTAAATTAGATATTTTTTATTTCAGGCTGAGACCGCTCTGAAAGACTGACTAGTTTTTTGGGGGGTAAAAATATTTAAAGTTAAAGGGAAATACTAAAATAAATATATTGTCCCTACTTCATGGATTTTCATCAATCGTGGGGGTGTCTGGAATGTAACCCCGTGATAAGTAGTGATGGGTTTGACGACACTGAAACATCGGTGCATGCGCCGAGCAAACAAGGCGAAGCCCCGTGTCTGTGCACGTATCTCTAAGGAAAACCACGTGACCGATACAGTTACTGTATCGTTTGGTTGTGAACGTGCCAAATTGTATTTATAAGGGAGAAAATGTATCGACACATTTGTGGGTTTTGTTGGATGGAAATAGTTTGTGTTCTTTGCTTTGCATTGGTTTTTGGTTTGTCATCGAATACCATGGATCAACCAAGGAAGAGGAAGTTTTTCTCCCGTGTGGGATCATTTTAATCTTATCACGGAAAAGATGGTAAATGATTATTATGCTCTTGTTTCCACTATTGATCTTTTTTCTTTCGAGTTATTCTAATTTCTTTCTGAAGGATATTTGAATTAGTTTACATGGATTAACTTTTATTTCTGTTGTAGGTGAAATGTAGGATTTGCTCCCAGGTGCGGTCTTATTGTGGTACAAAGATGCATCTCCGAGGAGAACACACCAAGATCACAGGACTTACTACAATACTGGAAAACGCAAATATTAAATTACCCTACCTTATACAAACTTGCAATGAAATTTCTGTGTACGCCGTCATCATCAGTGCCCCGTGAAAAGGTGCTCTCAAAAGCAGGAGAAATGGTTTGTAAACGACGCAATCACCTCGACCCAAAGATGTTACAGCAGCTGAGGTTTCTAAATAAAAACGTGCAAATGAACCTTGTTCAGTCTGTTTCCAGTCTTTATTGAATTTGCCTACAATGACATATGCTGGTGAAGATTCTCAGTCATCCAGGACATGGCAAAAACAACTGGACTTTATTTGTAACAGAAGACGTCCTCATCCGAGGAGCGAAACGTCTTCTGTTACAAATAAAGTCCCAGGTGTTTTTGCCTTGAACGTATTTGGATTTGCCAGCAGTGACTTTTTAAATCCAGCAGATGTCACCATTAAGTGATACAGCAACACAGCTCCAACACAGAGTGTCCACACAGTTTGGGAAATGTGCCATACACCCAATGAGGCCTCATCTGCCCATCACTAGTGATAAGTGAGGGACTACTGTATATGGAGCCAGTCAACTTGGATTTTGATGTAGCAACTTAATGCAGCCCCACGCCAAAATGGAAGTTGGTGCCTCACTTACTTTTCAAGTTACCATGCGCGCAACGAGGACAGGACGGACAGATGGAAGGACAGATGGACGGACAGATGGAAGGACAGA
>NC_056517.1:9707486-9715663 GCF_014905685.2 Nematolebias whitei | reverse complement strand
GGACAGATGGACGGACAGATGGAAGGACAGATGGAAGGACAGATGGACGGACAGATGGAAGGACAGATGGATGGACAGATGGAAGGACAGATGGACGGACAGATGGAAGGATAGATGGATGGACAGATGGACGGACAGATGGACGGACAGATGGAAGGATAGATGGACGGACAGATGGACGGACAGATGGACAGACAGATGGACGGACAGATGGACGGACAGATGGATGGACAGATGGAAGGATAGATGGATGGACAGATGGATGGACAGATGGATGGACAGATGGAAGGATAGATGGATGGACAGATGGATGGACAGATGGATGGACAGATGGAAGGATAGATGGATGGATGGCATTTCCAATCACCCTCTTTTCTCAGTGATGGGGACAAAAAATGGGACATTGGGCTAAATGTAAATAAACAAAATGAAATAATGTGCAACTATGGACAAAATATATTTTACTTTAATTTGATGGCAGTGACCGGTGTCAAACCCTCAGAAATGACTCAAAGATTTAACTTGAGTAATCTGAGCAGCGTAAACAAAAATATTACATTTAAGAATGCATATCACTCGCCACCTTTTTAAACTAGGATCTTGTGGTGATAAATGATTCTTGGTCGTGACTGGGCTCAGAGTAAATGTTGTGAATGACTCTCAGCTACTACCACACCAAATGTTCGCAAGTTTAAATCAGACTGAGACACTTTTTGTGTTTTTAATGAAAGTTGGCTGTGGCAGCCATCTTGAATCATACAGAAGAAGGTGTTTTGAAGCCAGTAATGAATGACACGTCCCGTTAGTTCCAGACGTGAGGACAAATATTCAGAGGACACTTCCAGTGGCTCTGTCCAACTCTTAAGACGAGTAAAGTTAAATGAAGTTAGGGAGAAGAAGCAGGGCGGCTGGAAACCACAGACTAAATCACCATTAAACCGCACCTTACTGAAAACCTCCAGGTCCTCGTCCTCGTCCAGCATGTGTCCTGAAATGTCCGCGGAGACCGTGTGTCCACTCATAACACTTCACTTCTTCAACCTGACCCACCGGGCACATCAGAGACGAACTTGGAGAAGTTCTGAGCGGAACCACAGCGGCGGCGGCGGCGGACGTCAACTCCCTGCACTTCCGCTGCAGGGCTTTCAAAATAAAAGCACAGTGGAACTCTAGCAGAATGAGTCACGCACAAAGTTTGCGTGGATGTAGACAAACCTTTACATACGCCAGTATCAAACTAGACCATTGTCTGAACGTCTGGATTGAAAGTGTCCAGTCCATATGGGCAGGTATTCGCTCCACAAAGTAGTTCCTCCTAAGTTTACTGAGCTTGCTACATTGTTTTGTTCTGTGTTTTCAAGTACTTTGAACATTTTAAATTGAATTTTAAAAGATTTTTACTGTTTTATCCTCTGGTTTTTTTTTTTTTTAACTCATTTACCGTTATGGGACAGTACAGTTCAACAACCTGCGTTTGGCAGATCCAAACTTGAAGTCAGTGATCTGAACAGCCAGGTCCAACATTTTCATTTGGACATCAGATTTTCTGCCCTGTGGACACATTCAGCTGGTTTTAGCCCATTGATACGACATCTACCTAGACCAGACATGAGTTCAAACCCAGGAACAGCTGCAGTGAAACCTGCTGAGGCCAACAGTGGAGACATTCTGTTTTTAAGTCCATTTGGAGCAGACAGAGGGGGACATGAACAGAAAACTGAGAAGAATAGAGTAAAATCAAAGAACAGGAAGTTTCTGCCAATATATTAGTATCTTAAACAAACAATCGCATGACTTCTGTGTGTGTGGCTGTGGGGGTCGATGGCTGAAGCAGGGGTCTTGTATCTTAGTTCAATTCCTGCTTGAATCTTCTATTTGGTGATGATATATTGTATCAGAATTTTTCAGTTTTATTTTGTTTTGGTGTTACTTCACTGATCTTTTGTTTCTCTAATTTAAATGTGTTAGTCTGAGTATTATTTCAGACATATTACTTCAGATCAAATTAGAAATCCAGTTCAAAAAGCTGTGCACCTGTCGGCTGGGGGTGGAAGGCGTCCGTTTCTCTGACCGAACTCTTTTACACGAGACGCAACATCGACCTGCAGGAGGAAGGAAAAGGGCAAAAGACACATACCAAAAATCAACAATAATAAATTAAATATCAAGCAATATATCAGGCTTTTTTTCCTCACAGAAAATGTAAAACAATTTGTAAAAATTTTCAAGCAATGTCTGTCCACCTCTCTAATATTTTTGTTCAGGAGCTGCCACTGACATCAAGTTAAGCGTTTGCAAACATTTTCGTTCAGCATTCATTTTTATATGTTAAACCAGCCACTAGGACTCACAAGCCAGTGTATCTCTTGTGCCGGTCCCAAGCCCGGGTAAATGGTGAGGGTTGTGTCAGGAAGGGAATCTGACGTAAAACACTTTTGCCAAAACTATAATGTGAGTTCATCAAAGTGAAACCATACCAGATCGGTCGAGGCCCGGGTTAACAACGACCGCAACCGTTGCTGTTGACAAACAGGGTGCCGGTGGAAATTGTGCTACTGTTAGTCGAAGATCAAGAGGAGTGAAACGTGTCAGGAGACAGAGGGAGAAGAGGAAAGTCAAGAATGTAGAACTGAGGGTTGCAACTCTAAATGTGGGGACAATGACAGGCAAAGGTAGAAAGCTGTGGCAGCTGTGGCTGAGTGGTTTGAGCAGTCGTCCTCCAATGCAAGAGTTGGGGGTTCGAATCCACCAGCAGTCACATGTCGAAGTGTCCCTGGGCAAGACACTGAACCCCTCATAGCATCTGATGTGTGTCCCACCAGTGTATGAATGTGATCTAAGGTCATTTTCACACCAGATAGTCCGGTAGACTCGGTTCGGTTCGGGACCAATATTCATGACCTTTTGTTACATTTGAGCTGGTGCGTTTGCATTCACACTGCACTGTGCAGTCGAGTCAACCTGTTGAACCAACCTGTTCCCCCGCTCGCCTGTGGGGGCGCTGCACCAAGAACTACTGAAAGAAACGACACAAAAACCTCTGAAGACACGTCTTCTTCTTCTTCTATAAATAAAAATAAAAACGAAGTGGCATCAAGTTTTAGCAGTTTTAGGAGTTATATTTTGTCATTTTTCAAAAATGGACTTAGCATGAGCAGAAGATGAGACAGAAGACCATGGAGAATATTGTTTTTCCACATAAGGCAGCTGACGGCTCCATATAAGGTCAGAGAAATGCGTGTTTGTTTGTCCTGTGGAGCGGGGCTCGGTCTGTTTACATTCACACTGTACTCGAACCGCGCTGGAGTTCCTTTCTACCGGACCGAGACCTAGGTTTTAGCCCGGGCCAGAGTTCGCCTTTTTGTTCCGTGAAAGAGTTCGATGGCGCGTTCACACCTCCCTAAACGAACGAGACTTTCTAGGAAAACGAGCTAGACTTCGATTAAAGCGGACTAAACAGGGCTGGTGTGAATGCACCCTAAAGCACCGATTAGTCTCATTAGAATGATTTGTTCAATTAGCTTTGTAGAGATCTAGTAGAGTGCTGTATGAATGGGTAAATGAGGCACAGATTGTAGTGTAAAGCGCTTTGAGTATCTTGAAATAAGATAGAAAGGCGCTATATAAGTACAGTCCATTTACCATAATGCAGAGAAGGACAGTAGATGTTTTATGTGTCCAAGAGACCAAGTGGAAGGGCAGCAAGGCTCGCAGCATTGCCCTTAAAAGAAGAGGAATGTAAGTAACGTAAGTATGTAAGTAAGCTGTAGTAAGACAGAGTACATGTGAATGAGAAGAAGGCCGGTGGAACAGTGAGCCTGCAAGGAGCAGAGATCACAAAGATGCAGGACTTCAAGTACTTGGGGTCCACTTTCCAGGAAAATGGGGAGTGTGGTAAAGAGGTGAAAAAGAGAGTCCAGGCAGGATGGAGTGGATTGAAAAAAGTTTCAGGAGTGATTTGAGTCAAAAGGGTATCTGCAAAGGTCAAAGGAAAATTTACAAAACAGTGGTGAGACCAGCTGTATTGTATGGTCTGGAGACAGGGACATGGACAAAAAGACAGGAGACAGAACGGGAAGTGGCAGAAATGAAAATGTTGAGGTTCTCCTTAGGAGTGACAAGGATGAATAAGATTAGGAATGAGATCATCAGAGGTACAGCACAGGTTGAACAACTGGGAGATAGAGAGGACACACTAAGATGGTTTGGACATGTCCAGAGGAGGGACAGTGGGTATATTGGTAGAAGGATGTTAGAAATGTAGCTGCCAGGAAAAAGACAAAGAGGAGATATATGGATGCAGTTAGAGAGGACATGGAGGTAGTTGGAGTGAGGACAGAGGACACAGAGGATAGAGTGAGATGGAGAAGGATGACTCGCTCTGGCGAACCTTGAAGAGGAAAAAGCTGAAAGAAGAAGAAGATTAATTTTGATAAGTTCTTGAGTCTAAAGCTCTGTTCCATCCCAGGCAGTTTTGATTCAGGACAAAATTTTTTTTTAATAATTTGTTTCTTAGATTGATTTAGTTTCTTGCCCTCCACAAGCACTGCAGACTATTGGCTATAAAGCTATTATCTGGTACAGGGCATCTCCTCAATTGGAGTTTAATAAAAAAAAAAAAAAATTCATTCATTTAAAATAAACAAAACAAATTCATCAAAAAGAAAAGAAAAACATTGAATGAAAAGGGTGTAGAAAGAAGAAAAAATTCTTATAATATCTGCCCCTTATTAAAAAAAACAAACAAACATAAAATAACTACAAACAAACAACAACCTACACTTAAACAATCTTCAAATTGAAAACAAGAAACATCAGGTATCCTTCACCTGGCACTACATCATCCCAACAATTTTAACTTAATCATCTTTTTAAACATATAAATTGTTTTAGAGGCAGCACGGTGGCGCAACTGGTAGAGCTGCTGCCTCTCAGTGAGAAGGTCCCTGGTTCAAACCCCGGTCCAGGGGCCTTTCTGGGTGGAGTTTGCATGTTCTCTCCGTGCATGCGTGGGTTTTCTCCGGGTGCTCCGGTTTCCTCCCACAGACCAAAAAAAAACAAACATGCATGTTAGGCTGATTGGTAACTCTAAATTGTCCCTAGGTGTGAGTGAGAGAGTGAATGGTTGTTTGTCTCTATGTGGCCCTGTGATGGACTTGCGACCCGTCCAGGGTGTACCCCGCCCCTCGCACAGTGATTGCTGGACATGGGCACCAGCGACCCCCGTGACCCAAAATGGAACAAACGGGTAAAGAAAATGGATGGATGGATGGAAATTGTTTTAGAAATTTTTATGGTGATATCAAGTCAATTCTACAACCCTGTTCCCTGAATTACAACACAGCTCCTTCATAGTTCTAAATGGAGGTTTTACAAACATTTCCAATTCCTTAATGTTATAATAACTCTCTTTAAAAAAATGAATATTTGGAGGTAATATTTTATTATGAGATTTATAAATGGCTTGCAAAATACTATATTCAACCAAATCATAAAATTTTAATAATTTCAACTGATAAAATAATATGTTTGTTGGGTGACCATAGCACTTCCTACTTATAATTCTTATAGCTCTTTTTTTTTTGTAAAATAAAAAAAGGTTTTGTAATTGTTTTGCATGCTTTTCCTCAAACCTCAATTCAGTATATTAAATATGAAACAATAATTACAATATACAATATAAAGCTCTGTCATTGAAAAACTCTTTTACTTTATACAGTAATGCAATTGATTTTGCTATTTTTATTCTTAAGTCATTTACATGACATTTCCGTTAGCTTCTCATCAATAACAGCACACAAAAATTGTATTTAATTAACTGTATGGATTTCAATACTGTCAATTTTAAATGGGACTTTGATAATTTGTTTTCTATTACTAAATAGCTGGGGTTTTTTTTTTTTTGTTTATTTTCTACCAAATTCAATGATAACTTATTAAGTTGGAACCAAGTTTGTATTTTTACGAATTCCGCCGGTATCATCTCTAACATCCATCTGTTCAATATCTTCACCTGAACAAGAAAATGTGGTATCATCTGCAAATAAAACACTTCAAAAGCCCTGACACATCAACCAGATCATTCACATACAAAATAAACAACTTTGGTCCCAACACAGAGCCCTGAGGAACTCCACATCAGTTAACACAAAATTCTGATCTTACATTGTTTACTTGTATAAACTGGCTCCTATCATTCAAATAATTAGATACCCATGTGCTAATCCTCTAATGCCATATTTATTCAGTTTTTCAAGGAGAATGGTGTGGTCAATAGTGTCGAAGGCCTTTTTTTAAAATCAACAAAGACGCTAACACAATACCTTTTTTTGATCAACAGCATTTGTTATATCTTTTACTAGTTCCATGAGAGCCACTGATGTTGAATTATTTGCTCTAAACCATATTGACTATTGCTTAAAATATTCTATTTATCTATGAATTGATCTGATCTGGTTACAAATAATTTATCTAATAATAAATAATTATATAATTATAATTCCATTCAAAAAGTTAATCTTTAAAAGATGATAGATTCAGGGCCCACAATTTAAACAATTTCAAGTATTTATTTGTTTATTTTTACATAATTTGGGCTTCCAGCTCATGAAACCCATGAAAACAGGATTTCAAAAAATTTGAATACTGTGAAGACATCAGCCCACACGTTTCAGTTTTTGCAGAAAAAAAAGAAATAAATTAGGATCACAATAACTCAATCAAAATATGGTACTTTCAAAATGATATGTCAATCTTCAATACTTGGTTGTCTTTCAGATACACCTGGACCTATACCTGGACCTACCATTCTGTGTTCGTCTGTCTCTCCTTCCTGTCCTCTCAACCAGCCGGTCAAAGCAGATGACCGCTTGTCCTGAGCCTGGTTCTGCTGGAGGTTTCTTCCTTTTAAAAGGGAGTTTTTCTTTCCACTGTTGCCACTGTGCTTGCTCAGGATGGGAGACTGCAACGAAGCCAAGATTCAACTTGTCTTCTGGATTCCTTAGATAGAGAACTTTACTAATTGGCTTTTATGTATGTGAAGGTTTCTGTAAAGTGCCCTGAGACAACTTTGTTGTGATTTGGCACTGTATAAATAAAAAATTGAATTAAATTGAAATCCCTTTGCCTTAATCACTGCCTTGATGCGACGTGGCATTGAGGCAATCAGCCTGTGGTATTGACTGGGAGTTATGGAAGCCCAGATTTCCTTGTTGCTTGCTGTCAGCTCTTCTTTGTTGTTGGGTCTGGTGCCCCTCATTTTCTTCTTGAGAATACTCCATAGATTCTCAATGGGGTTTAGGTCCGGCGAGTTGGCTGGCCAATAAAGCGCTGTGGCATGGGCATCAAACCAGGTTTTGGTGCTTCTGGTGGCAGGGGCAGGGGCCAGGTCCTGCTGGAAGATGAAATCTGCATCTCCATACAGATCCTCAGAGAAGGAATCATGAAGTTCTCTAAAACATTCTGGTAGAAACGTGTGGTGACCTTGGATTTAAGAAAGCAGAGTTTACCAACACCTGGACCGGACATTGCACCCCAAATCTTGACTGACTGTGGCTATTTCACACTGGACCTCAAGCAGTATGGGTTCTGTTCCTCACCCTTCTTCCTCCAATCCCTTGGACCTTGATTTCCGAATGAAAGGTACACTTTACTTTCATCGGAAAAGAGGACAGAGGAACCCAATAGTTGTAGCCCATCTCTAGAATGTGTTTGAATGTGGTGGGTTTTGAAGCTGTGACTCCCGCCTCATTCCACCCTTTCTGGATCTCTGCCAGATTCTGGAATCTTCTCTGTTTGATAATCCACTGAAGCCCACGGTCATCTCTTTTGCTGGTGCATCTTCTCCTGTCACATTTTGCCCTTTGTGAAAAAAATTAATAAACTAACATGTATTGTTTAAATATCATTTAATCCATGCTCATTCTGCAGACTTTCAAAGTTGGTGTGTGTATGTGAACTCTGGTAAACTCTTGTAACTGTGAACTTTTGTCCTCTGCTCAGCAAACGTCCTTGTATTTCACCACCTGCAGAGAGGCAAAGATACAGAACTTTTATCTAAACGGCTGAGGACGCTTTTTCGTATCAACATGTTTTTCTTTTTCAGAGATTCTAGCCACATGAACAAAAGACTGTTACAAATCTAATTAAAAAATACCAGCTCCACAAATGTTTATCAG
>NC_056517.1:9707328-9707476 GCF_014905685.2 Nematolebias whitei | reverse complement strand
CTAATTAAAAAATACCAGCTCCACAAATGTTTATCAGAATGTTCTAGTCACATGGACAGAAGACTGGTTACAAAGCACGGCTCCACAAGAAGAATAACATAATCTCGTACTGATAACAAGAACTTGTGTATGATATCAGCCTGAGGAA
>NC_056517.1:9697754-9706928 GCF_014905685.2 Nematolebias whitei | reverse complement strand
GTATATATATATATATATATATACTGTATATAGTAAAACATGGACTACAGTGCAAATGAATAATTACATTGAAAACTAATTGAGGCTTTTATTTTGACACAGGATCATTGTACTTCCTGTATTTTAACTGAAATGTTGAGCGTCTGAATGCGGAAGTTTCTGAACTGAAAGGGGAAAAAATACAGTTTTACCGAAGGAAGAAAGGAAGAGCTCTGTTGGGAAGGAGTTTCAGCAAAATTTAGTTGCCTATTTTTGAGTTCGTAGGTTGTTTAGCTTTGGCAGCCACCTGGAACAAATGAATCAGTTGTAGATCTACAGTACATCCATTGTTTACTGTCTAAAAATATTAAAATCAGTGCAGTGGGTCAGGAAATATTTTGCTAACAGAAACACATACAGACATGGGAAAACAATTTTATGACAAGCAGTGTGAGTCAGGACACAGTTTTAACAAGCTGCTTTTTATCTACAAAATTATTTTTAGTGTTTAATATATTTATTGAAAGGTTTTCATTACAGTAATACAAACAAACAGAAGTTCTTAACGAGGAAAAATAAAATAATAATAAAAATCAAAACCATCACATATCAATGAACAAACCCAGTCCTCGCTGTCATTGATTCAAGTACTGTGCAAAAACAACATCAGCACCGAAGAACGATATATACTGCTATACAATGCCAGATCGACCAGTTTACTTAAAACCATCTATTCTTGAACCTGCGTCGAGGGTTGATTAAAGAAAAGAAGATTTCCAAGTCTGGTCAAAGTTATTTTCTGAGCCTCTACACATCCGATTTTCTCCTCTTTTAAATTACAAAATGATTTTTGATGAAGGACTTAGTGGGATGTTATTTTAACATAAACAGGAAAATTTGAATTTTGACTAATAACAATTACAATTTAGTTCAAATTTTTACTGGAATAAACTAACACATCTACTGGTAAATATGGCTGGATCTGCTGGTCAGCGATCAACATTGTATGGAAGAACAAAGGCCAAGGTGTCATGAAGCAGTCAGGCTCTAACAGAAACCATTCTAGGTTCGGATCTTTAAGGGGGCTCAGTCCCCAGTTAGCGCTTTCACAGAACACTTCAAACTGGGTCTTAGACGCCTTCTGACCGCCTCGGTATAATTTCAGACTGGACCCAGTCTCACTGGCCCAGCTTTGTTTTGGTTATGTTTCTGTAACCTTGGACTTCTTTGGCAGTATCCACTCACAGGTTTCTTTGCAGCTGAGATCCATGTCAGCTGATGAATGCTGCAGATATTTAAGGCTGAGCAATCAGTATTCTTCATGGTTCTTCATGGGACCGTTAACGTCATACAGTGACTATCCTGCTCCCTAGTGGTAGAGTAATGTTTGCATATACTGGCCTGTTTTCTGGCTGTTCCTAGTTTAACAACTTCCCTGTTCTTTGTGTGCAGATATCTCTGGTGAGTTTCCTGATTTCTCTTTCCTCCAGCCTGTTCCTGTGCTCCTAACCCAGGGCCAGATTAACTCTTCACTGTACCCTGGGCAACAATCTTCAAGCGCCCCATCATCACGACCCCAAAATCACCGTAATCTGGCAAAATACAGAATAAATTACCATATTATACAGTAAATAGCTTATACTTAGAATTCAACTGGCCATTGGTGTCAGAAGCATTTATAATGTGTGTGTGGGGGGGACACCAGATGGGGTGGGGGGAGTCTGGGGGTCCTCCCCCAGAAAATTTTGAATAAAGTAGATGCCATTTGTTGCATTCTAGTGTATTGTAATGGTTGTTTAACATCTAGTTTTACCTACACAAGTAAACACTTGATTCCGTAACTATTTTAGAGCTAATGGCACAACAAGTAGCCTGACCAACATCTGATTCAATTAATTTAAAATATTATATATTCAAAGGTGATGATTTGCTGCCCACATTAAAATTAAATGCCTGTAACTTAGTTGACTTCAAATGTAATAAGATTATCAATGAATGTTTGTGACAAAGGATTTACTGATTATAACAAAGATTTCTTCAAGAAACCTCCCAATATAAATCATAAAACCATAATGACTTCTGCTCATTCTAAATGTGTCAAATGGCCTAAATCTCCTGAAGTGAAGGAGAATCATTTAAAAATAATAAATAAGATATATCCTATATCCATGTTTCTGCAAAGAAGATTTAAATTTCATGTTGATTTGTGTGCCCTTTGTCAATCAGAAGATGAATCCCTCGAGCATTTTAATTTTTTTCATGTCAATACAAAGTTTTTGGTCAGACATCAGAAACTGGATTAGTGTCAAACTTAACATAACTTATTTTGATGCTGATGACATTTTACTTTATGTGGATAACTGAAGCTCAGATTTCTCTGATGCCATAAATATAGTCGTACTTGTACCACATTCACTGTAGTAAGAGGAGAGATAATAAGCCCTCCTTCCTGTTTAATGAACAATTTTAAGTCATAATATTCTTCATTAAGTAGAAAAAAAACTGCAAAACTTTTAGAATCATCTCACAACAGATAAAAACTTATTGTTTTAATTAAAACAAGAAGTTTCTCAAGAAAAAAAACTGACGGTCTTTCAGCAGGTAAGGGGCGTTTACCTTTGGGACAAAATTATGTTTTTGATTGGTCAGTTGCTGACACACTTTCTGGATTGATTGACAGGTTGCGCCGATGAGGATCCGATTGAAAAATAAAAATAAATAAAAAAACACGAGAGCTGCAGCAGCCATTCTGGGAGGAGGCGGGGCTGCCCAAATGCAGCAGTCTCTGTGCGGTGTAGGGCTCCAAGTAAAGCTGGAGATGACCAGATATTTTGCTTGTGCCCTCACTGCACTGGGCCCCTTAGAGATTGTGGGTCCCTGGGCACTTGCCCAGTTGCCCATATGGTTAATCCGGCCTTGTCCTAACCAAACCTCCTCACCCAAAGACACCTCCTCGCTCAGTCATCAGCTCCCTGTCTAGTCTCCACCACCTCTTTTCACCGCCACTTCATTCCCACTTATCTGAAAATTTTGGGGGACCAACTCGAGGATCTATTTCCCTGAATCCTGACTTGTCTCCTCCTAAGCCTACAAAAATCAAAACAAACCAACCCCCACTCGGGTACACGTCCTGTCCTTTTCAAAATACGTGTTTTTTTTAACAAAGTGTTTCTGGTCTGGGTGGCACGGTAGTTCAGTTGGTAGAGCTGATGCCTCTCAGCAAGAAGATCGCCAGTTCAAATCTTGGCCGGGGACTTTTCTGGGTGGAATTTGCATATTCTTTCCATGCATACGTGAGCTTTCTCCATTTTCCTCCCACAGACCAAAAACATGCATGTTAGACTGATTGGTAACTCTAAATTGTCCCTAGGTGTGAGTGAGAGAGTGAATGTTTGTTGGTCCCGTTTGTCTCTATGTGTCCCTGTGATGGACTGGAGACCTGTCCAGAGTGTACCCCATCTCTCACACAGTGACTGATGGATATTGGCACCGGTGACCCCCATGGCCCAAAAAGGAAGAAGCGGGTAAAGATAATGGATGGATGAATGGATGTTTTCTGGTTTGAACTCTGGTTGAAACTAAATTAAACATGGCAGAGGCAGAAAAGGGCTTGAAGCCACCCACACTTCTCTTTTGTGATGCGAGCCGAGTCGAGTTAACAGAGGTGAAATGATGACGTGAAAAGGTGAACTGGCTTTCCGGCTCTGTGATGTGATGAAGTGATGGCATCTGGTCTGTGTGACCACTCGGTGCTGAATTTAAACATTTTTATTACAGAGAGAAGGTCAGTGCTGATGCACTGCAACATTGTATTCAATTAGGCCCGAGCAGCGAAGCGCTGCAAAGGCCTATTGTAATCGCTCGTTCAAGTCCGAGCTGCAATTTTTTCCGCCAAATGAATTGGCGTTTTGGGGGCCTTAACATATCCCAAAAGTCACCAAATTTGGCGGACGCATCAGGACTGGTGAAAAACTACGTATTTTAAGGGTGTGGCAAAAATCGCAACAGAAACAGATCAAGAGTGCCACCTAGAAATTTTAAAAATACCCTCCGCATTAACTTTAGTTTGTCGTAGAAGCATGAAATTTGGTACGATTGTCCAATTCTCCAAGATGCACAGAAAACCCTCTGGCGTTTGGCTCTACATTCACAGTTTTGAATGATGTGCACCAAAATCTGTATGATCGATCATTATCCACCCCTTGAACAGGAAGCCATGGTAAGTAGCCAATAGCCTCCACAGCGCCCCCTAGAATATTTTATAACCTCAGCCCCAAGCCATTTTTTGACTGATAATTCGGAAACTCGGTGAACATCTGTATATTATCAGGACCTATGAAAAAGTCTCTTGGAGCCCTAGTCCACAGCCAACAGGAAGTCGGCCATTTTGGGGCAAAGGGTCATTTTGGGGTGTTTCTAATTGCAAATTTTAATGAACACCTCTTAGGTATTTGGAAGGATTGTCTTCAAACTTGGTTGATATGCCCTTAAGACATTGGAGAGTAAAAGTTATCTAAAGCTTGCGTTTTCGTATATGTTAAAGGGGCGTGGCCAGGCTTCAAAGTTTTGCTTCACGCCATAAATTTCCAAACACTATAACTTTCACATTGAAAGACTGAAATGCATGGAATTTGGCATGAGTCATCCCTGTTGGATGCACAATTATCCACAGTGGTCATATTTTGACGTCATCAAAGCCCTCGGAACAGGAAGTTTCTTTTTTAACTTGGAATGCTCCCTCTTTTACACCATTGACCTAATCAGGAGGATCCTGTGTTAGAAGACATATAATATGGTCTGACTTGATTTAAAGCGCAAACCGTTTTTGCTTGAGGATGTGGGCGTGGCGAATTAAGAAGTGACGCCGTTGCAATACGTTTGGCTCTAAATTGCACACATTTCAGCCAAGGTGCACCAAAATCACTATGATCGATCATTGTCCGCCCCTTGAACAAGTATCCATGATAAGTGTCCACTAACCTCCACAGCGTCACCTACATTATTCCTACCGTTATAGCTCAGTGATACAACATCCGATCTGAAACAGATGTATTGTGCGTCATCACTGAGGACTTTTATACACATTGATATTGTGGTTTAACATATGACTCTAGTGCGCCCCCTGGATTATTCCAACAGTTATATCTCAATGATACATCATCCTATCCGCAACAGATTTTTGTTGCTTCATCTGTGAGCATTCTAGACACATTGGTATTGTTGTTTAACATATGACTCGAGTGCACCCCCTAGATTATTCCAAAAGTTATATCTCAGTGATGTATCATCTGATCTGAACCAGATTTTGGGGGCATCATTAGCAGGGGCGCAACTACATATTTTTGAGGTGGATGCGAACACATCATCGGCGCCCCCCCCACCCGCTCCTTTTTACTTGCCGCCTCATACAGCTTAGTCATGCACTTAGAAAATACAGTAGTAATATTACAGATTTTTTTAATGTTACATATTATATCAGGTGATCATTTCAATCATAAACAAATAAGAAGTTTTATAAAGTACAAATATATAACAGTAGTGGTACTCAGTCAGTGCTCAACATTTTATGTAGCGGAAATATGACATCTTAACAGCCTGGAGTCCATGTCAGAGTTTTAACATTTATGACATTTAAACTGTTACATTCCGTGACTTTGCATTTGCCCATTTGTCAAGTATAACATCAAATGAAATAGACCGTGCCACACTGTTTTCAATAGAGATCACTGCTAACTGGGACAAGCGATCATTGCTCATATTTGAACGAAGGTATGTTTTGATGAGCTTCAGCTTGCTAAATGATCTCTCTGCAGATGCAACTGTCAGAGGCATGGTTAAAAATACTCTAAGGGCTACTGTCAAATTTGGAAATACCAAATCAAGGTCCTCTTGAATTAGGAAATTTAACTTTTCTAGAGCCTTGTAACCCTTCAGTAGACGGCTTGCTGGGTATATTTCTTGAATGATATCTCTTGAAACATCACAAGTGGTCAGGGCATATGTGGTCACTGATTCCTCCAGCTCAGCTTTTGTCATGTGCTCCATTTTAGTGATGAATTTAAATTTCTCAGACACAAGTTGAAAATTGGAAAACCTCTCAGACAGCTCTTGGAGGAGTGTGTCAACAATAACATTGAAAACCATGCACCTGAAGTGCCTTGTGGGTTCCTTTTCATGATGACCAGTGCATGAATTGTCATCTGGGAAATTCTTTTGCTTCCCAAGTCGTTTCTCTTTGAACTTAGGAGAAGCATCCATTTCGATGGCTATTTTGCTTGCAATGTCAAGTGACTTCTGAAAGCCCTCTTCTCTATATTTGAGCAAAAACTCTTTCAGAGACTCGATTAGCCTAATGGCTGTGTCCATTGACACATCTGCTGCTTGTAGTGCCTTGCTTGCAAAGTTGATCTCACATAATAAGGCATACCAAATTATGAGGCACACAAGGAACTCCATACTGACAATCTCATCAGATAGTGATTTTGCCTCTGAGACAATCTTGCTGTCTCCTGCCACTTCTCCAAGCTTTTGTAGTGCATCTAAAATTCCCCCCATCTGGAAACGTATAGCTTTGACAGAGTCTAGCTTTGCCTCCCACCGGGTGTCACTCAGAGGCTTCAGTGTGATGTCGACAAACTCTGTGAGAATGTCCCACCTCTTCACAGAAGACGAAAAGATTGTGTACAATCTTTGAACAGTGCCAAAAAAAGTGAGACACTCTCTGCTAGATGAGGCTGCATCACATAACAAAAGGTTCAGGCTGTGGCTGCAGCAGGGGATGAATAAAGCCTCTGGACATCTCTGTTGTATTAAAGCTTGAACACCCTTGTTTATTCCCCTCATATTAGAGCCATTGTCATAACTTTGCCCTCTACAATTAGCCAAATCCAACCCCAGACTCTCCAGAACCCCTGTTAGTGTATCTGTGAGGCCTTTCCCAGTTGTGTCCTTCACAGCAGTGAACCCCACAAAAGACTCTGCAATAGTGACCTTTTTCTTCTCATCAGTATCAATATATCGAATAATGACTGAGGCCTGCTCTTGCTTTGAAATATCAGGTGTGCAGTCCAGTTCCACTGCAAAGTACTTAGAGGCTTTGATCTGGGCAGATATTTTACCCAAAACACACTCTGATATTGAATCTAAAAATTCATTCTGAGTGCACCATGTCAGATATCCAGTGGTTTGTTTGGAGGCTGCCTTTCTAAGATGTTCTGCCAGTGTGACATCATATCGTGCAATGAGCTCAAGGATTCCCAGAAAATTTCCATTTTTAGGATTTCCTAACTGAGAATTTTTCCCCCTTAGTGGCAAGTTTCTCTCTGCAAGGAAGAGTATGCAGTCAATAACTCGAGTCAACACACTTCTCCAGTATGCTTTTTCAGCTGCCATGGTTCTCTGCAGTTCACTATCAATAGTCTTACCTAGGCGTAAGCGAGATATCATTTCTTTCCACATCAGATAAGCATTTATGTGAGAACTACTGGTTTCATGGTGCTTCAGTGTTTTTGAAAGACATCGCCAGTTACTGTACCCTGCCACAAGGCATGTATCAGAAACTTTAGCTTCACCAAAAAGCTTACACGCAAAACAATAGACTCTGCTGGTATTTTTGGAATACAGTAACCAATCTCGTTCAACTTTCTCTCCATTAGACAGTATACGAAAACAGTACGCTTTGGAAAAACACCTCTTATTCTTCTCTGATCTTGGATATGGACCATCAGAAACTTTCTGTGGGCCATTTTCAACCATGTACTGCCTAAATGTGTCCCCCATTTTGTGTGGTAAAGGCCATTCGGATGGATCTTCTGAATAAAGCCTTGCCTCAGCCCTCTCCTCTGCAGCTCTGTACTTCTCTCCCTCTACATCATCATCTGGACCTCTCTGCTCCTCTCTCTCTTCATCATCTGGTCCTCTCTGCTCCTCTCCCTCTTCATCATCTGGTCCTCTCTGCTTTGTGATGATTAACTCACCATGTCTGCCTGAACTAATTTTCCCAAAAAAGAAGACAATGAAATATGGTCATCAGAAATTAAAACCATCATGGTATATAGGTTTTTGTTGCCTCCCTAATGTAATTATTCCTACCTGATGTCATCACTTGTCTCCTCTATCACTGACCTCGTGTCTGTCTCCTTCACCTTTTGTCTGTGGCATTCTGCACTAAGTCATAAGGTCAAAAAAGCATTATATATTAGTTGTAAAAATGACAGATCTTAATACAGTTTTTAAAAATAATGTTTACACGTTATTGCTTGGGATTAAGTAACTGTTCCCTCACTTCCACCTGCATTAGACCAACCTGTTGCCTTCCCCAGTCTGTCCTGATTCTTCCTCTGTCATCTTCTCTTCCTTCTCTCCATCCTCACAGCTGAATGACATTAATTTTGTGTCAAGTAGGTTTAAAAATACAGCAGTCAAACCACAATAGAAATGAAACTTGAATTTAAATGATCTCCTTGTTGGATAACAGTTACTGACTGGACATTTCATCTGATCTGACTCACCAGATACATCACAACACACACCACTGTAGTGATACTGAATAAGACATTTAAACTCAAGTGTCCCTCTGCCAAAAAGGTTGGAAACATGGGTCACCAACCTTTTTGAGCTATAGTGACACTGAGGACTAATTTATCTGATACACACATAAACTTGTACAACTCATCTTTAATTAAAGAATCAATAATAATAAATGTACATATGAGTGAATAAATTGCAGCACTGAGGGATAAGCGTTGGATCATAGCTGGGAACTGCCGCCACAACAGTTTAGCTTTCCTGTGTTAATATTTCATGAGTTTTATTTTGGTCATTCTTACACTTAGTGTGTGGATATGTGTGTGTGACAGGCGAGGCGCATGTATCAAATAGTCATAAAAATACAGAAAATACTAAACAAATCACATCAATAGGGGAGGCAACATTTAACAGCCAACCGCAGTGTATTAGGCTAGCTTTAGCTAACCTGAATATTTAAACCCTCCTGTCCTGCTAATACACTGACAGTACTTACCTACTATCTTTCAACCACATTGAAAGGCTTTTTTTCATCCCGCCAACATCTTTATCCTTCTCCCTTTTCCTTTTTCTGTTTTGCGCCCCAGATAGCTTTTTTTTCTGCCGCTCCATCTTGTTGTCAAGTGCACAACGAGCGGTAGTTCAAGATTAAAAAAAAAAAAAAAAAAG
>NC_056517.1:9688242-9697654 GCF_014905685.2 Nematolebias whitei | reverse complement strand
GAGGGGAGGTGAAGGAGCAGAGGGGAGGTGAAGGAGCAGAGGGGAGGTGAAGGAGCAGAGGGGAGGTGAAGCAGCAGAGGGGAGGTGAAGGAGCAGAGGGGAGGTGAAGGAGCAGAGGGGAGGTGAAGGAGCAGAGGGGCGCCTAATCAGTGCTGTTCCCCTGTTATTGATCATTTAGAAAATGCCTACTAGAAAAACATTTTTTCTACAGAGGGTTTTGACGCCCCCTGCAGTGCAGCGCCCCTATGCGTTGCATACGCTGCATACCCGCTTTTTGCGCCACTGATCATTAGTGAACACTTTTAGACACATTGGTATTGTATTTTTAACTTTTGACTCCAGTGCGCCCCCTACATTATTCCAACAGTTACATCTCAGGGATAAATCATCCGATCGGAACTAGATTTTTTATGCATAATCAGTGAGCACGTCTAGACACATTGATATTATGGTTTAACATATAACTCAAGTGCGCCCCTTAGATTATTTAGTCAGTTATATGTCAGTGATATATCATCCGATCTAAGCAAAATTTTGGGTATGTCAGTGAGCACTTCTAGACACACTGGTATTGTTGTTTAACTTTTGACTCAAGTGCCACCCCTAGATTATTCCATTATTTGGTTGTGACACCTATGCATTCAAATGAATCTTTTGAGTGAACCAACTGAACTGAATCACTTTAACTGATTCGTGCCTTGAGCTCAGCGCTGGTAGAAGTGGAACTTCCACGTTCTGTGACTCGTGACATGAATCTGAATGACTCAGCAGCGGGCGGGAAGGGACTGTTGTTGATGACTGAGCGGATGCGACTTGTGATTCACAGTGAAAATAAAATACAGTAGTCACTCGCCACTTCGCGGTTCGACTTTCACGAACTCACTATATTGCGGTTTGTCAACGCACATTAATACATATTTAAAAAATTGTACAGGACAAATGATTATCAACTTTAATATTAATCATGTGAGTGGGACTGTACAGGTACTGTACAGTAAGTTAGTGAAAAAATAAGATACTTCAGACAGGCGCTGCCATTTTGTAGTTTTCTCTCAATAAGCCTCCATTGTATTCCTGCTCATAACGACTACATTTCCCAGAAGCCAACTGGGCCCCACCCAGAAGCCCCATTTCCTTCTGCTGAAATAATAGAAGGAACTTCTGATCTGATAGGAAAAAGTTCAGTGCTTTTTATAGTGACGTCAACACCCAGAAGATGCAGAGAGCTGCATGGAACCCACCGAACTGGACCAGAACCGGAGAAGAACCAGACCTCCAGACCCATCATGATTCTTAGGAGCTGGTAGCTAGCCCACAAGGACTTCCAAGTAGGACGCACTGGTAAGTAAAATTTAGTAGCTACATATAATTATGTTGTTAAAATTAGTAGGTTTAAGAGTTTAGAACATTGCAAGAGTGTGGGAAGGGTTTCTAAAACCTTAAACTATAGATGAATACTAAAATAAATATAACGTTGCTACTTTGCAGATTTTCACTTATTGTGGGGGGGTCTGGAACCTAACACCCGCAATAAACGAGGGACTACTGTACATGAATCACTCACTGAACAAATCACTCTCTGACTCTGTCCTGAGGGATTCTAACAATGTCCTCCTCACAGGGACACGCTCTGATGCCATTAATGCCATCTCTAAAAAAGTTAAATCTGGTCCTCTTGATATTCAAAAAAAACAAAACAAAGCAAATCAACAAAAAATTGTAGAAACGTTTCGTCTCTCATCCGAGAGACTTCCTCAGTCTGAGGAGCTGTATTCAGCTCAGTCTCTTAAATAGCACCTTCTCAGAGTGGATCAACCAGTTTTGCTGCTGACAACCAAAACCAACTGATCACATGCTCAAGAAGGACCATCAGCCTAACAATGGATCAATAGCACATTGATGGCTGTTTACTGTTCACAGAGGGCTGAGTGATACTAGCAATCACAGCATTGTAAGAGGGGGACAGTTGAACCCGGAGGCCTCCACCCCTGTTTAATGATGGATGGTTTCGTTTCACAAAGATGGCCTCCTTTACTCCTCTCTCAAACCATCGTTCCTCGCTGTCCAGGATGTGAACATCTTCATCCCTGAAAGAGTGACCGCTGGCCTGGAGATGAGTGTAGACCGCAGAGAGCAATGTGGATATCCTAACTGGGCCTTCCTGAAAGCAGAGAAGAAACCCAAACAGGACTCCAGTCAGCCAACAGGTGAAAAGGAGGAACCCAGACCCAGACAAGTGGTCATTCCATATGTTGAGGGAGTATCAGAGAAACTGAGACATTTATTTTCTAAACATAACATCCCAGTGGCTTTTAAACCCCAAAATACATTACGGCAAAGACTGGTTCATCACAAAGATCCAGTCCCCCTAGAGCCTGTCTTGTGTGGGATTTCTCCTTCTGCCTGGCTCCTGAGCTAGTGGGGACGCTGTCCACTCCAGGCCAGCGGTTACTCTTTCAGGGATGAAGATGTTCACATCCTGGACAGAGAGGAACAATGGTTTGAGAGAGGAGTAAAGGAGGCCATCTTTGTGAAAAGAAATCGTCCATCGTTAAACAGGGGTGGAGGCCTCCGGGTTCAACTGTCCCCCTCTTACAATGCTGTGATTGCTAGTATCACTCAGCCCTCTGTGAACAGTAAACAGCCATCAGTGTGCTAATGATCCATTGTTAGGCTGATGGTCCTTCTTGAGCATGTGATCAGCTGGTTTTGGTTGTCAGCAGCAAAACTGGTTGATCCACTCTGAGAAGGTGCTATTTAAGAGACTGAGCTGAAAACAGCACCTCAGACTGAGGAAGTCTCTCGGATGAGAAACAAAACGTTTCTACATTTTTTTGTTGATTTGCTTTGTTTTATTTTTTTTGAATGTCCAGAGGACCAGATTTAACTTTTTTAGATTTTTCTACCTGGATTATTGAGCATGCATCAGGATATTAATGCCATCTCTTTCTCCAAGCTAACTGCTAACGTTAAGTCAAGATACAGGAAAATAAACGTGCACATGCCTCGTCACCATTATCTTAACAGACTGAGGTACACATAGAGTAATGAGAGGAGACAAAAGAAGAGCGAGACTCGCAGCATGGCAAGCTGCAGCAACGAGGCGGGGGTGGCTGAGCTTAGCCTTGGATGAGCGAGTCGAGGGTTGTCTGGACACAATTTAATGACCTTTCTGCTACAGCTGTGATGTTTATGTTTTATTTTTATCACCCCGTCTTCTTTTACATTAAAATTTTATTCCTCAATCTGTATTTCAATCTTCCCTGCAGAGCAGATGCTCTGTGTGCTTACTAAAGTGTTATTAATAGTAATAATAAAAGAAAGAGGACTCACGTTTATGTTTAGTAATCGTGCTGCTTGCTGCTCTGGTGCTGTATAACTCACGAGATAGGAGAGTCTTTCAGAGAGCAGGGAGAGATTCATTCAGTGAAACTGATGATTTGTGCATGAGCACACAGAGAACTGCTGCTCTGGCTGGATGGGACAGAGCAGACTGTACTTCTTGAGAAAGCTGAAGTCCTTTAGTGTTTGCAGCAAGATGCTGCATATCTTCTATAAGTCTGTTTTAGAGAGTGTTATCTCTTCTGCTGGGGTAGCAGCACCAGAGCAAGTGACTTCAAAAAAATCAACAAGCTAACAGAGCGAGCTGGCTCAGCCATCCGAGCACCATCAAACTGGTTGATCCACTATGAGAAGGTGCTATTTATAATAAGACTGAGTTTGTTGTTGCTCCTTGGACTGAAGAAGTCTTTTGGATAAAAGATTAAATGTTTCAACAAGAAACCATCCAGAGGACTTGACTTCCATCCATCTATCCATCCATCCATTATCTTTACTAGCTTCTTCTTTTTCGGGTAGCAGGGGTTACTGTTGTCCATATCCAGCAATCACTGTGTGAGAGGCGAGGGACACCCTGGACAGGTCTCCAGTCCACCACAGGGACACATAGAGACAAACAAGACAAACAACTATTCACTCTCTCACTCACACCTAGAAACAATTTAGAGTTACCAATCAGTCTAACATGCATATTTTTGATTTGTGGGAGGAAACCGGAGTACCCGGAGAAAATCCACACAGCACGGAGAGAACCTCCAGACTCTACCCAGAAAGGCCCCCAGACCGGGATTTGAACCAGGGTGAGAGGTGGCAGCTCTACCAACTGCCCCACCGTGCTGCCGAGGACCTGACTTAGCTTTGTTAAATTTTATGATGTTTATTGGAACTAGGGTTAGTTAACATAAAATTAAAATTACAAGGAGTTGAACATGACAGAGTATCTGAGACAAAACTTTGGGGAATTATTGTTGATGAAAAACTATTTAAAGCCACATTTACAACATATCAGACAAAAATGATCAAAGTCAGAAGAGAGAATTGTTAAGCAGAAGTTTGCATTTATTTTTTACTTATAGTGCCATACATGTCCTGTTGTGTGGAGGTTTGGTGTAATGTATATAAAATTGATATACTATAGACCCAATAAGTAAACTTCAGAAAAGAGTAATTCAATTATTAGTTAATAGTGTTTTTAAATTCTACAAATCATTTATTCATAAGGTCATCTGCTTTACAATTTAGAGATATTGTGTATTTAAGAACACAGGAAAGATTGAATTGGGTTAGAAACAATCATCTTCCAGCCTGTATTCAAAATTAAGTTGATTTAAAGTGTAGATGAACATATATCTGTGATATATTCATAAATTAAACGGATTCATTCATTTTTCTGGACTGAATAATATTGTGCATTGAAATTATTAAATGTGACGTGAGACGTTAATTTTCTTTGACCCATCAAATGAATGCGGTCATTTATTAACAGAATCAAAGTTTAACATCAAACATTTACATTAATTTGGCAATTTGATTACAATAACAGCTTAATTAATTAGCTTCACAACTAGGAAACCATACGGCCATGGTATCCTTGTTGCTTTACAACAGACATTTCTGAAAATATCTGGATTAATTACTGGCAAGATAGAAGAGTTTAAAGATGGGGAATGAAGGAGTTAAGTGGAGAGAAAATGTGTGTGAAGGAAAATGTGTCGGTATAAGAACGGCACTCTCCATTCGAACCCAGTTTCGCCCCGGTACGCTTCAGTAGGAAATCGACTCGTTACCTCTCTGAAGATGAATCAGCTGGTACGGAGTTCCATTTAACGCTACCATTTCCAGCGTCTCCGTAGGATGGTTGGGAAACGTCCGGAGTAGTGACGGTACTTCGTTCGACACACGTTCACCTCTCGGTTGGACTCACATGAGTTGTGAGTCCGTCAGAGTTCCACTCAGATGTGGAAGATTGCATAATTCCCACAAGACTCGGAAGAACTTCGGATCATGTCTGGAACCTCCTGTTCTCTCCAGCACTTTTCTGTTAGGTTCTGCCCTCCGAACTGAACTGCTCTCCCACCGCACTCTCTGCTTGGAACTAGGAAGTGTCGACATTTAAAGAGTTCTGTTTCCGGTTCATTTGGGAAGTCCTGATTGGCTGAAATAGCTAATCAGGGGTGTGTTTTTGTGACGTAAGAGGTCACTAGAAGTCAGAAAAACAGAAAAATGTTTTGGAACAGACTGAAAATGTTTTTGAGACAGACAAGAGAAATGTTTAGGCGAGTTGGGAGGAAACAGGTGCCAGCTTCTCTATTTATGTCTGAGAGGATTTAAAAACATGACAGTTCGTTCCAACAAACTTGTTTGCGTTTGTCTCCGACGTTTGACCGACATCACAACTTGCTCATTTCAGACAGAAAATCAGAAAATGCATAATTACTCTGTAACACATTTTAACTTGATTTCTACTTTGAATGAGGATTAAAAAATCACTAATACTGTTTCACAGTTGATTTAAAATGAGTAGTTCACTTCAACATTTAAAAATGGTTTGAACTAAACGCACTTTGATTATCAAGACATTTGTAAAATAGTAATGATAATAAAAAGAGAGTGTTCTTTCAATTGATCAGTGCAGGACACACTTAGAAAGTCTCTGGATGAACTTAATTTTGTGTTTCTGGACTCAAATCAATGAAATACAGTTCTTGTCCCAGGAAGGCCCTCAAGGTCATGATTTGACCTGAGGCTTAGTTCACTACAAAAGTAATTATAATCTAAAAGGGTCCTTTATTATCAGAACTTATATCAATTACAGATGTGTTTCACTGTTAAGCTGTGGAATAAATTTAAATGAGAAATATAAGTTCAATCACTCTGCTTTAAATGTAATTAGAATCCAAGTTAATGAAGAGTTAGTTTATAGTAATAAACATTGTGATGGTGATGATAATAATTGTATTAGATTGAAATTTAATGCTTGTAATAATAATAGTAACAAAATTAATGAAAAATAGTAATCCTTCCGTCTGTCCATCTGTCCGTCCGTCCGTCCATCCATCCATCCATCCATCCATCCATCCATCCATCATCTTTACCCACTTCTTCCTTTTTGGGTCGTGGGGGTCACTGGTGCCCATGTCCAGCCATCACTGTGTGAGAGATGAGGGCCACCCTGGACAAGTCGCAAACAAGTCCATCACAGGGCCAAAAATAGTAATCATGTTTTATACCTCCATTAATAAATATGTGTATACAGGGAGGACATCATTATTATTGTATAGTATATTGAATAATGATGTTCTGATTTTTCATTCATTCGTTCGTTCAAAATGTGATCTGAACCTTTTTTTACTGTAGGGAGGCAGAGCTGCACTCTCAGCACCACTAGATGCCAGTGTGGTACCATCCTGATTCACTGAGTTCTGATGGACGCCACAGCTGCTGTTCCATTCATCTACCCACCAACACTGCTCCTGGATAAATAAAACAAACAAAAAATAAAACCAATTGGACTCATTATTTCCCGCCACAAAAGGTGAGGAAAAATGCACACCGCATTTTTGTTTTTCTGTCTGTTAGCAAAATACTTCATGAACCAATGGACAGATTTTAATTACACTTTCAGAATGTAATTACTGTGCCATTACAAGCAGTGACAGCTGGTGATAATATTGGGTGGGTGGAATAATGCATTATAAAAATTATATTGATTACAGTTAAACAACTAAAGAACCTTACCCAAGATTAAAAAAATAAGCTTTAAAACCAACTTTATGTCCCTTTTTACTGAAATGATACGCACAACTTAAATGACAAAACATTTTTCACATACCGGTACTAATCAGAAAACATTTGAGCATGCACCTTGCATTAATAGACTAATCTTTTCTGCTCCTTTACTGTTATAGTGAATGATATTAAATGTTTCCTTTCTATTTCTTATAATCAGTCTTGTGAAGGTCAGTAAGGAGACAGTGAAGAGGTCAACTTCATTATGCTCGAGGTTTGATTGATATGGTGGACACAGCAACGTCTTCCCAGAGAGTCCTTCAGAGGTGTTTTCCTCTTCCACAACTCCCAATTGTTTATGTGCACAGCTGCTTTGATAACAGCTGGACAGTACGGAGGGGGAGGAAAGTGACACCAGAAGATTCTATAAACTACCAGCTTACTACAGGAAGTTCAGAATGGGTCAGAAACTCAGACAGGTGGAGGCATTAAGTGTGTACTTGTACAAGCATTTATCTGTGATTGCTGACTGTCCTCCAAAGCTTTGTAATAAATCTGATGACGATCTACACCTGATCATTTGGGAATCTCTTTTTTTCCACAACAATGTTCAACTCTGGGTTGCACTGCAAATGTGCTCTAATGGTATTATATGCAGGGGTGCACATAACTGGTATGTATGTGCAACATGAATCAGGAATGCATAATGACACGTGTTACTACGCACCACGGCCATCACATTATCAACACGCTAGCTGAGGAGAAATGTCCAGTCAGCCACTTACCAAACGGCAAGACAAACTGAATGAAGAGCAGCACCAAGCTCTGTTTTATATTTTTTCTCTGTGCCTTCCATAAAGCTAAACATGCACGTCCCATGTCTTCCCATTCTGAGGATATTCCTTTACTGAAGAGGCCAGGAGTAAATGTTGGAGGTGCATCATTCATGTGAAGGAGATCGTGCAGCTAATGCTGATGGCTCACACCATCAGCCGGGGATTACAAGCCAAGTTGATGTGCTGAATATTGGAGACTGCTTTTTGATGGATCTGTCATCACAAAACCTGAGCAGGAAATCATTTTTATTGTGTCTGTGTCCAACAACAGAGTTTACCTCTGGGTGCTGACCGAACCAAGCAGTCCATAACAGACAGACTTGTTAGACTTTTTCAGGACACAGGCTTGAATGACTGGACAACAAAGTTGGTTGCTGTGTGCTCAGACAGGGCTGCTGTCAACATTGGTATGTACAATGACGTTGTGCCAAAATTTTGTAAACTTGCTGCTGTTGGAGGCTCCCTTGTGCACATTCAGTGCACTGCACACACACTGGAGAGTTGTGCAAAATCTACTGATCAGAGCGTTCCTCACTGTGAGACATTTAATCGTTCAGTGGTCAAGCTGCTGCAGTTTTATTTACAAAATGGTGGAGAAAAAAAAATACTGCCACATTGAAGAAGCTGTGTGATGAAAATGGGATCTCCTTTGTGAAACTGGGTAAGTTTCTTAATATTAGATGGTCTGCATGGAGGCATGAGACCCTGTTAAAAATATCAAGACTATTGAACCTGCAACCTGTCCAGAGTGTCCCCCACCTCTCACACCGTGCCTGCTGGATATGAGCACCAGTGACCCCCGTGACTGAAAAGGAAGAAGCGGGTAAAGATAATGAATGAATGGATGGAAAGGTACAATAGATAGATAGATGTATGGATGGACAGATGGATGGTTGTATGGATGGAAGGGTGGGTGGTTACACAGATGGATGGATAGATGGATGGTTGTATAGATGAATGGATGGCTACATGGATGTGGGTGGATGGTTGGATGGTTGCATGGATGGATGGCTGGGTGGATGCATGATGGAGGCATGGTTGCATGGATGGAAGAATGTTGCCAGCTATTATAATGCAACTGTCTACAAGTGATAACAGGGACTTGCAGCATATCTGCACAGAGCATTTTCAGTGCTTTCTGTCAAACATTTTAGACATTGGCAACATTTTGAAGACCACATCCATAAGGTTTCAGAAGGAAAAGCTGACCATTGGAGAATATAGGGATGTGTAAGGAACTCTCGTGAGGTTTTGGACCAAGATCACAACACAACAGAATGACGATAAATAATAAGTGTTTATTGTTTCTAGGGAGGAAGTGACAGCTGGTCTTGGTGCTGGTCTGGGTTCTGGTTCTGGTGTCGGTTAATGGCAGGAACAGTTCTAAGAAGCAGAGAACGGTTAGTGGTCGTGCGGGTAATCAGAACGAGGAAAACAGTCAACCAGAAAAAGCCACTAACCGTCTCAGATGATCTTAGGGGTCCTGAAGGGTTGAGGTGGTCAGGTCT
>NC_056517.1:9638490-9678242 GCF_014905685.2 Nematolebias whitei | reverse complement strand
TCATTCAAAGTAGAAATCAAGTTAGATGTCTGTTACAAAGTAATTATGCATTTTGATCTTCTGTCTGAAATGAAATATAGCTGAACTGGAACAGAAAGTTGACGACATGGAACAATACACAAAAATAGACAACTTGGTGATCACTGGACTGGAAGTTAGGAACCGGACATATGCAAGAGTTGTTGCTGGTACTAGCACTACAGAAGACGCACCACAGGAAGAACTACAGACTCTGGAGGAGCAAGTAGTGAATTTTTTACAAAGCAAAGACATTGACATCGAACATGAGGACATTTCAATCTGTCTCACACTGCCCAACAAATCAGACAAAGTCAAACCATCCATTGTCATCAGGTTCATTAGCAGGAAATCAAGAAACCATGTAATAATGCAAGCAAAAAAACTGAAGGGAACAAATGTTTACATAAATGAACATCTAACTAAAAAAAATGGAAACATTGCACGTGAAGCAAGGTGGTTGAAAAAACAGAAAATAATAGCATCAACTTGGACAAGAAATGGAAACATCTGGATCAAAATACAGGAAGGATCTCAGGCTAAGATAATAAAAGACCTGAAAGATCTGGAAAGACTAAAATAAGCTCAGGAAATGATAGATGATAAATCATTGACACAACTTCACAAGCAATAAATAATCAAAATATAAAACAAACAAATACATTATAATATGGCAACATACGAAGACTCAGAGTTTAAAATATACAATGTTGAAGATGCGATTGATACAATTTTTTTCCCTGAAATAAAAGACTGTGAATATTATAATGAAGAACAGTTTAATGACATCAATATAACTAATGGAGGTCTCTCTATTATTCACTTTAACAGTAGAAGTTTAAATGCAAATATATCCAAAATAACAGATTATTTAAAACAGCTAAACAGAACCTTAACAATAATAGCACTGTCAGAGACATGGCTCAACGATGAAAACACAACTAATGTTCACATGGAAGGGTATGAATTATATCATGTGAACAGAAGCAACAAAAGAGGTGGTGGAGTGGCTCTATTTGTCAAAAATGAAATAAAATGTAAATTAATTAATGAAATGTCAATAGTTGTTGATAATATCATGGAAATAATAACAATAGAAATAATAAACAAGAATGATAAAAACATATTAATAAGTTGTGTATATCGATCACCAGGATCAAATATAGAAATATTCACTGATAAAATCGTACAACTATTGGACAAGAGTTTTAATAAAAACATTTTTTTGTGTGGAGACTTTAATATTGACCTGGGAAATAAAACAGATTCAAATAACATCAGTACATTTACAAATTCATTGTGTAGTTTTAATCTTTATCCGTTAATATCAAAACCAACAAGAATTACAACTCGTAGTGCTACAATAATCGATAATATTTTCACAAATGTAACAAATGGAGATGTGATGGGAGGTATTTTAATGAGTGATTCAAGTGATCACTTACCAGTTTTCATGATTTATAAAAATGATCAAAGCATTACAAAAGAAATTACAATTAAGGAAAAAACAATAAACACATCAAAAAAAGCAATGGACAAATTAAAAGATGATTTACATAAACAAAGCTGGAAAGACGTGTATGTTGATGATGTGAATAGATCATATGATGAGTTTATGAATATTTTGGGAGCGCTGTATGAAAAGAATTGTGTGCAAAATAATTATACAAAGAGAAATGTTGTTGACCAACCATGGATGACGAAAGGGTTGAGAAATGCTTGTAAAAAAATAATTATTTGTATACATGTTTCTTGAAATTGAGAACACAAGAGGCTGAAGAGAAATATAAGAAGTATAAAAATAAATTAGTAGCGATTATAAGGAAACACAAGAAGGAATATGTTACGGCCTGAGGCCATTTGGTTGAGCAAAAGTGTTTGCAGGTTGATTGCTGACTCAGCTGTGCTGTGGCCCATCTGGGATTGGCTGCTTCACTTCCTGAATCCTCCCCAATGGACATCAATCTGCATCCTGGTTGGCTTCTTCACCTCCTGCTCCTCCAACCACAGAAGAGGCCTGCTTATTTAAACCCAGCTCTCCTGCCATTCAGGGCGGCTGTTGTTTAGAGCAGCTCGCCATTAGTATGGGTTTATTTGTCTTTGGACTTGAGTCTCTTGATTTGAATGGTTTGGCTTTGGCCAACAGTTAAACCCTGCAGTTGTTGTTATTAGTTGGTGTTGTTTGTAAGCCCCTGACAACAGTTAGAAGGCTTACTTGTTTACTTTTTGTTTTGACTCATTGTAAATTTGGTTTGAGTATTCGTTCACTTGGTTAACCTTAATTTTGTTATTGACTTGGTTGTGAAAACTTTGTTGTAATTTGTATTTTGAAAGTACCCCTCCTTTTTGTTAATGTTAAATTTTGTTTTAAACTGACCAATTAAATTATTACTTTTATTCAAACCTGTTCCATCTGGGTTTCTAATGTTGCCTCCCCTTCTCCTAGCTGAGCCGGGTCGTAACAGAATATTATAGTGATTTATTAAATAAAAGTAATGGTGATATGAAAGCTACATGGCGTGTAATAAATAGTGTTCTGAAAAGTCATAAAGCAAAAACAGGTATTTCACAATATTTTTTGAAAGATGACGATGAAATCCTTGATGAAAATGAAATTGTAAATGGATTTAATCATCATTTTGTAAACGTTGGATCAAGCCTTGCTGCTAAAATACCAAAAGTAAACAATAATGTGAACCATTCAGTTATAAGTTGTGACAACAGTATTTTTCTTAATGGAACTGACAAAGAAGAAATAATGAATGTTGTAAAAAATCTTACAGATAAGAGATCAAAAGACTGGGTGGACATGGATATGATGTTTGTAAAGGACATAATGAGTTATGTTATCGAGCCGTTTACATATATTTGTAATTTATCATTTTCAAAAGGAATATTTCCAGACAATATGAAAGTAGCTACGGTAGTTCCTCTCTTTAAAAATTGTGATAAATGTGTGTTCAATAATTATAGACCAATATCCTTATTACCACAATTCTCAAAAATTCTAGAAAAACTATTTGTGACCAGATTAGATAAATTTATTACTAAACAAAACATTCTAAGTAGCAGTCAGTATGGGTTTAGAGCAAAAAACTCTACATCAATGGCTCTCATGGAAATAATAGAACAAATAACTACTGCTGTCGACCAAAAACAGTATTGTGTTAGTATTTTTGTTGATTTAAAAAAAGCATTCGATACTATTGACCACACTATTCTCCTTGAAAAATTAAATAAATATGGTATAAGAGGACCAGCATTACACTGGGTATCTAGCTACTTAAAAGATAGGAAACAGTTTGTACAAATAAATGGTGTAAGATCTGACTTGTGCAATATCACTTGTGGAGTTCCTCAAGGCTCTGTATTTGGACCAAAGTTATTTATTTTATATGTGAATGACTTAGTGAATGTATCAGGACTCCTCAAATGTGTCCTTTTTGCAGATGACACCACATTTTTTTGTTTGGGTAAAGATGTAAAACGGATGTTGGAACTGATGAAGACAGAATTTGATAAAATACAAACTTGGTTTAAACTTAATAAATTATCATTAAATTTAGATAAAACTAAATACATGATATTTAGTAACAAAAAGAGAACTGTTGATGATCCATTTAAAATTGAGGGTGTTGAGATTTGTAGAGTTAATGAGATGAAATTTTTGGGTGTAATCATTGATGAACAGCTAACACGGAAAAATCACATAAATTCTGTAAGAACAAAAATATCTAAATCTATTGCAGTACTATACAAAGTCAGGGAATTATTAAATGATAAAGCTCTGTACATGTTGTATAACACAATCATTGTTCCACATTTAATCTATTGCATTGATGTTTGGGGGAAAGCGTGTAAAACTTTTACAAAACCTATTTTTATTTTACAGAAAAGAGCTGTAAGAATTATCACCAGAAAGCATTACTGTCACCCATCAAGCACATTATTTTATCAACTGAAGTTATTGAAGTTCCATGATTTAGTAGATTACAGTATTTTATCAGTTATGTATAGGGCTCAAAATAACACATTACCGTTAAATATCCAAAGAAATTTTGTTAAAAGACAAAGTTGTTACAATCTTAAGGGGATAGAAATATTTGTCAAACCAAAATTCAGAACTAGTCTGAAGGGAAGGTCTACCTCAATCCAAGGAGTTGGATTGTGGAATGGTCTAGAGAGTGATGTGAAAAATGCCAAGTCAATGTGTACATTTCAGAAAAAGATCAAAGCTGAATTGTTAAAAAAATATATATGAAGTAGCTTAATGTGTGTTTTGTATTAGAATTAGAAAAATTAGAAAGTTATTCATTTTGTTCTGTTACTTGAAAATTATTATGTCTGAAATAATTGTTTGAAAAAAGGGGCAGATAAAATAAGATTTTTTTCTTCTTTCTGCTGCCTTTCATTTTAAAATTTTTTGTATCTTTTTATATATTGTTATGGAATTGTTTTGTACTGTTTTTAAAATGAATAAACTTCATACCATACCATACCATACCATAAATGAGAAGTAGTGATGTCGGTCGAAAGTCAGAAAGAAGTTATTAGAACGAAGTGGATTGTTTTTAAACCTAGCAGACGGTAAATAAGAAGCTACTGGCATCTGCTTCCTCCCACTTAGCCATAACATTTCTCTGTCTGTTCCTAAACATTTCTCTGTCTGTTCCTAAACATCTTCGCTGTTTTTCTGACTTGTAGTAACCTCTGACGTCACTAAAACCACACCCCTGTTGGTTCTTTCAACCAATCAGGACTTCCCAAAAGGGACCGGAAGCAGAACTCTTTAAAAGTCGACACTTCCTAGTTCCAGTGAGTTCTGGGGGAAGAAGAGAAGTTCTGAGAGCAGAACCGAACAGAAGTTCTGGAGAGAACAGAAGTTCCATGGAGAAGGAAGACAGTGTGACTTTGCAAGGGTGAAGTCCACGGTGGTCATTTTCTGAAAGATGACACCTGTCTGGAGTGTTGATTCCGGTCATTACGCCAAAGACCTATTCAACATCTCAGGAGTTCAGCACGTTTGCTGAAATTCCACTTAACTTAATCCTATCTTTCGGGGAAGTTTATTTTGGAAGCTGGGCCAGTCAGCCTCGTCATCCCAAGTTGATGAGAAGCAGATAAATCCCTGGAGGTAAAAAGACTCAGCCTTGCTGGACGCCAGGAGAAGGCCTCTCTGAAACCCCACCAAGGTAAAGAGTCGACGCTCGGGTACCATCTAGCTGAAATCACTGGGAAACGTGCTATCTGGTTTCAAACAAGATAACTCCCCATATTTTCTTTATTATCTTAGTTAACCCTAAGTATCCACTTTCCCTTCTTAAACTTTACTCCATCTCTATATTTCTCTGCCAGTAAAAAGATAAGCTAAAGTCTGCAGACATTAATTTAAGATCTAAGGAAATGTCTGTTGTTTTTATTAAATAAAACGTGCCAAGTTTTATTAATCAGAGCCTATCGGAATAATCAAGTGTACAATGTTTTGATGTCAAATTTTGATTCTGTTAATAAATGACCACATTCATTTTGATGGGTCAAAGAAAATTAACGTCTCATGTCACTGATTAGACCATCTCCAACACAGTATCTCTGTCACATATCTGTCAAGTAGCTCGAAAAAGAGAGAACCCGTTATTAAATATTGATTGTAGTGGAGCTCCTAAGCTAACTAACCCTAGCTCACTACACTGGGATGAGAATCCAGCCCCTCCCAATGTAAGGCCATGGTCCTCAGTAGGAAAAGGGTGGATGCTCTCTTGAGGTCAAAGGTGAGGTTTGCCTCACGGGTTCTGACTCTTGTTTGTGCTTATGCCCCAAACAGCAGCTCAGATTACCCACCCTTTTTGGAGTCCTTGGAGGGGGTACTGGAGAGTGTGCCTACTGGGGACTCCCTTGTTCTACTCGGGGACTTAAACGCTCATGTGGGCAATGACAGTGAGACCTGGAGGGAAGTGGTTGGGAGGAACCCCCCCCCCCCCCCCGGTCTGAACCCGAGTGGTGTTCTGTTATTGGACTTTTGTGCTCGTCATGGATTGTCCATAACAAACACGATGTTTAAGCATAAGGGTGTCCATATGTGCTCTTGGCACTAGGACACCCTAGGCCATAGTTTGATGATCGACTTTGTTGTCATCTCATCTGATCTGAGGCCGCATGTCTTGAACACTTGGGTGAAGAGAGGAGCGGAGCTGTAGACCGACCACTAACTGGTGATGAGTTGGCTGCGATGGTGGGAGAGGATGCCGGTCAGATCTGGCAGACCCAAACGTATTGTGAGGGTCTGCTGAGAACGTTTGGCAGAGTCTCCCGTGAGATGGAGCTTTAACTCCCACCTCCGGGAGAGCTTCGAACATGTTCTGGGGGAGACGGGGGACATTGAGTCAGAGTGGGCCATGTTCTGCACCTCTATTGTCGAGGCGGCTTATCGGAGCTGTGGCTGCAAGGTTGTCGGTGCCTGTCGTGGTGGTAACCCTTGAACCCGGTGGTAGACACCGGCGGTGAGGGATGCTGTCAGGCTGAAGGAGTCCTATTGGGCCTTTTTGGCCTGTGGGACCCCGGAAGCAGCTGATGGGTACCGGCAGTCCAAGCGGCATGTGGCTCGGGTGGTCGATGAGGCAAAAACTCGGGTGTGGGAAGAGTTCGGAGAGGCCATGGAGAATGACTTCCATACAGCTTCGAGGCAATTTTGGTCCACCATCCAGCATCTCAGGGGGGAAAGCGGGATGCCACCAACACTATTCATAGTGGAAGTGGTGTGCTGCTGACCTGAACTCAGGATGTCATGGGTTGGTGGGCAGAATACTTCAAAGACCTCAATCCCACTGGTACATCTTCCACTGAGGAAGCAGAGCCTGGGGACCTTGGGTCAGGCTCTCCAATTTCTGGTGCTGAGGTCACCGAGATGGTTAAAAAGCTCCTCTGTGGCAGGGCCCCAGGGGTGGATGAGATGTGCCCGGAGTTCCTTTAGGCTCTGGATGTTGTGGGGTTGTGTTGGCTTACACAACTTTGCAATATTGCGTGGACATCGGGGGTGGTTTCCCTGGATTGGCAGACTGGAGTGGTGGTCCCCCTATTCAAAAAGGTGGACCGTGGAGTGTGTTCCAACTATAGGGGATCACGCTCTTCAGCCTCCCTGGTAAGGTTTATTCGGGGGTTCTGGAGAGGAGGGTCCATCGGATAGTTGAACCTCGGATTCAGGAGGAGCAGTGCAGTTTTTGTCCTGGTTGTGGAACACTGGACCAGCTCTACACCCTCAGCAGGGTCCTGGAGGGTGCGTGGGAGTTTGCCCAACCAGTCTACATGTGCTTTGTGGACTTGGAAAAAACGTTAGACCGTGTCCCTCGGGGAGCCCTGTGGGAGTACTCCGGGAGTATGGGGTACCAGGCCCTTTGATACGGGCTGTTAGGTCCCTGTACAACCGGTGTCAGAGCTTGGTCCACATTGCCGGCAGTAAGTCAGGCTCATTCCCAGTGAGAGTGGGACTCCACCAAGGTTGCCCTTTGTCACCGATTCTGTTCATAACTTTTATGGACAGAATTTCTAGGCGCAGCCAAGGTGGTGAGGGGATCTGTTTTGGTGGCCTTAGGATCACTTCTGTTTTTTGCAGATGATGTGGTCCTATTGGCTTCATCAGGTCGTGAGCTAAAACTTTCGCTGGAGCAGTTTGCAGCCGAGTGAGGGATGAGGATCAGTTCCTCCAAATCCGAAGTCATCGTCTTGAGCCAGAAAAGGGTAGAGTGTTCTCTCTGGGTCGGGGAGGAGGTCCTGCCCCAAGTGGAGGAGTTTAAGTATATCAGGGTCTTGTTCACTCAAAATTATTAACTGACTTACTATTAAATACTGATAAAATCATCATAATGGGTGATTTCAATATTCATGTGGATATTGAGAGTGATAGCTTAAGCATAGCCTTTAATAATTTAATAGACTCATTTGGTTTTACCCAAAACGTCCGCACATCTACTCATTCTTATCATCACACTCTTGATTTAGTTCTGACCTATGGTATAGAGATGAAGGACTTGGTAATAGTTCCTCAAAATCCTATTCTGTCTGACCATTTTTTAATAACCTTTGAGTTTACATTAAATGACTACACAGTCACTGAGAGTAAATTTCATCTCAGCAGGTGCTTATCAGAAAATGCTGTAACCAAATTTAAACAATCTCTTCCATCACTGTTTTCCTCTGTCTTGCAGATTAATGCATCAGAGAACGGTGACTTAGATCATCTAGTTGATCATCTTATAACTTCAATGCAAACTTCACTTGATAAAATTGCTCCACTGAAAATGAAAGTAATCAATCAGAGGAAACCGGCTCCTTGGTTCAATTCTGAGTTACGTACTTTAAAGCAGGCATCTAGAAACCAGGAGAGAATATGGCGCTCTACTAATGTTGAAGAATTTTATTTAACTTGGAAAGATAGTCTGCTAACATATAAAAAAGCTCTCCGTAATGCTAGAACTTTATATTACTCATCTTTAATAGAGGAGAATAAAAATAACCCTAGCTTTCTGTTTAGTACTATAGCTAGACTAATTAAAAGCCCATTTCTGTTGAACCACGTATCCCTACAACTATAAGTAGTGATGACTTCATGAGATTCTTTATAAATAAAATTATTTCAATGAGAGAGAAAATTCAAACCATCATTCCTTCTACTATCTCTAGTCCCCTTTCAAATGAGACAACTTTAAAAATTTCACTAGAGCCTGATTTATGTTTGGATAGTTTTTTTCCTGTTGAGCTCTCTGAATTGTCAAAAATAATAACCTCATCCAAACCATCCACATGTCTGCTAGATCCCATCCCAACCAGACGGTTTAAAGAGGTATTCCCCCTAATTAATGTCCACATTTTGGATCTACTTAATTTCTCTTTAATGGATGGTTATGTACCACAACATTTTAAGGTTGCTGTAATTAAACCTTTACTTAAGAAGTATGACCTTGATTCAGAAATTCTGGCCAACTATATACCTATATCTAATCTAACTTTTATCTCAAAAATTCTAGAGAAAATAGTTGCAGGTCAGTTGTGTGAACATCTACAAAGAAATAATCTGTTTGAAGAGTTTCAGTCAGGGTTTAGAGCTCATCATAGCACAGAAACAGCACTAGTAAAAGTCACTAATGATATTCTCATGGCCTCAGACAATGGACTTGTGTCTATACTGGTCCTGTTAGACCTCAGTGCTGCATTTGATACAGTTGATCACAATATTTTACTACAGAGGCTTGCATATGATATTGGGATTACAGGAACGGCTCTAAAGTGGTCTAAATTATATCTATCTGATAGATTCCAGTTTGTAAATGTAAATAATAAATCTTCTTCATACACCAAAGCTAGTCATGGAGTTCCTCAGGGCTCAGTGCTTGGGCCAATACTCTTTACTTTATATATATGCTTCCATTAGGTAAAGTTACTAAACAGCATGGGATAAATTTCAATTGTTATGCTGATGACACACAATTATATTTGTCCATTAAACCCAATGAATCATATCAGCTACTTAGACTACAAGCCTGTCTTAAAGACATAAAAACCTGGATTACTCTTAATTTTCTCCTGTTGAACACAGACAAAACTGAGGTTTTGGTTTTTGGACCTGAGTACCTTAGAAATGAATTTTTCAGTCTTTCTCCCTCCTTAGTTGGCATTAATCTATCCTCCAGCTGTAATGTTAAAAATCTTGGTGTTATTTTTGATCAGGACATGTCTTTTATCCCCCACATTAAAAACGTTACTAGAACTACCTTCTTCCATCTGTGTAATATCACTCAAATTAGAAACATATTATCTAAAAATGATGCAGAAAAGCTGGTCCATGCATTTGTCACATCTAGACTGGACTATTGAAATGGTTTATTATCTGGATGTCCAAATACTTCTTTTAAACGTCTTCAGATGATCCAAAATGCTGCTGCTAGAGTCTTAACCGGAGTTAGTAGGCGAGATCATATTTCTCCAGTTTTAGTTTCTCTCCATTGGCTCCCTGTAAATCCAGAATAGATTTCAAAATCTTACTTCTAACCTACAAAGCTCTCAACAACCTGGCTCCATCTTATATTACATATCTTATTGTTCCATATTTTCCTAACAGAGCGCTTCGCTCTCAGACTCCAGGTTTACTTGTGGTTCCTAGAATTTACAAAAACAGAATGGGAGGCAGATCTTTTAGTTATCAGGCTCCTCTCTTGTGGAACCAACTGCCAATCTCTGTCCATGAGGCTGAAACATTATCCAGTTTTAAAACTAGGCTTAAGACTTTCCTTTTTGCTAAATCCTATAGTTAGGGTCGGCTTGGGTTTCCTGAGCTGTCCCTTAGTTATGCTGCTATAGGCTTAGACTGGTGGAGGACAAACTGACCACAATTTTCACTCTACTTCTGTCTTTACTTACTCTGCTCAACCAGTTTTGTATTTGTAATTATTTTTTCTATCCTTAACATGTGTTTTTTTTGTCTTTCAGATACACCTGGACTTATACCCGGACCTACCATTCTGTGTTTGTCTGTCTCTCCTCCCTGTACTCTCAACCAGCCAGTCAAAGCAGATGGCTGCTTGTCCTGAGCCTGGTTCTGCTGGAGGTTTCTTCCTTTTAAAAGGGAGTTTTTCCTTTCCACTGTTGCCACTGTGCTTGCTCAGGATGGGAGACTGCATCGAAGCCAAGATTCATCTTGTCTGCTGGATTCCTTAGATAGAGAATTTTACTAATTGGCTTTTATGTATGTGAATGTTTCTGTAAATTGCCCTGAGACAACTTTGTTGTGATTTGGTGCTATATAAATAAACTGAATTGAATTGAATGAGGGGAAAATGGAGCGTGAGATTGATAGGCGGATAGGTGCAGCATCAGCAGTGAAGAGGGCACTGTACTGGTCTGTAGTTGGTGAAGAGAGAGCTGAGTCAAAGGCGAAGCTCTCAATTTACCGGTAAATCTACGTTCCTACCCTCATCTATGGTCATGACCTTTGGGTTGTGACTGAAAGAACGAGATCTCGGATATAAGTGGCCGAAATGAGTTTTCTCCGCACGGTGTCTGGGCTCTCCCTTAGAGATAGGGTGAGAAGCTCGGTCATCCGGGAGGGACTCAGTGTAGAGCCGCTGCTTCTCCACATCGAGAGGAGCCAGTTGAGGTGGCTCGGGCATCTGGTTAGGATGCCTCCTGGATGCATCCCTGGTGAGGTGTTCTGGGCACGTCTCACCAGGAGGAGACCCAGAGAAAGACCCAGGACACGGTGGAGGGACTATGTTTCTTGGCTGGCCTGGGATTTCATTGGGATTCCCCTAGAGGAGCTGGCCCAAGTGGCTGGGGAGAGGGAAGTCTGTGCCTCCCTACTTAGGCTGCTAATCCCACGACTCGACCCCGGATAAGCGAAAGACAATGGATGGATGGATGGTGAGGTTTGCCTCAAGAGGAGGAGTTCAAGTATCTCAGGGTTTTGTTCATGAGTAAAGGAAGAATGGAGTGTGAGATTGACCGATGTACTTGTAGTATGACATACGGATGAGATATATTCATACTGTTAAAACGGATTCTTTCATTTTTCTGGACTGTATAATGTACGTGCATTGAATGTAATAAAATGTGGACGTGAGACGTTAATTATCTTTGACTCACCACGACAGTGGGTCATTTATTAACAGAATCAAGTTTAACACATCACACATTTACATTAATTGGCAAGAATTGAGAATAACGACATAATTAATCAGCTTTACAACCAGGAAAACCATACGGCCATGATTTTCCGTTGCTTCACCACAGACATTTCTGAAAACATCTGGATTAATTTGCTAGCAGATAGGAGAATTTAAAAGATGGAAAGATGAGGTTTATCTACAGAGAGATGGGTGAGGGAATTTGTCTGTTTTAACCAGAACAGCACGCTCCTTTGGAAATCAGCTTGGCCCAACGGTACGCTTGGTTGAGATCGAACTTTTTACCTTGCAGACGATAGTTTCAGCGTTGGTGTAGAGCTCTCCTTTCAACTCTTTCAGCGTCTCCGTGAGAACAGCTAAAAACCTCTGGAGTCGTGAGGTTATCCAAACAGACGTTCATAATTCCCAAATCGTCTCTGGTTCAGCTTGATTCTCTTTCAGCAGCATCCTGAATTCCAGCATTGTGCATTCTGGAACTCCAAACTCTCTCAGAACTGCTACTCTATCTTCAAGACTGAGCTTACAGCAGCTTCAAGACTGAGCTGAACTCTCCATTGAACTAGGAAGTGTCAACATTTAAAGAAAGCTCACTTCCGGTTCATTTGAGAGCTTCTGATTGGTCGATGGACCAAAGCAGAGGTGTGTTTTGTGATGTAAGGTGTTATGAAAAGTCAAGGAAAAGATTAAGATTGTTTAAGAACAGACAGAAAGATTGTTATGGAGAATTCAGACTTCGTGGAGCCACTTCTCCAGTATCTTGCTGTAAAAGTTAAACATGACATTTCTTTTCAGTAAACTTGCAGTTGACCGAAACTTGAACTTCGACACACTTACAACTTCGCTCATTGAAGACAGAAAATCAGAAATGCATATTAACCTGATTTCTTCTTTGAATGAGGATTAAGGATCATTATTACTGTTTCACAGTTGATTTAAATGATTAGTTCACTTCAACATTTAAAAATGGTTTGAACTAAAACACAATTTGATTATCAAAACATTTGTAAAATAGTAATGATCATAGAGAATAGTCTTTTTTTTACTTGATTGATTCAAGAAAGAAAGTCTCAGGATGGGTCAACCTGTATTTCTGGATGCAAATCAATGAAATGACAGTTCTGTCCCAATGGTCCTTAGGTCAAGGTTTTGACCTTCAGGCTTAGTTCACTACATACTGGTGCAGCATTTGCAGTATTGCAGACTCTGTGCCGGTCCATTGTGGTGAAGAGGGAGCTGAGCTGTAAGGCAAAGCTCTCTGTTTACCAGACTGTCTAAGTTCCTACCCTCACCTATGGTCACAAACTCTGGGTAATGACCAAAAGAATGAGAGTGTTGATACAGGTGTTTGAAATGTTTCCTCTGCAGGGTAGCTGGACTCTCCCTTAGAGATAGGGTGAGAAGTTCCGTTATCCCGGAGAGACTTGGAGTAGAACTGCTGCTCCTCCACGTTGAAAGGAGCCAGTTGAGGTGGTTCAGGCATCTGGTAAAGATGCTTCCTGGACACCTCCCTAGGGAGATGCTTCTGGCATATCTGACTGGGAAGGGACCCCGAGGAAGACCCAGGACACGCTGGGGAGACTATGTCTCTCAGTTGGCCTGGGAACACCTTAGAGTCCTCCCAGAAGAGCTGCAAGAGGTGGCTGTGGAAAGAGATGTCTGGGCCTCCTTGTTTAGGCTGCTGCCCCAGCGACCCAACTTTGGAATGAATAGATGATAATGGATAGATGGATGGATGCTACTTTTAGCTTTTAGCTACTGCTGTTTAGTTTTCACTAATGTTCTACATATTATTGCTTTCATCTTCTGTTCTTTTTGTTTTAACTACAACAGCTGCTGCTTCATCATTAGATCATCCAGCTCTCGCACTGCATTTTCTTTACAGAAAATACAAAATATTCAAGTTCATTTTTACTCACTCTCTTACTGCCTGATATCAGGAAGGAACACGGTGAACAATCGCAGTCTGTGAACTAAGCTGACTCTAAACTGTGTATTTTATCTGAAATCAATGACATTCTAATTTTTGCTCTCTTGTGACTTTGTGTCATCCCGTCATTCTTTCAAACAACAGCAATTATTCCTAACAGACAGAAGATAATCAATGCATATTGATCTCTTCTCTCCTCTACAGTAACAACTACTGCTGAGTTTCCTCCTATTAAAGCTACTCATTCATATTTACGTACTCACAACACCGCCCATAATTATTTCATCCCAGCACTCCATGGGATATTTTCTGTATTTTCTCGAAATGCACCCTGCCAATTGCATTACAAGTAATATGTCGATCCACTTTTGGCATTTTGCAATTCAAAACGATGTGATCAGTCCCTGACAGGAATACTGAGGAGAAAGAGCAGCATTAACATACAGGAAGCCATTATCACATCTGGCCTTTGCAACCAACATGAAAGCTGCAGTCAGTGCAGTGTGTGTGTGTGTGCGCGCGCATGTGTGTGTGTGCGCGCATCAGTCAGACTGCATGTATCCTTGGGTATGTGTGTGTGTGTGTATGTGTGTGTGTTTTCAAGCTTTTTCCTGTTTTTTTTCAGAGCTGCATACCCTCTAAAAATGGTGGTCCCCACTATGCATGGGCTAGTCACTGTGTCCCACAATGTATAAAAGACAAGGGGAGGTGTGTGTGTGTGTGTGCATGCAAAATTTCTGATCCTCTTTGTGTTTAAGTTTAAAATAAGTTAATCTACTTGTCAGAATTCTCTATGCAAATATGTTTTTAATCTGGCTTTTTCATGTTTAATCGTCAATACAAGACTAAATATGCACGTGTGTGTGTAGATTACATATGTGTACAAGTGTGTCTTCCCTTCACCCTTTTCAGATTAGAGGCTTCTGTAATGGTACTACAAAGGTCATGGTTTTTTCGTGGTTGGGACGTAGCGGCAGGCCGTGTTTAAAGGTCACCACACCGTCACATTATCTCCCTGCCATTTCATACCAGTTTGTCTGTCTGATAGATTTTTTTTAAAGTAACACCTCCTCCAAGGCTCTGTGCGTCTGCTGTTCTTTCACAATGAAAGCTATGCAAATACATGAGAAGGAGGTGATTTTTGTGACTGTTGGACTGAGAGAGAGTGACGTCCATGTCTCTGATGGTAACAGGCATGAGCGCTACCTGCTTTATGGGAGTCTGGTGTTTGTTAAGGTTCATTGTTGTCTTGCCATGTGCAGGTGTGGAAACCAAATATTATGGTGTAAAACATGGAGAAGCTGTTACCTTTAGCCCAGAGGGAAGAGATGTTAGCTCCTTAACAAGGTTTGCAATATTTCACATTCATTTTTTTATTCCAACAATAATAATAATAATAATAATAATAATAATAATCCATCCATTTATTTACTTGCTTCTGAAGTGGGTGTCTATCTCCGGCAGTCGCTGTGAGAGAGGCAGGGACAGTTAGATAGGTCAAAGTCCATCACAGGGACACACAGAGATATTTACAGTACTTAAACTCAGACAAAAAGGGACAATTTAGAGTTACCAATCAGCCTATGCATCTCTTTAGTAAGTGGGAGGAAACCGGAGTACCCGGCGCAAACACACAGCATTGAGAGAACATGCAAGCTCCACACAAAAAGACAGATAATTGAACCTGTGACTTTCTTGTAGGTTATGAAACAGCTCTAACCACTGCACCACTTTAGTAATTTGTATCGCTTTATAGTGTAGCTGTTTTTGTTTAGTTTAATATAATTTTCTTCCATTTATTTTTAAAATTTATATGCCTTCTTTTATGATTGTCTACTGTTGTCATTCTTTGTTAAAACATGTCTCTCTTGTAAATGAGTTCTTGAGACTAACCTGTATAAATAAAGGTTGAATGAATGGGCAAAGAGGGCAAATTGGAAATACCATATGTTGTGGTCATGATAAGTTAAAAAATACAGGTAAGTGAGATATAGACTTCCATTTTAGTGTGGCTAAATCTAGGTGTAGAAAAGGTCACCATCAAAAATTGGGTAGCTATGTCAAAGTCTAAGATGGCCACCCTAGGGTTGGGCATCGAGTCTTGAGAATTGGTTGGAACCGGGACTAACTTTCCGATTCCCCCAAAATCATTCAGATTCTTTTTTTTGATTCCTACTTTAGATACATAGTCTGCTGGCCAGAAGACGAAGTCGTGAACACCAATGAAGAAGAATTCGCAGGAAGTGTGTGCACATCCATGGACAGTTAGTGGCCGCAATCAAAAGTGTGGTTTAACTTTTGTAAAATAAATGGCCAGTCAGCTCAGTGCAGCACTTGCAATAATTTTATATTGTGCAAAGGAGGGTGCATGACCAACACCTCCAGATTGTGTGTCAGATGGTGTAGAAGTAACAGAGTGTGCCTTGTCTTTGATGCACATCGCCGGGTTACTTTTGCTGCCTCCTCTTCCAGCTCTGACCCTCAGATTGTTAACTTACTGCAGTCAGAATCTGGTAAGTAGTCTTACTTAATAAACTACTTTGTACGTCTTATACCAACATTAATGCAGCTCAAAAGTTATACTCGACTTAAAGCAGTGGGCCAACTCAAATGCAAATACCATACTAGGTCAAGTTTCTTTATTGCCACTCACATCACATGTGGTACATGAGGTGGAACAAAATTGTATACACAGGGTCCCAGTTACATCCAACAATAGCAAAAGTATAAAGTGTAAAAAGAAACAGTCAATAAGGATGTAAGAAATAAACTAAGATGTACGCTAAACAAATGCCAAACGGTATGCTAAAAGATTTAAGATATACACCAGTCACTAATAGTGCAAAACAATACACTGAACAACAGCAGCATGAACCTGAGTCTTTGTGGGTGGATGAGTACAAATTAATGATTATAGCAGCATAAAATCAGCAGCATGGATAATCAGCAGCACATATCAGAACTGTTCAGAGTCTAAAATCTCACCATCTTCACATCTGCTAACAGTCACAAAAAGTACAACGCCGAGCAGCACAATTATCAACAAAGCAACCTTCTTCATTGTCCCTGTGCCAAACGACGTACAGCTCCAGAGTAACCGTTTTAATTAACCAGGAATAAATTAAAACTGATGAATGTCATCAAAAGATGCTTCTACTACATCTTATACTGACTACGGCTCTAAAAGTATCAAGTTGCATTAATTTTCACAATGATAATCCTGATTAGGGATTCATGAATCTAACAGATTCAGGGTAGAAGCTGTTCCTCAGTCTAGTGATTCTACACTTAATGCTCTGCAACCTCCTGCCTGAGAGGAGTGGGGCAAAAAGTGTGTACTAAGTGAGTGGGGTCATTCATGATGCAGGTGGCCCTCTTCCTGCATCTGGAGGTGTAGATGTCTGTGATGGTGGGGAGGCTGACCCCGACAGTCTTCTGTGCAGTCTTCACCACTTTCTGCAAAGCTTTTCTTTCTACAGCTGTGCAGTCTCCATGCCACACATTGATGCTTGAGCATAGGATGCTCTTCAATGCACACCTGTAGAAGGAGGAGAGGACTGAGCTTCCCAGTCCAGCCTGACTCAGCCGCCTGAAGAAGTAGAGTCTCAGATGTGCCTTCTTGATAAGGCTGGTAGTGTTGTTGCCCCAGCTGAGGTTGCCATTCAGGTGCACACCCAAGTACTTGTAATTACAGACTAATGTTAGCCTATGTATTTTTTCATAGACAAGTGACTGGAAATTGCTAATAATATTAGCCATACAGTTGTGCAGGCTCTGTGATGTGCTCCTCCATTCACCATAGCATCCAAGGGAAAGACATCAGTGCAACAAATTGAAGAGTGCCATAGAATGGTTACAGCACATACTATGAAAAGGTTGTGTAGGAGCATGTGATAAATGAATATATTTGTGAATGGGTAGTATATCCCATGGCTAATCATTGGTCTATATAGTAGTGACCATTATTTGTGAGTTCAGGTGTTCCACCAGGAAGGGGGAAACAGCTTTTGACCGCTCAAGAAACTAGATGCTGTAAACAGGTGTAAGTGTTGTGGAAATATGCATTGGCTTTAAATGGACACTGAAGCTATGTAAAGAATAAATGGACGACCTTCAAAATGAGTAAGGGTGGCTCTGACTTTTAATTCATCTGACAAGGTAACAATCAGTGTGTCAACACTAACCCGGTGTGTCACCTCAGTGGCTTAAAGCAGTGGCTTGGCTTCTACAGGTGGCATCCCTTTTCAGATATGTTATGATTACAAGGGAACCCAGATAGTTTGAGACCAGAATGAGTCAAGACTCCACATGTAAAAAGATTAACAGTGTTTGTTTTTACAGTGAATAATATCAAATGTACAAAGGAGATCCTCTGAAACCCTGAAAAGTAAGGAGAGTGGTCAAATAAGTATTTCCTGATGGATGAGGGTCTGAAAAAGATATCTACTGTATTATCTTACAGTTTGAAGACTTGTCTCAGTCTTGGAGGACAGTCCAAAGAGGGTTCCAGGACATGGACACTATCATGTTCTGCATCTGTATGTTGAACCCACGTGCAAGAAGATGCTGAGAGACTCCAGTAAAAATAAGCAACAAGTTTATTTTCTGAATAAACAAAAACAAAATGCTGTTGAGGCAGCTAACTTACTTTTAGGAGGACACACAGAAATGCAGAGCATCAAAAAAAGATGAAGTAGGGTACACAAGGAACGATAAAAAACTGACAGGTAGGAACCTGGGTAGACACTGAACACAAAGAGGAACACAGAAACTACACCCCTCAGAGTCAAGGTGGGTGGTCAGGAGAGAGTCCACGACAGGACAGAAAAACTGCGGGGTGAACTGGAGACCATCCGTCAGCAGGCCAGAGGTCCAGCGGGCAGCCAAGAGACCATCCATCTTTGGATCAGGCAGCTGCAGGTGAAGAGACTACTGGGGCAGTTGCAGGTGATGAAACTAGGGGTGTAACAGTATGCCAAAATCACATTTTGGTTTGGTTCAGTTTCAAGGAGGGCTGGTTCGGTTAATTTTCTGTACAAAAAAAGGCCAAAATGAAGACTCACAAAACAATTATTTTGAAAATATGACAAGTAAACAATATGTTTATATAAAAATAAAAAGCAACCCATTTGGATGATATTTTAAATAAACGGCACTCTTTACATTAAAAAAAACTATACTAACAATAACAAAAATCTTAATACAATAACAGTCAGAAACAGAAAAATAAGCAGCAACAGATAGTTTACAATATAACTAAGCAAGTTTTAAGTTTTTGGCCAAAAAGAACAACTTGTCCACATTTTCTGCCTAAAGCATAGATCTAGTTGCAGTGAATATCTCCAGCGGTGGAGAAAACCGCTCACTAACAGCAGTAGCAGGAATAGAGAAGTAGAGCTTTGCTAATTTTGCAGTGTGGTTGTATTTTTCCTTCAACCTTTATTTAGACAGGTAAATCCCATTGAGCCTCGAGGACTCATTTATAAGAGAGACCTGAATTTGTATTTGGCATTATTACTCACAACCTCTTCTTGGACCTGCTCTCACCTGCCCCTGGAATAGTTCAAAGAATTTAGTCATCACAGACTTCTTAGCTGAAGGTGATCTCTGGTGGATTTCGCTGCTATCTCTGTCCCAGACTGGAAATAAAACAAAGAGGTAAAAAATGAAGTAATAAGATTATAATTTTAAATTTAAAAAGTTAATTAGATAATAATAAATAACAATACCTCATCTTGAACGGTTATCATTTCTGTAGAATATTCTCTCGCTCATCATCATTAGGGCAGGGCTTTAATCTGGGCTCCAGGGCTTGTTGACAATATCAGTTTGAGCTTTTTCATAAAGTGCTGGTACAACTTTTTGCTGAAATTTTGACGTGATGGGATGTTGTAGTGGGGCTCAATAACTGCCGGCGCATCAACAGAAATATGAATATAGATCCATAGCTTTAAAAACTCTTACAGCTTGTGTTGTTGCTTTGGACCGATCTGAATTACCTGATAAAGGTTGTTTAAATGCTGCCGTTATCAGTCTTTGCACCAACCAAGCTGCTAGAAGAGACGTTCATTCGGATGATGTTTCATTTGCGTTAACAAGTTAGACTTGTTGCTTGCTACAGATCCAATCTTCGTGAAACAATGACGCACAGCTTTGAATTGCGCTCGTCTTTTAACAAGAAAGCCATAATATTCCCAAACAGGAGACCACAACGAGATGCTAGAAAGCTAATGCTATGAGTGCTGCAAGACTATAGTGCCATGCTGAAACACGCTTAGGAACTTTAGTTCTGTGATGCATAATCTCTCGTTAGTAAAATTTAATGAATGAAAAAATAACATAAATGGTACGCACGTGTACCGAACTGAACATGCCATACTGAAATGGTTCAATACACCCACGTGTACAGTTATATGCCTAGTTGAAACCCCTGGGGTGGCTATGGATGGATGGATGAGCGAGGTCCTCCGGAGGAGCATGGACCTCTGGAGGAGCGAGAACCACAGCAAACACATTAGCAACGAGGACCACCGCAGCAGGAGGACCATCAACGAGGACCACAGCAGCAGGTGAAGTGAAGGCACCAGGATGAGCGAAAAAAAGTTGTTTCAGGGCACTTTACAGGAACATTCATATACATAGAAAAGCCAATTAGTAAAGTTCACTATTTAAGGAAGCCAGCAGACATGTTGAATCTTGGCTTCGTTGCAGTTTCCCATCCTGAGCAAGCACAATGACAAACATCCATCCATCCATTTTCTTTACCCGCTTATTCCATTTTGGGTCACGGGGGTCACTGGTGCCCATGTCCAGTAATCACTTTACGAGGGGCAGGGTACACCCTGGACAGGTCGCAAGTCCATCACAGGTCCACATAGAGACAAACAACCATTCACTCTCTCACTCACACCTAGGGACAATTTAGAGTTACCAATGAGCCTAACATGCATGTTTTTGGTCTGTGGGAGGAAACCGAAGCACCCGGAGAAAACCCACGCATGCACAGAGAGAACATGCAAACTCCACCCAGAAAGGCCCCTGGACCGGGGTTTGAACCAAGGACCTGCTCGCTGAGAGGCAGCAGCTATTACCAGTTGTGCCACCGTGCTGCCCCAATGGCAAATAGTGGAAAGGAAAAACTCCCTTTTAAAAAAAGAAACCTCCAGCATAACCAGGCTCAGGACAAGCAGCCATCTGCTTTGACCAGCTGGGTTGAGAAGACAGAAAGGAGAAACAAACGAACATTGAATAAACATAACATTGGTGAGACCAAAAGGTATGACTAAGTACTCAAAATGTCCCAGTGGTGTCTTAAATGCTGTCTTCCACTCATCACCTTCCTTGATTCGGACGAGGTGATAAGCGTTATGAAGATCCAATTTGGAAAATATTTTAACAGAGTGCAATTGTTCATGGATAGAGTCTACTAGTGGTAAGGGATATTTATTCTTAATAGTGATCTGATTTAATCCTCTATAGTCTATGCAAGGTTTTGTCTTTTTTAGCCACAAAGAAAATCCTGCTCCAACAGGAGAGGTGGAGGGATGAATTATTCCCGTGTTCAATGATTCGGAGATATACTCTTTCATAGAGTCATGTTCTGGACCAGACAAATTGTAAAGGCGGCTAGAAGGAAGAGGAGCCCCTGGTAGTAAATCAATAGCACAATCATAAGGATGGTGTAATGGTAATGACAGGGCCTTTTGTTTACTAAAAGCAGGGGCAAGGTCATGGTAAACAATAGGAATCTTAGACAAAACTGGATCGGGTGCCTCAGGACGTTTAATAGTGGAAGGAACAGCAGTTCTTAAACAGTTCATTAAACAGTGTGGGCTCCATTGTTCTATTCTTTTAACCCTTCAATTAATTACAGGGTTGTGATCTCTGAGCCAAGGAAAACCCAGGACAAGCTGTGCAACGGGTGATTCGAATACAAAAAAAAACTCACTGTGTTCATGATGGTTCCCAGCAATCATGCAGTGTACAGGTAGAGTCTTCTTAAGAACTGAGGTGAACTTTTGACCCGTTAGTCCAGCCATCGTCAGAGGAGTGGGAAGAAGTTGTGTGGGGATGGATAGGAGTTCAACCAAGTTCTGACTAATGAGGTTTTGCTCAGCCCCAGAGTCTACTAGAGCAACAACTGATTTACTTTCTCTATCAACAATAATGGTGGTGTTAAGTTCTAAGCGAGAAACAGGAGAAGAAGAAGAGTTTCTCACCAATATCTCCTGTCTTATTGGTGAGAGGAGCAGTTTCTCAAAAGCGGGCAGCAAGCAATAAAATGTCCTTGTTCACCACAATAGCTGCAAGTTCTATTGTTAATTCGTCTTCATCTTTCTTCTGGAGAGAGGCGAGTGCGACCCAACTGCGTAGGTTCTGGTTCTGAGTTGGGTTTGTACTTGAGCATTAGTGCAAGTAGTTGTCTCAGCGTGGAGTAAAACCCGGAAGCAGTGGAACTCTGGGAAACGTAGTCTCTTCTACTGAAAATGGGTCGATGTTTTGTCGTAGAGGGAAAACCGGACGTAGGTGAGTTCTGGGAAACGTAGTTTCTTTCCCACCTTCGTTCTTGTAGCTGGTTATCGATACATGTGGCTAACTGAATTATCTTGTCCAAACTTTGTAGTTCTTCTAGTGCCGCTAAATGGTCTCTTATGGAGTTAGAGAGAGAGTGTAGGAAGGTACCTCTGAGTGCGACCTCTCCCCATCCGGTTCGGGCGGCGATTCTAAACTCCAGAGCATGAGCTGTAACAGAGCGTCTGCCTTGTCGAAGGGTGAGTAGACGTTTTACTGCTTCTGCTCGTTGGAGGGTTTGATCGAACACGCACTTGAAATCTTCTAAAAAGGGAGGAAAAGCTTAAGGTACTGACAGGGTGAGAGGATAAATGAGCATGAGCCCAATGTAATGTGTCCCCCTTTAGCTGAGTGATGAAAAAGGAGATTTTAACAGCATCTGAAGAATAAAGACTGGGTGCTCTCTGAAACGTTAGTTCACACTGAAGTACAAAACCTCCACACATTTCAGGATCTCCACAAAAATGTTCTGCTGGTTTTAAATTTTGCTCTGTGGTGGTCATTTGGGGAGGATTAGAAATAAGAAGACTGACCTCAGGTGTAAGTGTTGTAGTAGGTGGCAGGAGCTGAGTCATCCCTTGTTTGACTGAAAACAACATGCTGCCCAGTTCCTGGAGATTAGACTGGTTAGTCTGTTGCAGGTTTAACAAGCGTTCAAGAGTAGCTTCATTTTTCTCTACTCTGTGTAACAGCCTGAAGAGTGAGTTGGCTCTGTTCAGATCCAAAGTCTTTCAGGGGTACTTGGTTTGGCTGGGACATTCTTGTGATGATTGCGGGTGTACCCAGAATGAAAGACCAGAACTGAACAGACAACAGGACTCAGATAATAATTTAAAGTGTTTATTTACAGGTTTGTGATAAATAAAACATCAATGAGGGAATGGGAACACCTGGGGAGAGAGTGGTAATTTAAAGGGCTGTAGTTGGATGAGAATATATCTTGTTGAATTGTTCTTACGGTGTGTAGCAGGAAACAGAATGAGAAGGTATTTTGTCCAGATGGTGTCCAGTGGCACAAGGTGAAGCAACAAGTAGATTTAGGCAAGTGGTGGAAGGCATCCAGCAATTGTAGAGAGGCAGGAGGAGTCACAGTTCATATGGAACTCAAGCAGGGCAGGTAACCAACCGCAAGATCCAAACTCTGAGGAAGTGCAGAGAAAAAACACAATATTAGTTTTCACTAATAATCACAGAATAACTGGCCAGAACACAACTACCGTTGGTAGGCAATGCCCCAGCGCCTGCAGAGTGGTTCCTGAATCTTCTTATACTCCTCCTGGTTGTTGAGTTGATCATCTGCAGCTGGAGCCAATTAGGAGTGTAGAGGAGAGAGGAAGGCAGGGTGCAGGGCAGGATCCTTACAGTTTCAGCACAAAAAAAAAAGAAACTTTCCAGATGACCTGACTGAAAAATTTTGGATTGTCACTATAAGTTTTCTCCCTAAAAAATGTTCAATAGTGGATGTGGGGACCCACAGACCCATCCCCACAGGATATGACGGTAACACAGGGAAGACTGGAGCCACAGACACACAGCGGTCCCCAAGCCTGGAGCTCCGGGAGTCCCCCAACAGGTACACCCGCACCCCGCAGAGAGAGAAGGAAAGGGAAGCCCCGGGCGATCCCCAGCAACCACAATGCAAAAACCCCAGGAGGCTGCAACGACGAGTCCACAGGTCCCGCCGGCAACCAGCCCCTCCAGAGTAGATCCGGCCATAGACTCCAAGCCCGAGTCCTGAGGTCATAGCCCCAACAGAGGCCCGACAAAGCCAGAGCACCCAGACCCCGGCAGGCAGCCACCAGGTCGAGCCTGCACACACCCCACCACCCAGCCCCAGATGCTGAGAGCCGCCAATGCACTGGCGGCAGGGGGACCAACCACCGGAGTGAAGCACGACAAGGGGAAGCAGGCCCCACATTAAATGGGGGGCCCAAATTGATCCAAGAGAGTGCACCACCCAAAACCCAACACAAGACATAAACAGGCACACAGAGTCAGCCCGACAGAGCCTCTGATTACTTACTTTTTCAGCGGAGCAGTTTTATCGAGTGAAGTTTGCAAAGTAGTTGTAAAATTGTCATCCAGATGATCTAAGTCACTACTCTCTGCTGTATTACTCAACAAGACAGTGGAAAACGATGGAAAAGAATCTTTGAATTTTGTTGCAATGTTTTCTGATAAGCAGCAGCTAAGGTGAAATTTACTCTCAGTGACTGTGTAGTCATTTAATGTAAACTCAAAGGTAATTAAAACATGATCACACACCACAGGACTTTGAGGATGTATTACTAAGTTATTAATCTCAATGCCATAGGTCAGAACTAGGTCAAGGGTGTGATGATGTGAGTGAGTAGGTGCTTGTACGTTTTGGGTAAAACCAATTGACTCTATTAAATTTTTAAAGGCGCTTGAGCTATCACTTTCAACATCTACATGAATATTGAAATCACCTATTTTTATCATTTTAGTAGTAAGTCAGAAAAATTTTGATAATTTAGACAAAACTGAGCATAAGAGCCTGGTGGATGATATATAACAACTAGTGAGAGTGGCCATTCCATTTTCTATTTAAGATGGGATAGACTTCGAGACAGTGACTCAAAAGTATAACTACTAATTGGTTTAGTATGAATTAATAGTCCAGACTGAAAAATAGAAGCTACACCTCTGCCTCAACCAGTTGTTCTAGGAACATGAAAATTTAAATAATTAGGTGGAGTGGATTCATTTATACTAACACAATATTCCTGTTTTAGCCAGATTTCTGTCAGACAGAACAGAACAGTTGAACGTTTTGATTTATGATTTGTTGAAATAGCACAAAAAAATTCAGGAATGAGGAAGATGCCGAAAAACATACGGAGTAGTTTAAAGAACCCAGAACAATAAATAAACAGCATCACCATAGTGTGAATGTTTATGAAGCATTCACATAATTATAGCTGTACCCATAATATACAGGGTTCCTACTGCATGCACATTTGGAAAGGTAAAAACAGTTTACTCATGCTTAATGCTGTTAAACATTCTGAAAATCAGTGGTTCAAACTTTAGGACAAACTTAAAAATGTCCATTGATTATCTGTCAGTAGGACAACAGGACCTGGGCTTGCAGGTGTTGGACTAGACCTCTCCTCATTCAGTTTTCACTAATACATGTAGTTGTGTAATCCTACCAAACAACAGAAAAATGCCACAGCCCTGCTCAGCCACCAGCAACGGCAGAAAAATCAAATGAGCCAATCCCCAGGCCTCCTTCAACAAAGACCTTCGTAAATCTCTGCTGTCAAACTGCTTTTGCACGCTGTCACTGCCATTAGCCCATGGAGGGCTGAGTGGCTTCTTGCTAAGATGGAAAGGGAGAGCAAATCAACAACGAAAGAAAACATTTAGAGCCACTGTTTGCGTTGTACCAAATCTAAAATGACTAAAGTAGAAAAGCATTACTGACAATTATGGTGCAACTGTTGTGTTTTTGTCAGTTTGTCTCCATCCAGCCTCTCTGTCTAATGTGCAATGAATTGCTCTTGTTCAGGAAATTGCCACTAACAGTGGCAGGCAGCAATGAACATACTTCACTCAGAGAGAAGGATAGACACAAATGCAGAAATAGGAAAAAAAAAAAGACGGGAACTTAGCCACCTGGATGAAAGCAGGGACTGAACAATTAAAAATCAATTTACCGTCAAAAAGCTTTGCTTTCTAATTAGGACTCATGCAGGCCAGAGGGGTTGTTCTGTTAAAGGCCACTGCATGACACACACGCGCGCGCACGCACGTACGCACGCACACATGCATGTACACACACACACACACACACACACACACACACACACATACACATATCTCTAGCTCATTGTTGTTCTCTGTTTATTTTACCATATAATGATAATCCAAATCCACAATGTATTATTCAAACAGACTACAGCTGGCCGACACGGAGCTGCCAAAGAGTACAAACAGCTGGTTTGATTCCCAACAGGTGTGCAGAATTTGGAATAATCTTTGTTCCAACAGAGACACCATGCAGAGTAAGGGCTTGTAAAAGCAACACCGCAACAAACACATGAATGTTACTGGAAGACTAATTAAAGCTGGTGCTGCTCCAATGATACTTCTTCAATCATACACAGCAGCTGTTGTGTCTTACCCAGCAACAATGGTTTTAGGCAAAACATATTAAATTAAATATTATTTTAGTAACACATTAATGTATTTTATTAGGGGGAGTGGTGACAGAAGTTAGATAAGGTGGGCTTGTAATCGGAAGGTTGCTGGTTCAACTCCTTGGGCCTACAACATCAAAATGTGGGTGGGAAAGGTGAAACATCCACAACTGCCTCCACCCTCATTTGACCCACTCTGGGTCCTTGAGCAAGGCCCTTAAACCCCACCATCTGCTCCCCCGGGCACCTTAGATGACAACACTCTGCTCCACACAGAGGGTTGTGGTAGCGCGGTTGTCTGTGGTTGATTCATGAAGGACTTCAACCTTGACAAGAAGTCCCCCATGTAGGGATGGCACCTTCTTGTGTTTGTTTCCCATCCCTACACCTAGTTTCCCTGTCCTGATCATTTATATCTATGTGTCCTGTCCAGGTGTTTGTGATTGTGTCTGATTACTCTGTGTACATAAGTTTGCGTTTTTGTGTTACTCTTTGTTGGGTCATCGTCTGTGATTCTTGTGTCTTTAGTCTGGTCCTCTCAAAATTTCCTACGTTTTGTAAGTAACGCTGCCTCGTCAGCATTTTTGTTTTGTGCTCATTAAAGAGTTTATTATTTTACTCCTCGCGCCTCCGAGTCCTGTCTGCACACTGGGTTCAGACCATAAACACACCGTTCCTGACAGTATGACCGGACCCTCAAAAGAACCCAGCAGACAAAAGACTTGGATCGACTGAACTGCCCGATGGAGAGAGGGGGCAAATCAGACCCAGGAGCATGCAGCTGTCATCCGAGTGAGCGGGTTCCAAATCGAACCCATCCGGAGACACCACAGCCCTGAAGTCGAGATCCTCCCTTCACCTCTCCTGGTTGAGGAGGAAGAGAGGAGGTGGAGGACTCAGCCCACAGGCAGTTGTCTGGACATCGAGACAACCTCCTTCTCCACCCCGCCACAGTTGTGTTCCCTGTGGTCCTCCTCAGATGACTCCGAGCCTGAGGAGGAGTTCTGGTTCAGTTCTGGTCCTGGTCCGTACCACCGACATCTGAGGAGTCGGCGGTCAAAGAGGGTGAGGAACCCCAAGATCCAGCTCCTTCCTCCTTCTGTTCACCCCCCTCCCCCCAAGCTGTCAGAAGAGCCAGGGAGGCTCTCGGGGGGGGGGGGGGGGGGGGGGGCTTACTGAGCCCCCACTCACCAGAGGAATGAACAGACTCAGGGGCTGCAGAAAATCCTATGCCTGTCAAAGCTCCCATCTCTGCAGATCCTCCAACGGCCACAGGGGGCTCTGTTGAAAAGACACCTGATGATGTTGCTGCTGTGTCTCAACAGCTCCAGAGACTTTTTCATGCAGCTACTTTTACCAAGGACTCCGAATACAAATTCAAGATCTACTCCATCATGAAGGACTTGGTGGAGTCCAGATCTAACCTGCTTCAGATCCCAAGCTTCACCCAAGTGCTGTCTATGGTAAGGGCTCTCATAGCTGAACTCTCAGAATTGAACTCTTCTTGCCCTTCTGTGAGCTCAGAGCCGACAGCCGAAGTTCCAGAGCCTGCAGTTGAGGACCCAGAACCTGCAGGATATCCCAGAAGCTGCAGGGGGTCCCGTAGCCTGCAGGAGGTTCCAGAGTCTGTGGCAGAGAACACAGAGTTTGCGGCAGAGAACCCAGCATCCATGACCAGAGAAGCCTCCACAGCCACAGAGGTGTCTACCACTACAGAGACTTCCACATCCACAGAGGTCCCAACAACTACAGAGACCTCCACATCCACAGAGGTCCCAATGACTACAGAGACCTCCACATCCACAGAGGTCCCAACGACTACAGAGACCTCCACATCCACAGAGGTCCCAACGACTACAGAGACCTCCACATCCACAGAGGTCCCAATCACTACAGAGGCCTCCACGACCACAGAGGTTTCCATGACTGCTGTAGCTCTACAGCCTCTAGTGTCATCTGGTGCAGCTCCACAGCCTCCAGTGTCGCCTGCTGCAGCTCCATGGCCTCCAGTTTCGCCTGCTGCAGCTCTACAGCCTCCAGTGTCACCTGCTGCAGCTCCATAGCCTCCAGTGTTGCCTGCTGCAGCTCCATGGACCCCCAAGACAGCAGCATTCCAGACTGCAGCTGCAGCGTCCCAGGTCTCCTCGTCGCCTGCTGCAGCTCCACAGCCTCCAGTGTCGCCTTCTGTAGCTCCACGGACCCCCATGACATCAGCAGCATTCCAGACTGCAGCTGCAGCATCACAGGTCTCCTCGTCACCTGCTGCAGCCCTACAAATCTCCATGCTGCCTGCTGTGGCTCTCCTGGTCTCCACATCAGCTGCAGTTCCCCAGGGTGCCACTACAGCTGTAGCTCTCCAGGGCACTCTTACAGCAAAGGTTTTCCAGATCTCCAGGTCAACAGCAGCCTCCTGGGTCACCTTGCCAGTTGCTGAACCATGGGTTCTCCCACTTCCCCCTCCATGTGCTGGACAAGCATGGACTTTCAGGGTCACAGTCATTGTTAGTCAACCACTGGACTTGCTATTTGATATTGGACGGCCTCCCGGTCGCCCTCCTGAATGGTCTCGTAATACTGTACGGCCTCCTAGTCGCCCTCCAGAGCTCCTGCCCCATGTTAGACGGCCTCCTGGTCGCCCGCCTCATCTGTTCCAGCAAGTTGGATGGCCCCCCACTTGAACTGTTTGTTTCCTTGTGTTTAGTTTTTGTGTTTAGTTACCTTGCAGTTCCCCCCTCCGCCCACCCTTGTTCTTTGGGGGGACGTTTTTGGGGGACGCCTTGGGCATCCTTGGGGGAGGATACTGTAGGGATGGCACCCTCTTGTGTTTGGTTCCCATCCCTACACCTTCTAGTTTCCCTGTCCTGATCATTTATGTCTACATGTCCTGTCCATGTGTTTGCGGTTGTGTCAGATTACTCTGTGTATATAAGTTCGCGTTTTTGTGTTACTCTTTGTTGGGCCATCGTCTGCGATTCCTGTGTCTTAGTCTGGTCCTCACGAAATTTCCTACGTTTTGTAAGTAACGCTGCCTCGTCAGCATTTTTGTTTTGTGCTCATTAAAGAGTTTATTATTTTACCCCTCGTGCCTCCGAGTACTGTCTGTACACTGGGTTCAGACCATAAATACACCGTTTCTGACACCCGGTATCTGAAGAATTAAAAAAAAGTTGTTTGTCATTCAGTCTCACTCAAATTATTGACACCCCCACCCGCATAAACAGACAAACAAACAAAAAAGCCCTGGGAGATCATCTATTTTAGATCTCCTTTTAACAAATATGCCTCATAAATTTCCTGGGTTGGGTGTTTTTGCAGATGATATGAGTGACCATTATGTTGTTGGTGTCATCAGGGACACTAGACTGCCTCGCACCAAGTCCAGACTAATTCTAAAAAGGGACATGAAACATTTAAGTGAACAGGTCTTCCTTTGGGACCTGTCCTATTTTGACTGGTTGTGAGAGTAGCTCTGGCTGCAGCTCCAAGATGGCCGCTGATGATCTACACCTGGTGGTCATCTCCCTGATGAGCACCGACCTCTACTTAAGGCTGCAGTCAAGTCTACTCGATGCTGGAGCATTGATTCCTTCCCGGTACTAGTGCTCTCAGCCATTTATTTCCTAAGTATTTGAGATACTTACTTTGTAATTTTTTTGTGTCAGCAGTTCCTCGTTTTGCCGTGCCCGTTCCAGTCCTGGTCTCTCGATTCCTGTCTGGTCTCATGTACTCCTGCCTTTCGGATCTTGGATGTCCGTGCTATGCCTCTGGGACTCATGCCTCTTGGATCCATTGAACTCACTCCAGTACCCAGGAAGCTGTAAGACAAGAACAACAATATCAATACCTACTCACCTGTGTCACTTACCTGCTCCTGACCTAAAGACTATTCCCCCTCTTCCAGGAGTTCCGGTCCCAGGGCCTGTATATACTGTAAATATAACTTCACTGTAAATAAATAACACTTTTTGTAGCCTGAGTCTTGTGTCGTTCTGGGTCTCGTTATAACTGGGTTGCCCGAACATACAACACTGGTTATGTACTCTAACTGATGACATAAACAATGCTTTGAACTGTATACCTGGATTATTGAGCATGGACTTTGTTGTTTTCAACCTGTTTGACAAGACTGTCAACAAGGAAGCGGGCCGGCAATGGAGGAGGGGGCGTACCAAAGAGACCATCTTATCACAAGCAGAACTGGTTTGTTCCACTTTGGAGTGAGCTGTTAGGGGAATAATCAGTTTTGTTGTGCGTTTCCTTGACTGATTAAGCCTTCAGGACCGAAGGCAAAACGTTTCAGCACAAAAAAAAAAGAAACTGTCCAGATGACCTGACTGAAAAATGTTGGATCGTATACCTGGATTATTGAGCATGGACTTTGTTGTTTAATGCTTGGAACTACTTTCATATTAGTTTCATCTACTTTGTAAATAAACATGTCCTTTTTTGCCAGTTCAGAAAAAAAGGACAAGACAGCCCCTGGTTTATTCCTGAGCTAACTGACCTCCTGCATAGGAGAGATCAGCTTTGGGCTACAGCAAGACAGTTTGGTTCAGACACTGACTGGTTGCATTTTGAACAGCTGCGGAATCAGCTTCCATCAAATTCGCAAAATGTACTTATCTCAGATCTCTAAAGATCTAAATGATCCTAAAAGATTCTGGAAAACCATCAAATCACCCTCTGGCAGCTCTCATTTATCTGACCTGCCACCACAACTTCTTGTTAACTCTGTTCCTGTGTCATATAAGAATGAGATCCTAAACTGTTTCAACAGACATTTTGTCACTTATAGTTCCTTGTTTACCACAGTTAGTAATGGAAAATCAGCTACCTCTTCTTTAAGACAAATATCTAAAAATCAAATCTCTCCTACAAGTCAAGCCTCAATAAACCACACCTTTTAATTTTCACTGCTTTCTGTTAGTGAGATTAACAAATTATTAAAAGGTCTAGACTCTAAAACATCTGCAACCCATGATGACCTCCCTCCTTATTTCTCAAGGCTAGCTGCACACATCATTGCAGAACAGGTGTTTCACATCTTTAATCTGTCCATAAGCCAAAACACCATTCCAAATGTTTGGAAAACAGCTGTTGTTCTATTTTTACTGAAGGGATGAGACCCCATTGAACAACTATCCGTCAATCTCTAAACACTGTATTCTTGCTAAGGTTTTAGATAAACTGATAAACTCTCAAGTCAATAAGGATTGGGATTTCTTAAACATCTTACCTCCACATCAATCTGGTTTCAGGAAACAACACAGCACAATGACTGCTTCACTGAAGTTTTTTAACGATGTCTTTGAAACATTGGATGCTAAGGATTACTGTGCTGCACTTTATTTAGACCTGTCTAAAGCTTTTGACACTGTGCACCACAACATCTTATGTCATAAGCTCTCTGAAATTGGTTTTTCTGATCACACTATTGGTTGGTTCTCTCTCAGATTGGAGGCAAAGTGTTCAACATAATGGTACTTCTTCCAGGTATCTAACTGTTAACAAAGGTGTACCACAAGGTTCAGTCTTAGGAGACACCCTCTTCACAATCTACAGAAGTAATGTAGGTCAGTTCATTCCAGATGCATCCTTACATTTCTATGCTGATGACAGGTGTTTATTGTTGAGCTAAAATGGTTGCTAAGGTTTTCCAGCTTTTACAGTCTGCTTTTGACATTATTCAGTCAGATTTGTTCTGTTTCAAACTTGTGATAAATGCTGACAAAACCAAAGGGATATTGTTTTCAAACAGGATTTTATTATCGAATGGTGTTCCTATTGAGTTTGTCGATTCTTACGAATGCTTAGGTATCTTGGTCGACTCGCATCTCTCTTTTAAGCCCCATGTCAAATATTTGGTAAAGAAACTAAAATTAAAACTGGGTTTCTTTTTCAGAAACGGATCCTGTCTAACTCTGAATGCTAAGAAGCACCTTGTAACTGCTACTTTCCTACACTCTATTGATTACGGTGAAATTATGAATACTCCTGCAAACACCTTGCAGATATTGAACACTGTCTATCATGGATCGCTAAGGTTCATAATTGGCTGTAACTACTATACCCATCACTGCACCCTGTATTCATTGGTCAACTGGTCATCGTTAACTTAACCTTCCTACTATGTTAGGGTCCGTAGTGACCCATTTTAAATTTTAAATCATGATACTGTCTTTTAAATATTTTTTTTTGCATCAAGGCTTTTTGACTTTGTCTGGAACCTTTATTTAAATAAAAAAAATATATATTTTTTTTCACTAAATTTAATTTTTATTTTTTATAGAACAACACGCACTTGCCGCGCTGGGGTCATTTGTGACCCAGTTATGGTATAAGACTATCAACCAATAATCAGTGTCAAAACTGAAATCATAAACACACTGTGACCTCACTAACTTTGTCATACATATGTTAGGGCCTTCTGTTTTTACCTGTTTGTCTACTTCACTGACCAAAACATCCCCATTTATCCGTACTACTTTTATTGATAAGTCCCTCATACTCTGCTCCCAAAAACTGAAAAAGTTCATCCAGCTGTAGATGCAGAGACATGTTGAGGCATGCCCATGTAGAGATGAGCCTACCTGGATAGCCATGCCCATCTTGATAGGCAGACCTAGATAGACACACCCACCTGGGTGTGTCTCTACATGGGCATGTAGAGACATGTAGAAACAGACACTCCATTTTACCTAGAGCTTGGCTGCATACCAAAATGAAGAGAAGATTCACAGTACAAGAAGCTCTAGATCACATCCTTGCTGAAAATGATGCAGAGGACACACCTAGTGACACAGATGAGCCAGTTTCTGAGGAGGACGATGCTATTGAATATGAATCAGAGTACACAGACTCGTCGGATGAGGAGGGCACAGGTGCTGAAGCTGCTCCTGTAACTGAAACCTATAAATCCAAAAACTTGGAGTGCGATTCCTCCTGTTTCACGTGGCAGGGAAGCTGCTGAAAATGTTATGAAGATGACCCCTAGGATTACATGGTTTGCTGTGACACGAGTAAGTGACATCAAGACATGCTTTGATTTGTTTATGCCATTGTCACTAAAGAAAGTCATCATTGCTATGACAAACTTCGAAGGGAAAAAAGTTCACGGTGACACTTGGAAGGACATTGATGAGGAGTGCCTGGATGCTTTTATTGGTGTTCTTCTTCTCGCTGGCGTGTACAGATCCAGCAATGAGGCCCTTACTAGTCTCTGGGATGTGTCCACAGGCAGGAGTATTTTCCGCGCAACAATGTCACTTCAGACCTTTCAAATGATCTCAAGAGTCCTCAGATTTGACAACAGTGATACTAGAGCAGCACGGTCTGACAAGCTTGCTCCCATCAAAGACGTCTGGGATAGATGGGGGAAGCTCCTTCCACTGATGTTCAACCCAGGACCAGAGGTGACAGTGGATGAGCGTCTTCTCCCTTTCCGTGGAAAATGCCCCTTCTGGCAATACATGCCCAGTAAGCCAGGCAAATATGGCATAAAAATCTGGGCAGCCTGTGATGCGAAAACCAGCTATGCCTGGAATCTACAGATTTACACAGGCAAACTTGCAGCTGGCATCCCTGAGAAGAATCAAGGAAAACGGGTAATCCTTAAAATAAATAAATATACATGGGTCAAAACTTCCCCTTAACACTATAAATGTTACTATGGTTAATAATATTAAAATAACAAAATAATAAGACAAATTTATTTTAGAGATGTGTTCTAATACTTCTTAAAAAACACTGTTTTGAGGGCATTTTTTGGCTGATTTAAGACGGGTCACAACTGACCCGTTCACATCATAAGTGCGTGCGGGATCTCGCCCCGCTAGGAAGGTTAACACAGACTCTCACACTGGTACATTTTCATCTTTAAATCACTTCTTGGTCTGTTGCCTTCATAAATTTCCTCCTACATGTCACTTTGTCAGTGCAGCTACAGCATTCACTCTCAGGACATTATTACATGCAGTGTGCCCTCAGTGTGGACCAAATTAGTCAAAAAGGCCTTCTCCTACTCTACTCCTGTATCCTGGAACAACTTCTAAAATATCTGAAGCTCTCGACTTAGACCTCTCTAAAGGACTTTAAACAACTGCTAAGTTCATGGCAAAAACCAACACAGATATGTTTGTGTTTTTAATATTTTACATCACTTTATAATATAGATGTTTTTGTTTCATTTTTTAAAATATAATTTCTTCGATTTAATTTTCATTTTATATGTTTTTTATGATCGTCTACTGTTGTCAGCACTGTTCTTTGTTTAAAACATGTCTCTCTTGTCAATGAGTCCTTGAGGATAAATGAGACTAACCTGTATAAATAAAGGTTGAATTGAATTGAAAAACAAATCTGGAGTAAAAATAATTGCCAAGTCTTTGTGCGAGTTAGTTCACTGTGGTGACCCCTGAGGAAGGGAGCAGCCAAATAAATAAATAAAAAAAAACGTTTTATTAAAAATGTTAACTAAGATGCAGTTTAAAATTGTATTTTCATTTAATATGGTTCAGTGAAAAGGTAAGCATTAACCAAAACTCCCAGCAAATAGAGGTATTTGAAGCTGGATAAAAACATTTGAGCTCCATTTGGGGAAAATATTTTCCATCAGCATATACTCGGCACTACAACATCAAAGAAACCAATGTTGACTCAATAATTTCTCCACTTAAATAACATTTCCATCTTCTTTTATGAGCAGTTGTTCTATTACCATAGAATTGAATTTTTCGTACGGCCCTTTGCTGAACAAATCAGTCTGGACTGCTCTACAGAATTCATTTTGCATCAGCTGGAATTTTTCAATTTGCACGACCTAAAAGAACAATCCAAATTCATTAATCGCTGCAGCATTTATTCTCATTGTTCCTCTGCCTGCTGGGCCTTTGGAGCTTCTGTAGGTTGTCTCAACATTAGAGTGAATTGATGCTGCAGGTACAGAATGTGTAAATGTTTACTGCTCAGTGGGAACTCACATTGCTGAAAGATGAAGCACATTCTGTTTCGATCGTGTTCCACGTATGCCAGGGAAATGGTTCTGTTGACAAGCATTTGTTAATATCTGGTGTGAAATTAAATTGAGTTTTGATAATCAACCCTTTTATGCTCGTGTACTGAAACAGATGTATAAAGTTGTTAACATGATTTTCGGTTTTATGACCTTAAAGTAGCTGATAAGACACAGACCTCAAGGTAAAAAGGTAAGTGTGTTTATTTACAAATAGATTTGAAGAATTCATATCTGCAAGGGAAAGGGGAGAAGGTGAGTCCAGGTTGTTGTACAAGATATTTGATGATAGGACATTGTTTGTTATTTGTCTTATTGTTGTTTGTAGGTTGCGTTGTATAGGGGGGAGAGACGAGGTCCTAGGAATCCTGATGAAGGTGAAGACAGGGTCCAGAAAGGTGAGTAACATTGGAGAGAGTGACAGGTTGAAGGTGTTCAGTTTTTGGTCCATGCTGATGTTTGGCATTTGCAGGAACAAGATGATGACAACAGGACAAGGTCACAAAGAGCGAGAAAGATTCGGGAGACAGAGGAGCAGGACTTGGATGTTACCAGAAGAATCATGGTTAGTACAAAAATCACAAGGGGACTTTTGTTTGGCTGTCACTTAAGTTACCCAAGGTATCATAACATTCCAGCACTGGATGAATGATTGACAGGGGTTTAAGTATCCAGCAGAGAAGTTGTCAGGATTAGGTACAGGTATGAAGAGGTGAATGACTGAATGACAATTAGTTGTAGGGAAAGATGTTACGGCTGAAAAACTAGGAATCCTACAGTTATGTGATTTTCTTTTGTTTTGTTTATTTGTTTGTGTTGCTTGGTCCAGAGAACAGGAACATGTTGTCATTTCCTGTAGGAAAAAAATATTGGTGCACATGAAATGTAATATGAAGAAGATCTAAGTCTAAATACAAATTTGGAAGCTAATACTAATTTCTAAAGAGCTTTTGCCGAGTGGGGAAGGGGAATTGGAAATACCCTCCATCAGCCAGTCTTTTTGTGCATGTTCTGAGAGTGTGGGGCCGAGATTGTCAGAACTCAAGGAACCCAGATAATATGAAAACCAGTGAGCGAGACAAGACTCCACACTTAGAAAAGTTAACAGTGTTTATTTTCACAGATTGATATTAAAATGTGCAATGATGATCCACTGGAGTCCTGAGGGGCAAGGATATAAATCAGAGAGGTTCCACTTAGAGGCTGAAAATTTTAAATAAGTATTTCTTATTTTACAGGCTGAGAGGAGGTCCAAGTCTTGGATTCGATTTCACAAGGTTCCAGGAAGAGACACAGGTTTTGGCAGGCCAGTGGATGGAGGGCAATGAACACAAGGAGGTGCTGGGATCAAAGAAATTCAGCACATGGAGGCACAGGTAACCATGAATCACTAATCTATGCTCCAGCGGGGAGGAGAGCTCATCTGTAGCCTTAAGTAGTGGAGGATCCTCATCAACAGGATGGCCTGCAGGTGTGGATGATTGGTGTCTAGGCTGCAGGATCCTCATCAACAGGATGGCCTACAGGTGTGGATGATTTAGTTCTGGGCAGCAGAAGTGCTGTACTCTCACAGTACCCCCGTCTCAAGAGTCGCCTCTTGGCGACCTGAGATGTTTCTCTGGGTGTGCCTGAAAGAAGCTGGTTATGAGGCTGGGGTCAAGGATGAAGGAGTGTGGGATCCAGGAACGTTCCTCTGGACCATAACCCTCCCAGTCCACGAGGTACTGAAATCCACGACCCAGATGTCTCACATCCAGAATACGTCACACCGTGAATACTGGGTGATTGTTGATCAATCGGATGGGAGGCGGAAGGTCACCTGTAGGGCACAAAGGACTCTCTGAAACATGTTTTACCTGAGATACATGAAACGTAGGGTGGACTCTCATCGAAGGAGGTAACTGAAGTCTAATCGCTGAAGGGTTGACGATCTTCACAATGGAGAAAGGGCCGATGAAACATAGTGCCAACTTCCTGGGGGTGTCCTTTAAGTGGATGTCCCTGGTGGTCAGCCAGACCCGTTGCCTCACTTGATGGCGCAGAGGAACGATGTCGGAACCTCTTATTCTGGGCTGCCGTACGTTGAAGGCACGGCTATGTCTGTCTCTTCGCTGGGGAATAAAGGTGGCGAGTAACCTAGGGAGGCCTCAAATAGAGACATACCTGTTGCAGATGTCGTGTGAGAGTTGTGGGAATATTTGACCCATACCAGGTGTTGGCTCCAAGAAGACGGGTTATGCTCAGCAATGCATCTTAGGGTGGTCTCTAACTCCTGGTTGCAGCATTCTGCACAAAGCTCCCAAAGCCTTACAAAAGTTGTGCCAAACCTGGGAAACAAACTGTGGTCCTCGGTCTGAGACCAAATCCGAGGGGATGTCATGGATCCTAAAGACATTCTGAAGCAAAAGTTGTGCCGTCTCAAGGGCCGAGGGAAGCTTGGGCAGAGGCACGAAATGGGCCGCCTTCGAAAACCTGTCAATAATGGTAAGGATCATAGATAGGGTTTTCATATCTTAAACGTTATCAATCTTTGTCTAATAATATCTGTTTGACTGTAAAGCTGTGAACTTGCAAAGTTAAAACCAACTGACAGGAACTGATAAAAAGTTCACCCACGTAGCAGTTTCTGAGAACTGTTTTGTCCTTTTGTAAAACCAGAGATGTCAGGGTTTATTCATGTCAACTCATATTTTATCAATCTCACATCATCAATCTCACACCGTCATTGTTTTTCTTAACTGCATACGAAGCAGAATTTAACTGATACAATGGTATCAGAAACTCATTACTGTAAGTCCATCCATCCATCCATTTTCTTCCGCTTATCCGGGGTCGGGTCGCGGGGGTAGCAGCCTAAGTAGGGAGGCCCAGACTTCCCTCTCCCCAGCCACTTGGGCCAGCTCTTCCGGGGGAATCCCAAGGCGTTCCCAGGCCAGCCGAGAAACGTAGTCCCTCCAACGTGTCCTGGGTCTTCCCCTGGGCCTCCTTCCGGTGGGACGTGTCCGGAACACCTCACCAGGGAGGCGTCCAGAAGGCATCCTAAACAGATGCCCAAGCCACCTCAACTGGCTCCTCTCGATGTGGAGAAGCAGCGGCTCTACTCCGAGTCCCTCCCAGATGATCGAGCTTCTCACCCTGTCTCTAAGGGAGAGCCCAGACACCCTGCGGAGAAAACTCATTTCGGCCGCTTGTATCCGAGATCTCATTCTTTCGGTCACAACCCAAAGCTCGTGACCATAGATGAGGGTGGGAACGTAGATCAATCGGTAAATTGAGAGCTTCGCCTTTTGACTCAGCTCTCTCTTCACCACGACAGACCTGTACAGCGCCCGCTTCACTGCAGACGCTGCACCTATCCGCCTATCGATCTCACGCTCCATTTTTCCCTCATTCGTGAACAAGACCCCAAGATACTTGAACTCCTCCACTTGGGGTAGGACCTCCTCCCTGACCCAGAGAGGGCACTCTACCCTTTTCCGGCTCAAGACCATGGCCTTGGATTTGGAGGAACTGATCTTCATCCCGGCCGCATCGCATTCGGCTGTGAACCTCTCCAGTGAAAGCTGTAGATCACGATCTGATGAAGCCAATAAGACCACATCATCTGCAAAAAGCAGAGACGCAATTCTGAGGCCACCAAAACGGATCCCCTCAACACCTTGGCTGCGCCTAGAAATTCTGTCCATAAAAGTTATGAACAGAATCGGTGACAAAGGGCAACCTTGGCGGAGTCCAACTCTCACCGGGAACAAGCCCGACTTACTGCCGGCGATGCGGACCAGGCTCTGACACCGGTCATACAGGGACCTAACAGCCCGTATCAAAGGGCCTGGTACCCCATACTCCCAGAGTACCCCCCACAGGGCCCCCCGAGGGACGCGGTCGAAAGCCTTCTCCAAGTCCACAAAGCACATGTAGACTGGTTGGGCAAACTCCCACGCACCCTCCAGGACCCTGCTGAGAGTGTAGAGCTGGTCCAGTGTTCCACGGCCAGGACGAAAACCGCACTGTTCCTCCTGAATCCGAGGTTCGACTATCCGACGGACCCTCCTCTCCAGAACCCCCGAATAGACCTTACCAGGGAGGCTTAAGAGCGTGATTCCCCTGTAGTTGGAACACACTCTACGGTCCCCCTTTTTGAATAGGGGGACCACCACCCCGGTCTGCCAATCCAGGGGAACTTCCCCCGATGTCCACGCAACATTGCAGAGTCGCGTAAGCCAACACAACCCTACAACATCCAGAGCCTTAAGGAACCCTGGGCGGATCTCATCCACCCCTGGGGCCCTGCCACCGAGGAGCTTTTTAACCACCTCGGTGACCTCAGCACCAGAGATTGGAGGGCCCGACCCAGAGTCCCCAGGCTCCGCTTCCTCAGTGGAAGACGTGCC
>NC_056517.1:9632030-9638390 GCF_014905685.2 Nematolebias whitei | reverse complement strand
TATGTATATATGTATGTATACATAGATGTAGACAAATATTTCTGCTTGTTGCTCTGTTATAACATAAAACCTTTAAATTTGTCAGGTTATGAAATCCACACTACTCCATAAATCAATGATCAAACTTTCCAAGTGAATAAGGAAAAATAACAAGTTATGACATTAACTTTGTTCAAAACTTTTTGGTCTTAGTTAAGGGGGCAGAATAACGGTCCAACCAACAATTGTTTGTTGCTAAGAACATGTGTGACAGGTGCAAATATAACATAATATAATGACACGGAGCACATTTAGTGTTTACACATATGAGACTACCTGTAGGAATAATTGTTGAATTAATGAATTCACAGGAACCCCTCCCACTCCCATTCAGCTGTAGTTGCCATGCCAGGTCATTAGTTGACACAGTGAATTTTGTACCTTCATTCATTCAACCTTTATTTAGACAGGTTAATCCCATTGAACCTCGGGTACTCATTTATAAGAGAGACCTGATTTCTTACCAAAGAGTGATGACAACAGTGATAACAATGACAACAAAAACAGCCACAAAAGAGGCATACAATTTTTAAAATTTCTTTTTTGTAACAAAACCAAACAAAATCGCAACCAAAAGGACAGTCAAAAGGAAGAGAAGTGCAAAAAAACAAAACAAAAAAAAAAAAAAACAGCTAGATTATAAGGCAGTGTAGAAATCTAAAAACAGGAACATGTCTGTATTGGTTCTTGCCAGGAACTTAACAGAGTTTTAAATTCACTTAGAGAGGTCAAGGTTGAGAGCTTCAGATCTTTTTGCAAGTTATTCCAGGAAACAGGAGCGGATCAGGAGAAGGCCCTTTTGTCTAGTTCAGTCCGCACTGAGGAGACACTGCGTGGAATAATGTCCTGAGAGTGCACGCTGTAGCTGCACTCACGCAGAGACATGTAGGAGGAGATGTACGAAGGCAGCAGACCAAGAAATGATTTAAAGATGAAAATGTACCAGTGGGAGAGTCTGTGTGACGTTAATGATGACCAATTAACCAGTGAATACAGGGTGCAATGGTGGGTATGGTAGTTACAGTCAGTTATGAATCTTAATGCACTGTAATAGGCAGCATCCAACATCTGCAGGGTGCTTGTAGGAGCGTTCATATAGATACTGTCACCGTAGTCAATGGAGGGAAGGTAAGTCGCAGTTACAAGGCATTTCCTAGCATTCAGAGTTAGACAGGATGTATTTGTGAAAAAGAAACACAGTTTAACTTTCAGTTTCCTTACCAGGTTTTCCATGTGAAGCTTAAAAGAGAGATGCAAATCGACCAAGATACCCAAATATTTATAGGAATCGACAAACTCAATAGGGACAGCATTTGAGGATAAAATCAGAGGAAGAACTGCAGGGATTGATTTCCTGTTTGAAATCAGCATCCCTTTGGTTTTGTCGGTGTCAGCTAAACAGCTAATTTTGATAATAAACTAAACACCAAAAGTTGAACTTATTTGGAAAATATAGAAAAAGTATTTTAATTGAACGTGCTGCTGGCTTTGGCTTTCGTAGATGCTGCTACTTCCTTCACTGCAGATGACAGCAGGTGCGGAGACACACGCGGCCGGTGATCAGCTGATCCATCTGAGCTTAACTGGACATTTTTTTAACCTCTTTCAATCGACCGGTCAGACTTGCCTCCTCCTTAACAGGTAGATTAACACAATTTTATATTGTGCATTCTTATTTAGTTTTCTTTGTGCTGTATGATTCATAAAACTTCATCAAAGCCTGAGACTGGTCCGGCCCGCACACAAAGCACATTATTATGGCCCGGGCTTCAGGCCTGGGTTTGAAATGAATAAGTATAAGTAAGCCCAAATAAGCTCAGCACCTAAGGGCAATTTCAGACTGGAATAGGGTGCAGCCATTCTCAAGGAGAGTGGTTTCAGAGAGAGAGTCATGTCCATGCGCCATGGCTTTGTCCCAAATCCAGGGTCAGAGTTCTAAGTCCCCTGGCTTCGGCTACTGCCTATGGCAATTCAATTCAATTCAATTCAATTCAGTTCAATTCAGTTTATTTATATAGTGCCAAATCACAACAAAGTTGTCTCAGGGCACTTTACAGGAACATTCGCATACATAAAAAAGCCAATTAGGGTGCATTCACACCAGCCCTGTTTAGTCTGCTTTAATCAAACTCTAGCTCGTTTTCCTAGAAAGTCCGGTTCGTTTAGGGAGGTGTGAACGCGCCATCAAACTCTGTCACGGTACAAAAAGGCGAACTCTGGCCCGGGCTAAATCCTAGGTCTCGGTTCGGTAGAAGCGAACTCCAGTGCGGTTCGAGTACACTGTGAATGTAAACAGACCGAGCCCCGCTCCACAGGGTAAACAAACACACATTGCTCTTACCTTATATGGAGCCGTCAGCTGTCTTGTGTGGAAAAACAATATTCTCCATGGTCTTCTGTCTCATCTTCTGCTCATGCTAAGTCCATTTTTTAAAACTGACAAAATATAACTCCTAAAACTGCTAAAACTTGATGCCACTTCGTTTTTATTTTTATTTACAGAAGAAGAAGACGTGTCTTCAGAGGTTTTTGTGTAGTTTCTTTCAGTAGTTCTTGGTGCAGCGCCCCCACAGGCAAGCAGGGGAATAGGTTGGTTCAACAGGTTGACTCAACTGCACAGTGCAGTGTGAATGCAAACGCACCAGCTCAAATGTAACAAAAGGTCATGAATATTGGTCCCGAACCGAACCGAGTCTACCGGACTATCAGGTGTGAAAATGACCTTAGTAAAGTTCTCTATCTAAGGAATTCAGCAGACAAGTTGAATCTTGGCTTTATTGCAGTATCCCATCCTGAGCAAGCACAGTGGCAACAGTGGAAAGGAAAAACTCCCTTTTAAAAGGAATAAACCTCCAGCAGAACCAGGCTCAGGACAAGCGGCCATCTGCTTTGACCGGCTGGTTTGAGAGGACAGAAAGGAGAGACAAACGAACACATAATGGTATGGCACCATGCACCCAACTCCTATGGCTTCTCCTACAGGTGATGGGCTCACAGAAAGACAAACCGTTGTAATTCATTTTGGCTCAGCCCAATCGTGTCCCATGGGTATAGATCATTATACATCTCAGTGAACTATTCAATGTAAGCTTATTTTTAAATAAGGTATGTGCTTTTCAAAATATCCATCCATCCATTATCTTTACCTGCTTCTTCCATTTTGGGTCACGGGGTTCACTGTTGCCCATGTCCAGCTATCACTGTGTGAGAGGCGGGGTACACCCTGGACTGGTCGCAAGTCCATCACAGAGACACATAGAGACAAATGAGACAAACAACCATTCACTCTCTCACTCACACCTAGGGACAATTTAGAGTTACCAATCAGCCTAACATGCATGTTTTTGGTTTGTGGGAGGAAACTGGAGTACCCGGAGAAAACCCACGCATGCACGGAGAGAACATGCAAACTCCACCCAGAAAGGCCCCTGGACCGGGGTTTGAACCAGGGACCTGCTCGCTGAGAGGCAGCAACTCTACTAGTTGCGCCACCGTGCTGCCCAACAATAAAATCACAGCATCAAATAAAATATAACAAGATATAATTCAAAAATTTAAAACATAAAAACACAAACACAATGAGAAACAATGGGATAATAAATCAGATCATACTGTGTTAAATTTCAGTGAATACAGGTGCGTTTTCAGGAGAGATTTAAAAGCAAGAACTGAAGTGGCCTGCCTAACGTTGATTGCCAGATCGTTCCAAAGTTTAGGGCCAATGACTGAGTGCAGTCTTCCTCACTGTTCTCCACAGTATCTTCTCCACTGTCCTCTGCTTCAACTTCCTGTATGGTAGATAATGAAGATGCTGCAGATGCACCTCCCTGTCCTTGGTTGAGCCTCCTAATATCTGTCTCCATCCACAGGTCAACAGCTGGCTTTAGGTCAAAATTTTCTGTGGTCTGCTTTGACCAAGTAGGTATCTCTTCAGACAAATTCAGAAGGCGTATCTGGAAGTCCACATATGATTGGACAATAGGAAAAATGGGTGTATCCGGAGGGCCACATCTGATTGGACGATAGTAAAATGGGCATGTCTGGAGGGCCACATTTGAATGGACGATTTAAAAAATGGGCATATCTGGAAGGCCACATCAGATTAGACAAAAAAAAAGGTTGGAAAAAAAAAGCCATTTGTGTTAACCACAGACATATTATGTCTATGGTGTTAACCGATTCGAAATCAGCGGAATCTCAGGTTCGACATTAGCGGCATGTCCATAACTGCTCTTTCCGCCTCTCTTAACACAGAACTTCTGGTTACATTTCAAAATAAGAGCAACATAAATGGGTAGTGGGGAGGGCTAAATGTTTGTTTTTTAATATCTAGTCATTACATTAAAAAACAAAATCTGTTTTGGTTGTTGAATAATGTGAAAATAGCTACAATCGATTCATAAAGAAAGAAAAATAAAGTAGCCAAAATATTAATAATGATACTTAAACTGGCCTTGGGACGAAGGATGTTTCCTTTAACTTCACATTTTCTTGTTCAACTTTTAAAGCAGTCACTGCAGATGAGTGATTGTCAGTTTCTGTAAGATTTCTGCAACTGGAAGCAGGTATTTATGCTTACTGGTTAACTTCCTCAGCTGTCTCAGATTTTAAGGGTCAATCCTACTCCATGTTTCAGCTCCTTTCATAGATCAGATCTTGTAGAAAAGCACTTCTAAAGAGCTACTTTTGTTTTTAGCTTTTGTTTTGGGCCATTATCTCGTAACAGGACTCATGATCTTTAATTGAGACCAGACTTTTTGACAAATGGGAGCAGGTTTTGCTTCAGATGCTTCATATTTCATTGTACCCAGACTACACTCAAGCCAACCTGTGTCAGGTGCAGCTACAACCCAAGGACTAAACAAAATCTTCTTGTGTTTGACAGAAGATATAACGCTGTTTCTTAGAAACCTTCAGTTTTAAAAAAAGAGCTTACCCAAAAAGCCAAAAAATACAGGTAGCCAATCAGTGTTTGTCCTCTACAAATGCCTATTCTCCAGAAACGCCCACTTTTGGTCTGCAGAGAACCCCTTCTCGCTTTGACAGGTCAATGTGCATCAGGGCTGAGAGATGTAGATAGAAAGATAGATAGACGGACGGACAGACGGATGGATACTTTATTGTCCTCAAGGGGAAATTTTTCTTGGACACATCTATGTTGAGATGTGAGAATTCCCTCTCACAATATCCACTGTTAAAGGCAGTGTAAGAGACAGCTTAACCACCTTGTTAATGTTGGAGCAAGCATCTGGGTTACTTGTATTTGCTATTTGGACCAAGTCCTACCGAAAAGAGGCTGCCAGGCATTTTTCTGCCTGCTACACATCCATTCTGTAACAGTGTTGTCTTTGCCAAGTTGCAAGGTGGCCTTATATTTCTTGAGAATGCAGAAAACTGTTGTGATTCTAAAACTGTGGTTGTTTTGCATTTCCTGAGGCCATGTTGAAGGATCAAATACAGTATTAAGAAATGATAACATGACGAGGGAGTCATCTGATTTCAAACTCTTCAATTAATGCCCTGGATAAGCTTGTTTTGTTTGAATCAGCATTAGAAACAGTGTGTGCCCTGTAGTGGCCTTCACCATTAAGCACAAGTGTGATCATGAAAAAAAAATCCTTTCATCCCTGTCATGAATCACGTCCCTGTGTTTAGATCTTTATCACTCTGTTCACTAGTTCTGGTTTCTCAGTCCTGTTCTGGTTTTTTCCTCTTCACTCCTTATCTACTTCTACCTGGTTCTCATGTGTGTGTATGTGGAGAACCAGTCTATCCACTCTGCATGTTGGTGAAGGTTGACTGCACTAATTGTCTGCACTGCAGTCAGCTGGCCTGATTATCTCAGACTGGCTGCACCTGTTTCTCTCCACCCTTTATAAGCAGCACCCTGTCAACTCTTCGGTGCCCGATAGTTGAACACTCTTTGTAGTTAGTAGGTAGCTCGCGTTCATGCCTGTAGTCCTGGTTCCCCTCTCTTGTCCCTGTTCAAGTCCTCGCTCCTTGTCTTGCCCACCACGCTACCTGTCCCTCTTTCTGGTTGTCCTCCCCTTCTTGTTTGGCCTGATCTCTTGGTTCCTGGACCCTCCGCCTGCCTCGACCACGTCTCTTTGGATTTCCCTTTTGGATTTGTTTCTGCCTCTGCTCTTGGTACCGACCCACGCCTGCACGACCACCGATCTGCCTGTCTCTCTGGTACTGCCTGACATCTGCCTCACGTTACTGGACCTAGGAAAGCCTGACCTCCCCTCTTGGATTACGGACTCTGGCCACGCAGACAGCTGCGGCCGACTGGCGTCCTTCACCGGACTCAGCTCCTCCAGC
>NC_056517.1:9624643-9631930 GCF_014905685.2 Nematolebias whitei | reverse complement strand
ACCCGACCCCTTTGGCCCCTCCCACAGGTGGTGAGCCCATGGGAAGGCTGTAAGTGTTTAATCAAAATGTTCTAAAACCGCCTTGCCCTCATTGTGTAATCAAAACTGCCTGTGTTATCAAGATGTCCCAGTTTTCACTTCTTTGTGACAATAAAAGATGAGCAGATGCAGAAATCCTTCGGAGTTTTCAGCTCACAGCGTTAACACAGTTGTGACTGTAATTCCCCTTTTGCAAAAGCTCTGTTGTGAACTTACACATTGTTGTCTGTTTGGTTCTTTTAAGGTAGGAATTACCTATAAATCACCGTGTTACCCTCGGAGGGAGGGAGTCCAGTAACAAAGTCAACAGTGAAGTGCGATCAGGGATGACTGGGCGTAGGCAATGGTTATAGAAGCCCAACAGCAGGTTGGTTCCCAGGCTTGTTCCTGGCACAGGTGGTACATGTTGCAATAAACTCCTTTATGTCCTGGGTCATGGATGGCCACCAAAAGTGCCTCTTAGCTAAGGAAGACATACGGGAAACCCCAGGGTGACATGAAAATTTGTTGGTGTGAAGCCAAGTTAAAACATTAGACCTGATTGTTGAGGGCACATAAATGGTCCCAGCAGGTCCGGTGCCTGGGTCAGGTTCTGTCCCTTGGGCCTCACAAATCTCCTTCTCAATGGACCAGGTAATGACCCCGACAACACAGGAAGGAGGAATAATGCTCTTCTCAATCTCAGGAACATCTGGAGGAGAGAACTGATGGGACAGGGCATCTGGTTTAACATTCTTTGATCCGGGTCTGAAAGTTAGAATGTAATTAAAACGAGCAAAAAATAAAGACCGTTGTGCCTGTCTGGGATTAAACTGCTTATCATCTCTAAGGCAAGTCAAGTTCTTATGATCTGTCCATTTAAGAAATGGTGTCTCTGTGCCCTCTTGCAAGTGTCTCCACTCATCCAAGGCTAGTTTAACAGCCAAAAGTTGCCGGTTTCCAACATCATAGTTCTGTTCTGCCGGCGTCAACCGTCGGGGAAAAAAGGCACAAAGGTGCACTTTGTTGTCTGATGGAGACGTTTGAGACAATACTGCTCCTACCCCAGTGTCTGAAGCATCCACTTCAAGGATGAACTGTCTCTGGGGGTCTGGATGGCAGAGGATGGGTGTAGAAGAAAATAATTGCTTGAGCTTACCAAAAGCTGTGTCTGCCTCAGAGGTCCACTTGAAAGTTCTTAAAGTGGAAGTCAGCTGTGAGAGGGGGGCAGCGATTTGGCCATAATTCCTTATGAAACATCTGTAAAAATTAGCGAAACCTAGGAAGCATTGCAACTGCTTCCTAGTCTCGGGGAAAGGCCACTCCACCACTGCCTTAGTATTTTCCGGATCAGTTCTGTACTGGCCACCCTCAAAAATGAAGCCTAGGAAAGAGACAGAGGTCACATGAAATACACAATTCTCCTACTTTACAAATAACTGATTCTCATAAAAGGCATTGGAGAACAGTTCTCACTTGTTGAATGTGTTTTTTCATATCTTGGGAGTAAATGAGAATATCGTCCAGGTAGACAAACACAAAGTCATTAATGATGTCTCGTAGGACGTCGTTTACAAGGGCTTGGAATATGGCAGGGGCGTTAGTCAATCCGAAGGGCATAACCAAATACTCAAAATGTCCCAGGGGTGTTCTGAATGCCGTTTTCCACTCATCGCCCTCCCTTATTCACACTAGGTGACATGCATTACCAAGGGTGTCAGAAGCATCCGTAATGTGGGGGGGACACAATGAACGTGTGTAGGTGTGTGTGCACGTACGTTAAAAAAGGTGTTCACTAGTGTACAAAAAAGCAACATTTCACCTAGATTTCCTTTAATTCCACACATTTAAAACATGTTTCTCATCAAGTTTGTGTAAATTCAGCTGCAGGTTTTAAAGACAATTAAACTTTAATACACTTTAATACAGAGCGTCAGGTCGGCACTATTTGTGTTTATAGAGAAATAAAAACCACCACCACTGGACTTTTTTACTTGTGTTCAACACTGCTCATCTAAATAATGTTTCTCATGAAGCTTGAGGACAATAAGGTATGGGGTTTTAAAGACATTTCAACTTTAATGCATCTGAACACACAGCGTCTCTTACACCTGCAGCGTCTCACAGCGTCACAGTTACTGCTAAGAGAACATGCTACAGACGTAGCTCCTCTCAAGCATCCTCCTAACATGAATATTTATGATCAACCTCCTGGTCAACCACTGCCCGCACTAAGCTGCTAAACTGGCGAGCGAGTAACACGGGTACCTTCACCTGTGCCCGTTTTCTGCGGAGGCAAGAGGCAGGAAGCGACGGTGGAGAGTTGGAGGTAACCAGGAAAACCTGGAGTGGAGTTTTAGCGGCTTGAATATTCTCCTATTAATCGAGCGGAATGGACTCGTTCACGAAGAAAGAGAAACGGTGCCGCCTGAACTAATGTTTTATAGTAAAAGTGAGGGGGTCCAAATGAACGTTTTTTTTTTATATGGGGAGGACTTGTCCTCTTCACATATAATGGTTGCGACGCCAATGTGCGTTACGCAAATCCAGCTTGGTAAATTTGGAGGCCGACTGAAGCTGCTCATGAATAGAGTCAATAAGTGACAGAGGATTCTTATTTTTCACTATTATCAGGTTAAGACCACGATAATCTATACAAGGTCTAAGAGTCTTGTCTATCTTAGCCACGAAAAAGAACCATCCATCCACAGGAGAAGTAGAATGGCGAATAATCCCTGAGTCAAGTGATTCCTCTGTATATCCTGATGCATGCTCAATAATCCAGGTAGAAAAATCTAAAAAAGTTCAATCTGGTCCTCTGGACATTCAAAAAAAAAAAAACAAGATACAAAACAAAGCAAAAAAATGTAGAAATATTTCATCTTTTATCAAAAAGACTTCCTCAGTCTGAGGTGCTGTATTCAGCTCAGTCTCTTAAATAGCACCTCCTCAGAGTGGATAAACCAGTTTACTGCTGACAACCAAAACCAGCTGCTCACACGGTCAAGAAGTACCATCAGCCCAACAATGGATCATTAGCACACTGATGGCTGTTTACTATTCACAGGGGGTTGAGAGATACTAGCAATAACAGCATTGTAAGAGGGGGACAGTTGAACCCGGAGGCCTCCACCCCTGTTTAATGATGGATGATTTCTTTTCACAAAGATGGCCTCCTTTACTCCTCTCTCAAACCATTGTTCCTCTCTTTCCAGGATGTGAACATCTTCATCCCTGAAAGAGTGACCGCTGGCCTGGAGACGAGTGTAGACTACAGAATCCTGGCCTGATGATGTTGATCTTCTGTGCTGGGCCATCCTTTTGGCCAGTGGCTGTTTAGTTTCCCCAGTGTAAGACAGATCACAGCCCTCCTGACACTGAACAACATACACAATATTACTCCGTTTGTGCCGGGGGACTGGATCTTTGGGATGAACCAGTCTTTGCCGTAAAGTATTTTGGGGTTTAAAAGCCATCGAGACGTTATGTTTAGAAAATAAATGTCTCAGATTCTCTGATACTCCCTCAACATAGGGGGAATATTATAGGCAGAAACATGGGTGTGCTATGGGGTCTCCAGTTTCACCTATTGTTGCCAACCTGTACATGGAGGAGGTAGAAAAGAGAGCCTTGCCATCCTTTTCAGGGACACCACCAAGTCATTGGTTCAGGTATGTTGACGACACCTGGGTTAAAATTAAATCTCAGGAAGTCCAACATTTTACTGACCATATCAACTCTGTGGATAAATACATCACGTTCACACGAGAAGATGTAAAACATGGTAGGCTGGCTTTCTTGGACTGTGAGGTCTCAGTCTCTGATAGAGGACATTTGCAAACTGAGGTGTATCACAAACCTACCCACACAGACCAGTATTTGCAGTTTGACTCCCATCACCGTTTGTAGCACAAGTTAGGAGTCATCAGGACTCTGTATCACAGAGCAGACAACATCCCCACTAACTCAGGAGCCAGGCAGAAGGAGAAATCCTACACAAGACAGGCTCTAGAGCCATGTGGATATCCTAACTGGGCCTTCCTGAAAGCAGAGAAGAAACCCAAACAGGACTCCAGTCAGCCATCAGGTGAAAAGGAGGAACCCAGACCCAGACCAGTGGTCATTCCGTATGTTGAGGGGGTATCAGAGAAACTGAGACGTTTATTTTCTAAACATAACGTCCCAGTGGCTTTTAAACCCCAAAATACATTACGGTAAAAACTGGTTCATCCCAAAGATCCAGTCCCCCGGCACAAGCAGAGTAATATTGTGTATGCTGTTCAGTGTCAGGAGGGCTGTGATCAGTCTTACATTGGGGAAACTAAACAGCCACTGGCCAAAAGGATGGCCCAGCACAGAAGATCAACACCATCAGGCCCGGATTCTGAGGTCTACACTCATCTCCAGGCCAGCTTCTGTGGCACAGCAGAGATACCAATATTACACAAAATATGATAAACGAGATGCAACAGAGACAGATTGATATGGAGGCAGGACGAGCAAGGTCAGAACTAAACAACACCCATCTGTTGTTAAGAAACCCAAGGTCTGGTCTTAGTACACACATATGAGCTGCAAACAGAAACTCTGGGTGTTTGGTGTTTCAGCTGGGCTTGAGTTCACACGACTGGAATTTTAGCAAATAGAAAACAGTTTTAAATGATAACATATTTTTAACTTACCCAACAGTCCCCCTCTTAAAATGCTGTTATTGCTAGTATCACTCAAACCCCTGTGAATAGTAAACAGCCATCAGTGTGCTAATAATCCATTGTTACGCTGATGGTCCTTCTTGACCATGTGAGCAGCTGGTTTTGGTTGTCAGCAAACTGGTTGATCCACTCTGAGAAGGTGCTATTTAAGAGACTGAGCTGAATACAGCACCTCAGACTGAGGAAGTCTTTCAGATGAAAGACGAAACGTATCTACATTTTTTTGCTTTGTTTTTTGTATGTCCAGAGGACCAGATTGAACTTTTTTACATTCCTCTATAAATTTTTGCATGGCATCTTTCTCAGGGCCCGAAATATTATACAGTCTGCTTTAAGGTAAGGATGCTCCAGGAATGAGATTGATCGAGCAATCGAATGGGCGGTGAGGAGGTAGAGTCAAAGCCCTTTGCTTACCGAAGACAGGTGCTAAATCTTGATACTCAAAGGGGATCTTGGAGATATTTAAATCCTCACAAGGTTCGTCTTTCCTTATATGAGAGGAAACTGCAGCACGTAGAAAATTCTTTAGACAAGCTGTAGTCCACCCTTCACTCCATTCGTATTCCCAATTAATATTAGGATTATGTTGCCTTAGCCACGGGAATCCCAAAATTAATTGCGGGTTGGGGGAGTCCAACAGAAAAAAAAATCACTGACCTCATGGTGATTCCCAGAAATGATAATATGGACTCCTTCAGTCTTGAGTTGGATCTGGGTGAGTGTGTGTCCAGTCAAACCTGCCACAGCCAGAGGGGGTTGAATCACCTGGGTAGGGATGGGTAGGCGTTCGACCAGGTCTCTGCTGATCAGGTTTTGTTCAGATCCAGGATCCACCAAGGCTGAAATGGGCAAACGATTGGTATTAATCTGGATAATAGTAGGCAAAGTCAACCGAGATAAAGGAGAAAATGAATTAGTTCTCACCAGTATTTCCTTCTCTACTGATGGGCTGACCCGTTTCCTTGAAACTGGCAGTAGGCAATGTAGTGACCTTGTCTTCCACAGTAAATACAACAGTTATTCTTAAATCGTCTCTGCCTTTCCTTAGGTGTGAGACGGGTTTGACCCACTTGCATAGGTTCTGGCTGTGTTTCTGATGTGGATGAGAAGTTTGGGTTGTCACCATGTGTAGAGTCAGTCCTGGCAGCAAAAAGTCTCTGGGGGTTGTAATCCCTCCGTTCGGGCTTGTAGGCGGGCTGAACGTCACAAACACTGCCGAACCTGGAAGTAGAGTGACGCTGGGAATTGTAGTTTCTTTCTCTCCGTCGTTCAAAAAGATGACCATCAATCCGGATGGCAAGACGGATTAATTAATCAAAATCCTCGGGTTCATCATGGAAGGCCAAATGATCCTTAATCTCTTCAGATAAAGTGCTTAGAAACATACCTTGGAGAGATTTCTTTTCCCAGCCGGTACGAGCTGCGATGATGCGGAACTCGAGGGCGTGCTCCGACACTGTACGCCTGCCTTGACGTAAAAAGAGGAGCTGCCTTACGGCTGCTGCTTCTTGCAACTGATGGTCAAATATGAGGATGAACTCTTAAAGAAAATTATCAAAAGTTAGTGAGTCGATATCGTGAGATGACGTATATGAATTAGCCCAACAGAGCGCACCCCCCTTCAGTCGGCTAATTAAATATGGAATCTTAGAAGGAGGTACTGGGATGTAAGAAAGTCAGTACACGGAGGTACTTGAAGGCACAGGTAAGCATGAATCACTAGTCAATGCTCCAGCGGGGAGGAGAGCTCGTCTGTAGCCTTATGTAGTGGAGGATCCTCATCAACAGGATGGCTTGCAGGTGTGGATGATTTGGGTCAGGGCTGCAGAAGTGCTATACTCTCACAGAGATAGGGTAGAGGCAGGGTCACCGACTCAGGACCCGAAAGTTTCAGGTTAGATCCCCAGCCATTCTCACATGTTGTGGTGTCTCTGAGCAAGACACCTAATTCCTAATTTCTCCATGGGCGCCTACATAGCTGCCCACTGCTCCACCTGGGTGTATCCCAGGTGTGATGGGTTCAATGAGGAGAACCAATTTCGCCATGTATGGGAACATGCAATGATAACATATAGTACTTTACTTTAACTTGAAATATATGTGAGATAACGACTTTCATTTTAGTGTGTGGCCGCATTTTGAAAATTGGGTTGCAATGTCAAAATCCAAGATGGCTGCTACCATGTATGTATATATATAAAACTTGTGAGCTGAATAACTTAAAAAATGTGCAACATTTGGGCAACAAAAAAGGTTGAATCATGTCATCTGGACTTCGTTTTTTTGTTAAAAAGAAACGTTTCGCCCCTCATCCAAGAGGCTTCGTCAGTCTGAGGCCTAGCCATCTGGTATTACCCAGAAGCCACCCTGACTCTTGTGTTCCAAGCCTGCCTCAGATACCCCTGAAGTCTGGCCTTTTCACTAATGGTTTCAAAAACACAAAGTTTGTTTTCTCAGTCATCCAGGTATATAACAACAAAAAAGGTTGAATCATGTCATCTGGACTTCGATTTTTGTTAAAAAGAAACGTTTCGCCCCTCATCCAAGAGGCTTCGTC
>NC_056517.1:9617432-9624543 GCF_014905685.2 Nematolebias whitei | reverse complement strand
AAAAGAAACGTTTCGCCCCTCATCCAAGAGGCTTCGTCAGTCTGACGAAGCCTCTTGGATGAGGGGCGAAACGTTTCTTTTTAACAAAAAAACGAAGTCCAGATGACATGATTCAACCTTTTTTGTTGTTATATACCTGGATGACTGAGAAAACAAACTTTGTGTTTTTGAAAACATTTGGGCAATTAACTCTACAGAGTGAGCTGAATAACTTCAAAAATGTGCAACATTTGGGCAATTAACTCTACAGAGTTACTGTCTTTGGCACCTGTGTCAAATAATCATATGCTTACTCCCTCAGCAGCTGATACAGCTTTTGACACCTTGGTCTTGAAGGGGGTGCATTCACTGTGTGATCTCCATGTTGATAGTAGATTTGTCTCTTTTGAACAACTGGTGCAGAAGTTTAATATTCACAACTCAGTTTTATAGATATATGCAGCTGAGACATTTTGTGAGATCTAACTCTGTTTTCCTTTGTACCCCTCTAAATATTTTGTGGCTAAGATTTTGGAATGCTGGTCTGATACCAAGAGGGCCCTTAAGAAAATTTATAAACAGCTTACTTCATAATATGAATCCAGTTTGAACTCCCTTAAACTGAAATGGGAAATGGACTTGGAGGAATTCATATCAGACTCAATCTGGGGAAGGATCATTAAGAACATTTACTCATCTTCAATCTGTCAGAGACATGATGTAATTCAATTCAAGGTAGTGCACAGGTTGTACTGGTCCAAAGACAAGTTGTCCAAGATCAAAGTCGATCTGCAGCCAGCATACAATCATTGCAAACAAACTCCTGTTACACTCTTGCATACATTCTGGACCTCTCCCAAACTGCAGACTTTTTGGCAGTCTATATTTGACACCTTTTCTGGAATATGTGGCAAAACTGTTCACCCATCACCACTCATTTCATTGTTTGGGATAGTCCTTGTGGACATGTCCTTCAGCAAATGTGAGAAGTATGTGATTGCCTTTGGTTCTCTTCTGGCCAGGAGGCTAATTTTGTGCAACTGGAAGGACCCACACACCTCAGTATATGCACATTGGATAAAAGACATGATGTATCATATCCATTTGAAGAAAATAAGATAATACTCTGAATGGTTCTGTAAAAAGATTTTGGGACATGTGACAGCCCTTTTTTTTTTGTATGTGGAATGTATGTCAATGCCTGTTTAGCTTGTTTGTGTATGTTTGACTGATAATATGTGGGAGGGAATTCTGTTCCTTGTGTTTTCTTTTGGTTTGTGTAGAGGAAGGGGTCCTCAGATCGTTGAATTTTTATTAGTAATTTTATTCTGAAAGGGACACCACTTGCTTTCCGGTTATTAAGTAAGAAAAATATGAAATCAGACTCAAGTTTATGTGCTCTAGTGAGTTCTTTTCATATTAAATTCGAATGTCATACATAATAAAAATGCTTGGAGGCAAAGTACAATTTTGTAAAGTTTATTATCGATTTTGATAAATATAAGTGATCAAAATGATGAATACAGCTGAAGAATTAATAATGGCTTTAATTTGACAACACAAGAAGAGGTTATGGATTTATCTTCTAAACTTTAATATGGTGAATTATGAGGTTCAAAAGAAGAGCAAATTATCATCTATAAAGTTCACTAAAAGAAGTGTTTTGGCTAGATGTGATTTGTCAATTTAGGAAAACTTAATTCTAATTAATAATGATGCATTTTGTTTAGGGGCAGCATGGTGGCGCAACTGGTAGAGCTGCTGCCTCTCAGCGAGCAGGTCCCTGGTTCAAACCCCGGTCCAGGTGCCTTTCTGGGTGGAGTTTGCATGTTCTCTCCGTGCATGCGTGGGTTTTCTCAGGGTACTCCGGTTTCCTCCCACAGACCAAAAACATGCATGTTAGGCTGATTGGTAACTCTAAATTGTCCATAGGTGTGAGTGAGAAAGTGAATGGTTGTTTGTCTCGTTTGTCTCTATGTGGCCCTGTGATGGACTTGCGACCCGTCCAGGGTGTACCCCGCCCCTCGCACAGTGATTGCTGGACATGGGCACCGGCGACCCCCGTGACCCAAAATGGAACAAGCGGGTAAAGAAAATTGATGGATGGATGGATGCATTTTGTTTAGACTGGATAACTTCTTATATTGAGCACCAGACACCAGCAGAGAGAAGGAGCAGCTTTTCCTACCGATTTGAAGTTCTAGTTCAACCGCCCGAGGGTTTCCAGGGACTCTCTCGAGATGAGTTAAGCGTCAAATGTGGGATATCCCTCGACACTGGACATCAGCTGAACTATGGCGTTGATAGTTATCTGGTTCCCGATGGGGTCAGTTGATGTGTTCCCAGAGGGCTGCGTTTTCTCTTTCTAGTGACAAGGAACCTTTTGGTACTTCCTTGAAACATGAGACAAATCTCTGGAACACTTGTTTCTTTTCTGCATGAACTTCTGGTATAAATTTCCAATTGCTTGACCTTTCTTCTTCAAAAGCTTCCCCAAGACTGCTTTAACTAAACGTCAGAATAACTTTTTCTGACTTAGAGGGCATTACAAAATTGATGGTCGACCCAATCCAAACAGAAAGGGTGGACCTTTGTTTCAGGTTCCTGTTTCATTTGAACTTTAATAACATTATTGAAAATAAATGGCTAATTTACCCTGCTTTGGTAAATACTCAACAGTAGGATAATTAAAACTTCTAAGCAGTTTTTACTCATCCATAAACATTTTCATTAGAACTTGTGCAAACAACAGTTGAAACTTCTGATTACCAAGTTTTTTTTTTACATCTACTTTCTCTTATGCATGATTAAACTGAGTATTGAGTTGAGGAAGGAAGTACACAAGATATTTCAAAGCAGCTTTACAGCAAAACATTCAATTGTGTTCAGGAGAACTCTGAAATTTAAAATTGTTCAGAAAAATAATTTCTACCGTGGGATAGCAAAAGAGTCCTTGAGGAACAATAGGGTGTTTCTTTCCCACACTGTAAGACTGCAGGACGAATCCTCCCTTTTAGGAAGAGATACACATAACGCTTCAGATGTTATATTTCAAAGGTCAGATGGAAAGGTTCTCATACAAAGGGCCTTTCAGCTTTGCTGAAATCATAATAAAAGGTGTGCAATTAATTACCATAACAGATTTTTGTTATTCAATTTTTTGTAACATGGTTTCTTACTGTCCAGCTTTGGGAATGAGAGTCAGTCTTACTTTCAAAGTATCAAAAGAATAAAAGTTGATGGTAGAAAAACCTTGATGTGTCCCTACATTTGTATGTTAAGAACTTATTTAAAAAAAAAAAAAAAAAACTTTGTTAAAAAAAAAAGTAATATTTTGACGTCCATTTTGGTGTTTTGCATCATCTAGGCATAAGAAAGGTCATTATCAAAACTTGGGTTGCCATGTCAAAATCTCTCATGGCCACGTTCATATACATGGAAATCGACCATTAGTGTGGCTGGAAGGCAAGGCATGAGGATCCAGGAACAGGACCGAAGAGGGACCAAGGTAAGGCAGAATCTGAGGAGGCAGAATAACTGCAAATACAAGAACAGGTTTTGAGTATTTCATGGAAGAAACACAAGCACAGGCCAGAGACAAAGAGTACCATGAATGGCTAATGCTCTATCCATGAGTAACATCCAACTGCAGCCTTATGTAGGGTTGGACCTCCTCAGGTAGATGGCTGTCAGCTGGTGGTGATTAGTGGCCATCTTGGAGAGGGCAGCTGCAACAGATGGTACTCTCACAGCTCCTCTCTGACCAAATGCATTCTGTATGCTCTGACCTTTCAGTGTCTAATGCATTTGTTGAAATTTCCTGGATATGGTCTTGGCCTTCGCATAGGTGGTGTGTTTGGTGTTGGCACAAAGGTAAGGGGGTAACTGCTCATTGATCTGACATTCAGAATGACCATTTGGATTTTGACTGGCTTGTAGTGTATATGGTGGACAGTGTGGGTCACCTTTATGGGAAGGATTTTCTCTTCTTGTGAATACTGAGCATAATTTTGTGGAATGTTCATTCCTTAATACTTCTGTGGCTGCTGCAGTTGGTGCCATCAAAGTGGATGCCTTTCCACCCTTCTTGTGTCTATTTTGATGTATTCCAGGTCTTTCCCCTTTGACTTTTTCTGCAAGGTTATTAGACTGATTCTGGATTTTGTTTGGAGCAGAAACCACCCAGGATCAGTGTAAATGAGAGCTTGGAACCCCACACCCTCTAGTTTTAAATTGAGAAAGCTGCCCAGACCGGAAGCGAAACATCTTGGTCTACAGAATGAAAGTCCAATTGGTTGACTAGTTGTTTGGTTGGTTGTTCGGCTGGTTGTTTGGTTGGTTGTATCTTCATCTCAGGGTGTAACACCCCTCCAGCCCTCGTCTAACCAGTAATTGGACCACTCTAGACTCCTGAGTATTACCCAAATAATACTTCGGTTAGGCCCTCTTAGACTAGGTTTGAGAAAGATTTGACCAGACACTAACAACCTTCATATACAGGACGCTCCCCTATTTAACCTCACAGCTCTTATTAGAGTCAAGTAGCAGGTAACCCCAAAGTTTACTATAAGATATCCTGCATTATGGCTGTTCTTCCTCTATTTGACGTTTCGCAATTGGTGCAAGCCCTGGTAATTTTCCTAGGCCAGGACAAGTTGGCCATATTTGGGAATGCTGTTCAAAACTCTAACTAAGTAACTGGTAAAAACCTAAAAAAATCTCAGAACCAAGCACACTTCCTCACTAAGTTCAGCAATGAGTGTGTATCATTCAGATGCCATCAGGAAAATGAGTCAATCACTCTATAAATCTCGGTGCAGCCAGCTGGCGGAGGGTTTCCGGTTTGGTGGCCTCAGGATTCCATCTCTGCTCTTTGCAGATGATGTGGTCCTGTTGGCATTATCGTGCCGTGATCTCCAGCTCTCACTGGAGTGGTTCGCAGCCGAGTGTGAAGCAGCTGGGATGAGAATCAGTACCTCCAAATCTGAGGCCATGGTCCTAACGAGAAAAGGGTGGATTGCTCTCTTCAGGTTGAGGGTGAGGCTCTACCTCAAGTGGAGGAGTTCAAGTATCTCGGGGTTGTTTCACAAGTGAGGGAAGAATGGAGCGTGAGATTGACAGATGGATTGGTGCAGCATCTGCAGTATTGTGGACTCTGTACCTGTCCGTTGTGGTGAAGAGAGAGCTGAGCTATAAGGCAAAGCTCTCTGTTTACCGGTCGGTGTACCTTCCTACCCTCACCTATGGTCATGAACTCTGGGAAGTGACCAAAAGAAAGAGATTGTGGATACAGGCAGTTGAAATGAGTTTTCTCTGTAGGGTAGCTGGACTCTCCCTTAGAGATAGAGTGAGAAGTTCAGTTATTCGGGAGAGACTTGGAGTAGAACCGCTAGTCCTCCACGTCGAGAGGAGCCAGTTGAGATGGTTCGAGCATCTGGTAAGGATGCCTCCTGGGCACCTCCCTAGAGAGGTGCTTAGGGCATGTCCAACTGGGAGAAGACCCCAGGGAAGACCCAGGACATGCTTGAGCAACTATGTCTCTCGGTTGGCCTGGGAATGCCTTGGAATCCTCCCAGAAGAGCTGGAAGAGGTGGCTGTTGAAAGAGATGTCTGGGCCTCCCTGCTCAAGCTGCTGCCCCCTCGACCCAACTTTGGAATAAGCGGAAGATAATGGATGGATGGATAGAAAATAGTTTAAAAAGCATGGTTCCTACCACCTATCCCATGATTGGATTGGTTTTCCAGGAAAAAGGAGAATAACTACAGCCTTTTTTGAAACGGTCATCAAATGTAATCAAGTCCAATTAGAGACTTGTTCAGCGTTATCTGGGGTCAGTCCTCTTGAAGGATGATCATGTGCTGCTGAGCGGTTCTTCATTGCTTTAAGTTTCCATCTTTTGTTGTTTTTTCAGCTCTTCTGCAGCCAAAATCTTCCCTCTTCAATCTTCAGATCTGATCCAAGTCTTCAGGGCTTGACAACCATTTCTTTCTCTACCCGAAATGACTGACCGACTTTCGTCTGCTATCTTGTCTTTTTAAACTCTTCTCTTGTCTCTGATTGGCTCGTTTTTGACCTAATCATCCATTTGAAAACTTGTCAACTATTTTGAAGACTTTTCAACAGTTCAACAGTTTGTCTCCCACTTTTTTCAGCTTGTGGTTTTTATGCAACAGCTTGTCTAGATAGTGTACTTCCTTTCTGTTGTAAGCTATTGACAGGTGCTGTTATGAATGCGGGTGTACCCAGAACGAAAGACCAGAACTGAACAGACACCAGGACTCAGATAAAAGTTTAGTGTTTATTTACAGGGTTGTGATAAATAAGACATCCATAAGGTAACGGGAACACCTGGGGAGAAAGCGGTACATTAAAGGGCTGTGGTTGGATGAGGATTTCTTGTAGAATAGTTCTTACGGTTTATAGCAGGAAACAGAATGAGATGGTATTTGTCCAGATGGTGTCCTGTGGCACAAGGTGAAGCAACAAGTAGATTTTAGGCAAGTGGTGGAAGGCATCCAGCAATTGTAGAGAGGCAGGAGGAGTCACAGTTCACATGGAACTCAAGCAGGGCAGGTAACAGCAATATCCAAACTCTGAGGAAGCGCAGAGAAAAAACACAATATTAGTTTTCATTAATATCACAGAACAACTAGCCAGAACACAACTACCATTGGTAGGCAATGTCCCAGCGCCTGCAGAGTGGTTCCTGAATCTTCTTATACTCCTCCTGGTTGTTGAGTTGATCATCTGCAGCTGGAGCCAATTAGGAGTGTAGAGGAGAGATGAAGGCAGGGTGCAGGGCAGGATCCTTACAGTGCTCAGTATAACCATATCTTGGAGTACACAAAGTTTGTTTTCTCAGTCATCCAGGTATATAACAACAAAAAAGGTTGAATCATGTCATCTGGACTTCGTTTTTTTGTTAAAAAAGAAACGTTTCGCCCCTCCTTCAAGAGGCTTCGTCAGTCTGAGGCCTAGCCATCTGGTATTACCCAGAAGCCACCCTGACTCTTGTGTTTCAGGCCTGCCTCAGATACCCCTGAAGTCTGGCCTTTTCACTAATGGTTTCAAAAACACAAAGTTTGTTTTCTCAGTCATCCAGGTATATAACAACAAAAAAGGTTGAATCAT
>NC_056517.1:9604176-9617332 GCF_014905685.2 Nematolebias whitei | reverse complement strand
TGTTATATACCTGGATGACTGAGAAAACAAACTTTGTGTTTTTGAAACCATTAGTGAAAAGGCCAGACTTCAGGGGTATCTGAGGCAGGCCTGAAACACAAGAGTCAGGGTGGCTTCTGGGTAATACCAGATGGCTAGGCCTCAGACTGACGAAGCCTCTTGGAGGAGGGGCGAAACGTTTCTTTTTTAACAAAAAAACGAAGTCCAGATGATATGATTCAACATTTTTTGTTGTTCATATCTTGGAGTGTTTCAACATCCTCCTATCTGGCAGCGCCTTCTATTATTTCTTAACTCTCAACCTTTAATCTTAAACGTAAAAAAGTGCTTACTAATAGAGATTTAAACTCACTTTTAATCCTAAACATAAAAAAATGTTCTTACTAAAAGAGAGGTATTATCTCAAAGTTTGTGCCTTTGCAGAGCAAGACAAGACAACACATTTTTACCTGTCACTTGCTTTAACTGACACTGTTTCTCAACACGGCACTTCTAATCCTAAATGTAAAAATATATACTTACTAAAAGAGAGGTATAAACTCACAAAAATCCTTCTTCTAAAATCACTTGACTTCGCAATTAAAAGTGAACTCCAGATCTAACTTACAATCACTTAATGAATACTTCTTTGATCACAAAATAGATTATAAAGGAACATTTGATTACAAAAAATATCATAATAATATTTGATTGTTTCATCACCTTGATAGACAGACATAAAATATTTATTTTAATCAACACACCCACAAAACTTCTTTTATTGAACATTCATTAACTTTTAAGATGCGTTTTCAAATGTCCACCTCACCATATATGGGAAGTCTGACCTCAGCATCTCTTTTCATCCACCTAACTTGACAGTTGGTTGCTTTGTTGGTTGGTTAGTTGTTTGTTTTGTTGGTTGGTTAGTTGACTGGCCTGCATTACTGAAAATCTACACCTGTATGTTTATACACAAGTCTTGCTCGTTTAAAACTTTATATTACAATTTGGTGCAATAATAATATGTTTTTTATGTATCCGTTTTCAATTTGTTGTGTTTAAGCTGTCCACAGAGCACACCAGTGTAAAGGTGGCATCTCAGGATTTTCTCACTTTAGAACCCAGGTTTTATAAATACTATTTAGGGCCTTCTATAATGGTGAATCAATGTAAATGCAAAGTTGAAACAATAAAAATCTTTTATGTATTCACAAAAAAAAAATCCAGTATGGACATTGCCACAGTTTTGCAGTTCTTTGTAAAAGCAGTAAAAAAAAAAAAAATGCCTTCAAGCTTGTGTGATGGACTGACGACCTGTTACACCTCCCACTTTTTCATTGATAGGATAGGCTTTAGAACCCTCTCTTCCAACATTTATGTCCTAGACGTAGGGCATAGATTAAGTATAGATTACACAGATTAAGTGCACACCTTCAACAGCCTTGATGCAGTTTAACCCCTAACCATACCCTAGTATTCATAACCTTACAAACTGTCTCAGAGTTCTTTTAAATACACAAAGGCACATGTCCATCTGTGATCCTTGTTTAATCAGGACCAAGGATATATGTTGCCCTTTGTGAATTTGACATTCACCAATTGGACTTAATTAGCAGTGCTGAGCCTGCTTCTGACCTTTTGGCATGCAAGCTCTCATTGAAAACCTTTCTGTTGACTTGAATAGCGAATGGTATTTGTTAACATAATCAGAAACCACCCTAACTCTGGATGCCAAGCATTGTCTTGTCACTGTCCACTCCTGACTTTACCGGAAAGATGAGTTCACTCAATTAGGGATGCACCGATCCACTTTTTAAAATTCCGATCCGATCCCGATACCTAGATCTGAGTATAGGCCGATACCGTTCCAGTTCCGATATCATGATCATCATTGATTTTATATGAGGCTGTAATAATCTCCTATCAAGTACAATTTGTACAAATATATGCATGCATGTTCAAAAAGGCAACTTGAGGTAAGTTTTATTAATGTTGGATAAGTTTTAAAGTTAGAATTAAATTCTGCTAACACAAAACATGTTTCTTTTTATTCCTAGCTTTAAAGTGGATATTAAAGTGATTAATTTAAGTGATTGTTTACAGTTGTTTTATATTTTATAAGGAGCAGATATAATATTTTTCTTCTTCTTTCTGCACTCTTTTCATTCAATGTTTTCTTTTTGATGATTTAAAAAAAATTTGTTTAATTTAAATGAATGAATAAATGAATTAAATTAAATGTTAAATGGCTTCAAACATCTGCTAAGTTCATGGCATAAACCAACAGACATTTTCCTGTTTTTAGTATTTTACGTCACTTTATAATGTAGCTGTTTATGTTTTTAATATATATAATTTTCAAATCATGTTTTTTATGATTGTCTACTGTTGTACTGATAAATATCTCCTGGAGGGTAAACTATATCTTGACTGCAAGTATCAAGCTGAGAAATCCTTCATTTTCTACAACTGATAGTGGTTGGTCATTAATTATGATGAAGTTTAGCAACTTCTCGGTAAACAGAGCTCCGTGGTTTCAGCAATGTCTTCTTCTTGTTCAATCTGAAGCAGGCAGCCTGATTTGGGGCAGCCGCGCTCATTCAGTCCCTCCTCAGAGACGGGCAGACTGAGCGGGGCAGATTGGACGCGGCTGGCTGGTGTCGAGTCGCCTTTTTCGGTTTGACCAAAAAGCAGCGCCCCGCTGAAGCCACGGAGCTCGAATGTCCATCGTAAAACTAACTTTAACGTGGTTTAATGTGGCACTATGGCTCTGCAGACATTGCACAATGCTGTCTTGTTTTGTGGTGTTTAGTGTAAAATACTTCCACACAGCGGACATGTTTAGATGAAAAGTTGGTTAGCTGTGAGCCACAGTGCTGCTAACTCAGTCCTCACGTTGTAGCTGGCTGCAAACTATGAACTGGATTTCCTGAATGTGAGGCGGGTCTTATTACTCTGGGTTCATGAGACACGCCGCCGTTCAGGAAATCCGTTTGAAGCCAACATGTATCATGGATCGGAAATATCGGCAGGAGGATGGGAAAATCCGCTACGTAAATTATGCTGGTATCGGAGGCCGATACCGATACTGGATCGGATTTGCCCCATCCCTAGGCTCAATAAAACTAAGTCAGTAATAAATGTCTTATTTATGTAACAAATGGGAAAGGAGTGTATTCATCAGAAGGGCTTGATTTAAACAAAATCCATAAACTTCATAAATATTTTTTTAAGAATATATACTAACAGCTATTGTTTCTACACACTAAATGTATTTTAAACAACACTCACTTGCTGACCAAAACACTATTTTATGTACATGGATCCCCATTAATTATTTAAAACAGTTACACCAATACAACAAATGACAAATGTTTAGCTAAGAGCTAATTATTAAAACATACCCTTTATGCCATTTATCCTAACTACAAAGCAGTCACAGTTTTAACTATTTTTCACTCTAAACTAGATGGCAAAATAATGAAGGTTATCTGATAATGTGCTGGATATAATTTAGGTGTAAGTCCACCAGAACTAATCATGAGTGTACCCACAAGTCTTTAGCACTCACTTCAAATATCTTTCCACAAATTGCCCACCTCCATAGAATCACCACCATAGCATGATGGAAGGGTTTGAGTACCCCTGTCATTCCAGGAGCTATACTTTTATGGGCATTAAACCCTGGTAGTGTCTCCCATGACAAGCAGACCTCAGAGGAGAGGTCCATCCAAGATCAATTCAGAAACCATGAAGTATAAATATCAGTTACATCAGGAAACCTCCACAGAAAAATGAGAAACCTTGGCACTACCACTGGAGTCAGGCCTGTAGGGGGTAGAAAGACTGTGAGCACCTGGTGGTCAAGCTTTTGCTCCTGGGGCTTGGCTGGGTCAAGTCTGAAAGATAAACAGAATACCACCTCTCCATGTACCCACCACTTGCAAGAAGGGTTGTTGAAGTTGGGTGTCATGCAAGCTGGGTGGCAAGTAAGGGAGGATCCCTAGCCATGCTAATTCCTGACAACAAAAACTACCTCTAGAAACATGGACTGTCACCTTACATTCCATCTAGGAGCCAAAGCTTGTTTGTGAATGATTGAGCAATACCAACTAGATATAGTTTGGTTCACCTTTCAGCACAGCTTGGGTTGTATGACCCAACTCTTGGAGAGAGGCTGGACTCTTTCCTACTCTGGAGTTTTTCAGGGAGGGAGGTATTGGGTGGGTGTGAGGATATATGTGAGGCCTTGGCTGATTGCCTTGATATTTGAGTTTTCCAGGTGAATGGGAGGGTTGAGTCTCAGCAGCCTTTAGATGCAAGAGGTGAGTTTCTGACTGTTGTTTGTACTTATGCACCAACCAGCAGTTTGGATTATCCAGACTTCGTTGGAGTGTCTGGATGGTATCATAGAATGGGTACCATCTGGAAAATCTGGTGTTTTACTGGATGATTCTATTGCCCATGTGAGCAATGACAGAGTTATCTAGAAGGGAGTGATTGTGAGGATTGATCTTCTTGATCTGAACTTGAACAGTGCCCTGTTATTGGAGGTCTATGCTAGTCATTGGTTGTCTGTCACTAACACCATGTTTGAGTATAGGGTGGTCCAAAGATGTTCTTGGTATTGGACCACCTTAGACCAAAGTTTGATCACCAGACCTGCAGCTTTATGTTTTGGACACTCAGCTGAAGAAAGGGAAGAGCTGTCAACTGATAACTATCTGGTGGTGAGTAAGGTCTGGTTGCATTCGGTGTGGAACTACTGACCCAGACTTGGGATATTGTTGAGTGGTGTAAATATAACTTTTTTTTTAATTAACCATCACTTAATCAGGCAAATCCCATTGAAATCAAAGAGCTCTTTTTCAAGAAAGGTATGGACTTAAAGGCAGCCTAACATGCAGCTTTTGCACTGTGGGAGGAAACCGGAATACCCAGAGAAAACCCATGCAAACATGAGAATAACATGCAAACTCCACACAGAAATACCCAAGATCCAAACCAGGTATTGAACCCTGGAACCTCTTGCTCTAAAGCAATAGTGATAACCATTAAACTGTCATGCTATCATGCTGATCAGATTAAAGGGCTACTTTATCTGTTCACTATGCCCACCTTTAAAGAGGCAAAGTCTGAGGATCAGGGGGAAGACAAGTCCAAAATCATTACACAGAGGTAGCCAAAAAGCTTCTCTGTGGCAATGCACCAGGAGATGCTAAAGACTCTCAATTAGACTAAATATTATGATTGGACTGTTATGATTGATGCATTTATGCAATGTTGCATGGAAGATTAATACAACCCCAGTTATAGACCAGGGTAGTGATCCCTATAAAAAAGACGACTGGAGTGTGCTTTCTAACTATTGAGGGATCACATTTCTCAGCTATCTGAGAAAATTTACTTGAGGGAGTTGGTAGATTGACTAAACGTCAAACCTTGGATTCAGGAGGGGTAGTGTGGCTTTCATCTTGGTTGTGGAGCAGTAGAGCAGTTTTTCACCCTGGCTAGGTTGCTAAGATGATCATGGGGGGTTGATTCTCCAATGCACATACTTATTGTGGATTGGAAGAGACTCTTGAACGTGTTCAGAGTCAGAGAGTCAGACATTCTTTATTGTCATTCGCACCTCATGTGGTATGTGGTGGAGCGAAATTATGTGCACAGGGTCCCAGTTACATCCAACAATAAAATGTATAAGAAAAACAGCAACAACATCTAAGAAATGAACCAAGAAAAACATCAACTAAATATACACTAAGCACTCATAACATAAAACATTGAACATCAGCACAAACATGAACATGAGTCTGTGTGAGCGGATATGCATGCATGAACACATCAACATTGAAACAGATCAGCAGCAACATGATGTGATTTTTCAGTGATTATTCTGGTTAGAGATTCATGAGTCTAACAGCCTCAGGGTAGAAGCTGTTCCTCAGTCTAGTGGTTCTACACTTATTGCTTCACAACCTAACTTCCTGAGGGGAGTGGGGCAAAAAAGTATGTGTGCTGGGTGAGTGAGGTCCTTCATGATGCAGGTGGCCCTCTTCCTGCATCTGGAGGTGTAGATGTCTGTAATGATGGGGAGACTGACTCCGACAGACTTCTGTGCAGCCTTCACCACTCTGCAAAGCTTTTCTTTCTGCAGCTGTGCAGCCTCCATGCCACACGTTGCTGCTAGAGCACAGGATGCTCTCCACTGCACACCTGTAGAAGGAGGTGAGGACTGAGCTTCCCAGACCAACTCGTCTCAGCCACCTGAGGAAGTAGAGTCGCTGATGAGCTTTCTTGATCAGGCTGGTGGTGTTGTTGCTCCAGTTGAGGTTGTCATTCATGTGTACACCCAAGTACTTGCAGCTGGAGACCACTTCCACCGCATATCCTCTTATGTTTAGGGAGGTGTAGATGTTTTTGTTTCTTCTGAAGTCCACATTCATCTCCTTTGTCCTTCACATTGATGGGAAGGTTATTCTCTTTGCACCAGCTCTCCAGGTGTTCTACCTCTTGCCTGTAGCTGGACTCATCATTGTCTGTGATGCATCCCACCACCGCTGTATCATCTGCAAACTTTACAGTATGACAGCCTGGATGGGTAGCTGCACAATCATACGTGAGCAGAGTAAACAGGAGGGGGCTCAACACACATCCCTGAGGAGAGCCAGTGCTGAGGGTTATGGTGGAGGAGGAGAAGTTGTGGATCCTCACTACCTGTGGTCTGTTTGTTAAGAAGTCTAGTACCCAGTTGCAAATGGAGGGGCTTAGTCCTAGTGTGGATAGTTTGTCCATCAGGGTTTGGGGGATCATGGTGTTGAAGGTGGATGTGAAGTCCACAAAGAGCATACGGACATAAGAGTTTTTTTGCTCCAGGTGGTTGAGCGCAGTGTGGACCGCAGAGGAGATGGCATCCTCTGTTGATCGGTTCTCACGGTATGCATACTGATGAGGGTCCTCGTTGATGTTGATGGTTGTTTTGATATGAGTCATGACCAGTTTTTCAAAGCATTTAGCGACTATCGGGGTGAGGGCCACTGGCCGATAGTGTAGTGAACTTGACCTGATGTCAAATCTGACCAGATGGACAGAAACTGTTATTTCATTGATCTGCATCCAGAAATACAGTTTGACCCATCCTGAGACTTTCTTTCTTGAATTAATCAAGTAGAAAAGACAATTCTCTATGATCATTACTATTTTACAAATGTTTTGATAATCAAATTGTGTTAGTTCAAACAATGTTTACAGGTTGAAGAGAACTACTCATTTTTATTTACATAAACAGTAAGTAATGATTTTTATTCCTCATTCAAAGAAGAAATCAGGGTAATATGCATTTCTTGATTTTTCTGTCTTCAATGAGCAAGTTTGTAAGTGTGTGTTAAAGTTCAGGTTTCGGTCAACTAAAAAGTTTACTGAAAAGAAATGTCATGTTTAACTTTTACAGAAGATACAGGAGAGTTTGACTCCACGAAGTCTGGTTTTCTCCAATAATCTTTCTGTCTGTTTTAAACAATCTTAATCTCTATCCTTGAATTTTCATAACACCTTACATCACAAACCATACCTCTGTTCTGGTCCATCCACCAATTAGAAAGCTCTCAAATGAACCGGAAGTCGACCCATTTAAATGTGGCAACTTCCCAGTTTAACGCACTCGGATGCAGCTCATGGAGAAGTGAGATGAAAAAGTTCTCTGATAGAGAAGCTTCAGAGTTCTCTCAGGGATGAGATGTGACGAGTAGAGTTCTGAAGGAGTTCAGAATTCTTGCAATCCAGAATGCAGAGACGATTTTGGGAATTATAACTTCTGTTTGGATAACCTCACACGACTCCTAAAAGTATTTTAGCTGTTCTCAACGGAGACGCTGAAAGAGTCAAAAGAAGGACTTCACGCCGACCTGATCTATCATCAACCAGGTAAAAGTTCTACTTCGACCAAGCGTACCATGGCCAAGCTGAGATCTGAAGGAGCGTGCACGTTTCTGGTCAAACAGATTAATTCCCTCACACATCTCTCTGTAAGATAAATCTCCATTTTCCATCTTTAAACTCTCCTTTCTCCTAAAATCATTACAGATATTTTAGAAATGTCTGAAGCAAAGTTCTCAATCACCGCCGTGTGATTGATGTCTGTTTCTGCTGAAAAGTGACAACAATCTCCGTATTGTTCCCACTTCCTGTGAAACTAGCCATGTTATTGTTTTCATATTTTGCCAAATTAATGTAAATGTTTGATGTTAAACTTTGATTCTGCAAATAAATGACCGCATTCATTTTGATGGGTCAAAGATAAATAACGTCTCTCGTTTACGTTTCTGTTAAACTCAATGCACGCATGTTACACAGTCAGAAAAATGAAGAACCCGTAAATGTATGAATATATATCCAGCATACTGTTCATACTACATTTGGTGGCCCGCTACGTGTTCATAAATGACTGTGTATTCGTGTAAAGATTGATTTTACATGTTGGCATGAAAAATAACAGTTTGTCAGCTGTGCTGAAACGCCTCTGAAGCTGCGCCGCTTGGAGCTTGGCTCTGCATGTTTACGCTATGTTACGCTGGCGATGTTATGAAAGCTGAAATAGTGTCATTGAGTCTTTATGAAAGCTGAAATTGTACGCCTGTTATGGTAACTAAAAGCTGGGTTTGGGTGGAAACGCTTCATTCTGTTTAAAGACGGTCCAGACGCGGTTCTGGTACCGGCTCGGTTCTGAAAAAGTTCGGACGAGTTGTTTAAATAGCTAGAAAGACGTTTTGAGACCGGAGTAGCAGACTCCGTGCAACTCAGAATTGATTTGTTACAATTTTTAACAGAAAAAGTGCATTTTGACAGTTTAAAAGACAGAAAGTTGACGAACTTATTTCAGGCTAATCTAACACGCTAGTTGGAAAAAACGCTTCGTGATTGGTTGGATTTGCTGTTGTGGAGCGCTCTGATTTGCTGAGAAAGTGAATGACGTGCCTACGTCATTTCCTCTCACCCCCGTGCTGCTCTGTCATTGGTGATTTCAGTCACGTGACCCGGAAATGAAGACTCGTTTTCATAGGGAAATAAAATCTGCTTTTTAAAGCTGAAAAGCGCTTTAAAGTGTATTTTGATACGATGGTTAAGTTTTTCGAAGCATACTCGCTGAAATTTTGCCACGTTAGAGTTTAAAATCCGTCATTAAATGATGTTTTTGAACAACGCTAGCGATGCTAATTTTAAGCTAACAGCTAACGACCGGATGAGTGACGTGTCACGTCACTTCCTCCATGTCGGAAATGAACTTTGCCGTGCTTAAAATCACTAAATAAGGCTGCCATATGTCCCAAAAAACTCATGTTTCATGCTAAAAAGTCGTGCTTGTTGAAAGAACGCCACGTTTACGCTTAAATTCGTTCAGAAATGTTGATTTTAACCGAGTTTAGCCGAAGCTAACTTTAAGCTAAGCGGCTAAAAACAGGATGTCAACCGAACGTCACAGGAAGTCGTCATAGACTCCTGCTGGTAAAAAGCTAAACACTGCCCCCTCCTGGAGAAACTTGAGATTATAGTTTCACTTCAGTTTTAGGTATTTTAGTGAAATTAAACGTTTTTTTTTTCTCTGTAAGACGAACTTTGAGTTAACAAACTTCCTCTAGCTGAATAATCACTGTTATCTTGCACTTAAAAAGTAAGAGGTATTTATGCAAAAAAAGGCATTTACCAGGACATTTTCATTCACTGAATTCCTCAAACAAGGAGGGACAAAATGAAAAATTAGAAACTTTTTAAAAGATACGGTTCAAATATTCACAGAGTTGAAAAGTTTACTCATTTTGCTTGAAAGATAATACACGTTTAATTGCAAAATCACTAAATAAGAGTAAACTTATCAGGAAAAAGAAACTTTTCTGTTTAAGTTGCCACCTAAAAATACATCTTCCTATTTAATTTTAAATAGAAGTCACTGACAGGAGGACAGGAGTAATAACAGTTTTTCTGAGGAAAGACTGATTAATCCTGACACATCATCAATTTTTCTTTTTCTTTTCACCACTTGGTTCTATGAGTAACTGTAAATAGCAAATTTCTGGAACAGAACGGTTTAAAAAACGTTTTAAACTGATGATTGCTGTGAGACTAAAGAAAAATTGCAGGTTTATAAAAATTCAGTGCTTTAGAGTAAAATACACTAAAAAGAGCTTGGTAATCTAGTATCTGTTGAAAAATAAGCACATACAAGTAACACTGCATAGAAGCATTTACTTAAATATTCATGAATTGGGGTAAAACCTACAGAAAGGTACCCACATTTGAATAAGGTGACTTATAACAGTACTTTAGTGTAAACCCAAGGCTAAAATAGCGTGACACTCATTGACATTTGAATACAATTATTTACCTGTAAAAATATCTGAAGCTTGCAACTGTTTTAAACAGATAAAGTGCTACACAGTGAACGAACATGACAGGTGTGTTAGAAAAAGACTTTGATCCTTATGAGATGACGGACTGCCTGGAGAATGCGTTGAAGCTGCTGACAGCGTCCTTACATCCATATATAAAACAGGCGATGAGCATGAACCCAAAAGAGTTAGTGGACAATCTGAAGGAGGTTGCAGAAAGTGTGACCTCTACAGAAATTACAAAGTCAAGTTATGATCAGCTGGCTAAAATTGCAATTTTGCTGAAAGGATCGTTCTATGCAGTTGTTGAGAAAGCTGATGACCTTACACTAAGGTTAGACAGTGAAAAAGTGTTTGCTCAGGAAATTGAAGATCACTACCTTCAATTTAGAAGCGAACACGAGGTCCTCATGACGAAACATTATGAACAGATGTTTCAGTTAGAGCAAGATGCGCGTGCAGAAGTTGATTCAATGAACAGCAAAATACAATTACTTGAGGCATCACTATCTGAAGCCAGGGATGCTACAGATGTGCTTAAGAAAGATCTGCACAGACTCGAAGTGCATAAACAGATATTACTGGAAAAAGTTGTGCGTTCACGACATGAATGTCGGTCATCGCAGGAACGCCTGAAGGCTTGTGAGGAGGAACTGGCCGCAGCAACAAACAAGATTTCTGACGTGGGGCGAGTTTGTCTGGAACTCAGAGAAGACCGTGGACAGAGTTCAGGTCACCCACAAACACCTCAGAAAGACGTTGTTGCACATCCTGCTTTTTATTCACCCCCATCTTGGGTGGTAGGGGCAGACCTTGACCAATCTGCGCCAAAAACCACGCATGTGAGACCATTGATATCTTCTCCTTCAAAGGATGATTTGCAAAAAATCTCAAAATATGTACAACGCTTTGTACCTGGACCGATGGGCTCATCTGGAACAAAAGCGTACCTCAGAGATCTGGAGTTCAGATTGAGATCTTATCTTAATGCTACGGTAGAGGATAAGATCAGTCTGATACGGCTCACTTCGGACAGAGAGGTATTCACCTTCATCGAGCGTCTACCTGATGCAACGAGAAAGGATTACAACCTTCTGTGTGAAGCTTTGATCAGAGAGTACGACCCCTGCACGGGACCTGCTGGTTTCCCAGCCGCTGACAAGGTCAAGCAGGGCAAGAATGAACATCCAAAGGTCTATTACAAAAGAATCTTCCAAGCTTATTTTGGTTACAGAAATGAAACCGGAATGGAGGAAGAAGAAAATTTTAAATTTGTTTTCATCAAAAATCTCCACACTGACATACGCATGTCAGTACAAATTATGGCAAATTTCAGAGAAAAATCCATAAATGAGATTAAACAGTGTGCAGTGAATGTGTTTGAGGTACGTTCTCATGCTAAGACGCCCATAGAGGTGTTTCCTGGTGTAAAGGTTAAACCCCACTCCCTAGAAATGGAAGGAAAGCGCGAGTATCCACCTCCTCCTAAAACAGGCGAGAAAAGGCAGTATTTTCAAACTAACGAACCACGTAATGAAGGTGCACGCTGGGACAAAAAGGCTCCTCTTTCAGAGGATGAACGTGATTATCGTATATGGGACATGCATAGGACGCAAGGATATGGGATCCAAGAGGACCCATATTATCAGGGGAAATCCGAAGAGGAACCCCAAAAAGACGTACCTAGCCGCCTCCCACCTCGGACGAAACGTCCCGAGGTGAAAAAATCACAAAAGTTCCAGGAACAAGGCCCTAAACCTCTGAGCTCTGAAGAGACAGAGGAAATACAAAGGTTTTTAGACACTTTGATACACGCTGAAATGGGAACCCAACCGGGAGCACAATGTAGTGATCTGATCGCTACTAACTCTGAAGGCACGAATGACAACATTACAGATGTCGGTGAAACACACCAAGACATTGCTGTTGCTGCCTCCAACAACCCCTCATCGGACGAAGGGGGGATAAACTCACACACAAACGATGATGAGTCATCGCAAACTGAAAACTCAGAAACTGATTTTCATGATTTTGAACTAGGCACTCCAGTTCTGGGAGGACTCCCAGATAACCTGGTACCGAGTCAAGAAGCTGGGCCAGTATGTTTCACGAAACCATCACAGGCCATCGCTCTTTTCTCAACCAATGACGTCGACCAAGGACCACAAACCTATGGTGTCTTACCCATAGACAGGTCCGACGACTCAGAAAAGGATTCGTTGGAGCTCCCCAAGGAGCAAGAACCCTCATCAGTCTCATCACAGATTGAACAGGTGGTCGCCCAAGCCGACGCTCTGACATCTGATGAAGAAAGAGACAAACTTCGCCAAGTTCTTTTAAAATATGAAAAGTCACTTTCAACTGACCCAGACATCATCCAACTTCAGAAGTTGGATGATCCTGCAATTAACTCGATGATACTGTATCTGACTGACCCAGACAAATACACTCTATCGAAAGTCAAACTGGATTCCGATCCAGACCTAAAAGTCCTCTTTCAGCTGCGCAAACAGTTAAAACTACTCAAGGACAACCTAACTTTAGCTCATGGAGCGACGTCCTCACCCGTGTTCGCGGTCTCCCATGACCGAAGGGGGGTGACGCCAGTTAGGATAATGCTACCAGACGCGATAACGTGAGCAAATCTGACATTCAGAGTGAGTGGCGCACCGAAACGTCGTTTTCTAGTTGCTTAATCACTGCTTTTGTCGATGTTGAAACGTTGTTTTACTGGTTGCTTAGTCACTGTCACGATCCTCAGTGTTGGAACCCAAATGCAGAGAGGCGAGCGA
>NC_056517.1:9601810-9604076 GCF_014905685.2 Nematolebias whitei | reverse complement strand
TTTTTGGGACTGGGATGATGGTGGCAGTCTTCAGGCAGGTGGGAACTGTCTCCAGGGTAAGTGAGGTGTTAAAGATGTCTGCCAGCACCTCGCAGAGCTGATCAGCACATTCCTTCAACACTTTCCCAGGGATGTTGTCTGGGCCAGTTGCTTTGCGCAGATTAATCCTCCTGAAAGTACTCCTTACTTCGGCTGAGGTCACGCTGAGATGCTCTTCATCCAGTGGTGAGGTGAGTCTGGTGCTGGGTGGTCTGTTCGGGTCTTCAAAGCGTGCATAGAACTTGTTGAGGGCATCAAGCAGAGATGGGTCTTTGGGGCATTGTTCACTCCTTCCTTTATAATCTGTTATGCACTTAATGCCCCTCCACATGCTCCGAGGGTCTTGTGAGATGAATTGACCCTCGATCCTCTGTGCATATGTGGCCTTGGCCTTCTTAATACCAGCAACCAGCTCTTCTCTTGTCCTACTCAGCTCCTCTGACTTTCCAGACCTGAAGGCAGTTCAGGAGGCATCCTGTGGGGAATGCTGTGTAATTTTGGAGTGCCAGGGTTGCTTTGACGTGCTTTCGGGTCCCAAACCAAAGCTAATGGTGTGCCTGCATCTTTGAAAGTCTTTTTTGTTTTCTGAGCAGGTCGAACTACACAAGGGCTGTTCCATGTTTCTGATCCTGTTTGTAGTGTTTATGGCACAACACTTGACCTATTGGTCAGTCATTGAAGAACACTCCCCAAAACTAGCAACACACAGTGTGATTGAACAGCCACTGAGACCATGTTGGGTAACTTTTAACAATCAGCAGCCACACACATGTATCTAAAGTGAATGACAGAAGACCTTTCAACTTACGAAACAATGTAAATGTCATACAGGCTGGTCGCTTGACATCTCATGTGATGAAAATCCTAGAGCAACTGCTACCAAAACTCCTTAGACCCCAAGTTCACCATGCCCGGTCCGTGGGTCAATGGGTACTGGGCCGCGCAGAATGGGAAAAAAAGTTTTATTTTGAAAAATCACTATTCTCTCTACCACATCAGTCTATGACTCACTCTTGATGCAGGTCAACATACACAAGTGGTTAGTTTCAGTTTCTGCAAGGCGCACGAGCAGATCAGTTCTACATTGCTGGTGAAGAACAAAGCCATTTAGCTACGTGGTCTGGAGCAGACAGGTGGAGGTGCGCAGCCGTATCTGTGCATTTTGAAGGATTACACTGCATATTTTTCAACCCGCATGACAAAGATTGACTATAAAACTATAACTACATAAAACTATAATTTTAACAAGCTTCCTGATATCACATCAGAGCTGTCACTTCACATTTTTGATTCTGCTCAAAAAATCTCTGCCACTAAAAGTTCAAAGTCATGGGTAATTTTATCCTAAAACACAAAAATATAATTAAACGTTTTGCACTAGGCATAAGTTTTTGTGCTTTTGTGAACAATCAGATGTGTGAATCACTGCAGGAGCTATTTGAACTTTCACCGAACTGATGAAACAGGCAATGATCTCAGCTCATGAAGCTGTTTGTCTGCAGTCAGAGTATTTGAAGCGAAAAATGATTTAAATGTTTGTAAAATACACCAGAATGCAGGAAATGGCATATACTTTATTCAAAATTCTGTTGGGGAAGATCCCCAGACCACGACACCCCCCCCCCCCCGGTCTGTGAAAATATTGTCTGACATCAAACTGGTCCATGGTGCAACAAAGGTTGGGGACCACTGAACAGGATTATAGATTATCTCACTGAGAGACCACAACACGTCAGGATCAGGGACTGCATCTCCGACACAGTGGTTATTAGCACAGGAGCACAGCAGGGCACCGTGTTCTCTCCAGTTCTGTTCAACCTGTACACATCTGACTTCAAATATTACTCTGAGACACCACATGCAGAAGTTCTCAGATGACAATGCAATTGTTAGATGTGTGAAGGATGGACAGGAGAGGGAGTACAGGACCCTGGTTGAGTACTTTGCAGTGTGGTGCAAATCCAACCATATACAGCTGAACAGCAGTAAAAAAGGAAATGGCAGTGGACTTCAGAAGATATGGGCCTACCCTGCAGCAAATCTCATTGTTATGATTCGGACTACCCAGTGGGAACGAGAACCAGAACGACAAGAGCCTCAAGTAAGCAAAACAGTGTTTATTATTTACAGTGAATGAGATGACAAGTATATACAAAAGTTGGCCTGGGGCTCCTGAAAAGGGGAGAGACAGGGTCAGGACTAGGAGGCAAGTGGAGGCAGCTCAAAC
>NC_056517.1:9600229-9601710 GCF_014905685.2 Nematolebias whitei | reverse complement strand
TTTCAGAAATGTCTGTTGTAATTAGTTGCAAGTGAGATATCATGGCCATATGATTTCTCATTGTAAAGCTAACTAATTAAGCTGTGTTTTTTTTTTTTTTTTGAGCTCAGTTTAAGTGTAGAAACATTGTGAAGTGTTTCAATGAACTTATCATCATCGCTCAATTTTATTTATTTTTTTTAAGAGAGAAGAAAGAAGAATAATTAAATAATAAAAGAAAAATAGATAAAACGAGAGACCACCATGACAAAACAACATGTACAGCACAATGCCACCCACAATATCACCATGAAACATTCGACATTGCACAAGGAATCATCTAGCTTCCACCACTACCCAACCTAGCGTGCATCTGTCACAGCACCTGAATCCAAACACCTGCGCAAGCATGCCTGCCACCACCAGATTTCTCCAAAAGAATGCCCAATAGTGGACGCGGGGGGGCCCACAGACCCGTCCCCCCAGGACACAATGGCAACATAGGGAGGACCGGAGGCCCGGAGCCCCAGGAGTCTCCCAACAGGGAGAACCGCACCCACCCAGAGAGGAGCAGAGGAAAGAACCGGGTGACCCCAGCCACCACAATGCAGAGCCTCCAGGAAGCTGCAGCGACGAGCCCACAGGTCCGGCCGGCGACCCATGCCCCCCCCAAGTAGATCCGGCCATGGACACCGAGCCCCAAGCCCCGAGGCCATACCACGCCCCGACAGAGCCAGGGCACCCAGGCCCCACCAGGCAGCAACCAGGGCAGACCGACGTGCACCCCACCACCCAGCCCAGACACCGAGAGCCACCAATGCACCGGCGGCAAGGGGGTCCCCCGCCAAAGGGGGGCACGACCGGGGGGAGTGGGCCCCACACCAAATGTGGGGCCCAAATTGATCCAAGAGAGGGGTACCACCAAAAACCCAACCTGAGCAACCAACAGGCACACACAGATAGCATGCACCATCTACCTGACAGCGACCACAGGCCGGCCCCAGCCCAAAGGGCAGAGCAGCAGGGAGCCGCAGCTGAGGAGGGCCGGCCCCCACATCAAGAGCCCCGCACCATAGGCCCGGAGACGCCCCAGCATGCCACCCATGCACCCCCCCCCACACACACAGCACCCCCACCGCAAATGCCACACAGGAAGACCAGTCAGTGCCCCGATGAGGCGAAGCCACGCCCCCAACCGCCGCCCTACACCACCAATGACCACACGTCCACTACCATAGCCGACCCCCCGTCGAAAGCCGGCAGCCACCCCGGTCAAAGTGCCGGCCATCGCAACCAGGAACCTAGATTAAAAGAATCGGAACAGCCCAGGAAGAACCGAAGCACCGGCCCCATCACTGACTGCCCCCAAGGCCCAAAGCCCACCCACAGCCCAGACCCCAACAATGTGCCCCCCTCCCCCTCTATCCCAGACCCCTAGTGTCACACAGAGAAAGGAGGTGTTTGTGAAAAATAAAATAAAATAAAAAAAATAACTAAATAAA
>NC_056517.1:9599774-9600129 GCF_014905685.2 Nematolebias whitei | reverse complement strand
TAAATAAAAAAAAAAAAAAAAGATCTATATATGCATAAATAAATTATGAACAGACCCACTTCCTCCTCCTCCTACTCGAATATGGTGTTGATGCATGTTGTTATACAGTGCGTTTAAAATGGGGGGATGAGGTGGCGATCGGCACAGACCCACCTCTTGCCCAGAGAGCAGGCGGTGCCTGTTCACCCCTCATCTCCGCCCCGAACCCTAAATGTCTACATGCTACATATGAGAGTGGGCACAGGTCCGGGGAGGTGGAAATGGTAGTACATCCCACCACCTAAGTGCGATCATGTGCCCACTCCAGATGACCGCCGCGGATTCATCCTCTGCAAGGTAAAGAGTCGTTGAGCTT
>NC_056517.1:9598343-9599674 GCF_014905685.2 Nematolebias whitei | reverse complement strand
AGTGGCGGTGTGGAGGTAGTGATAGGGCCCTCTGTTTGTTAAAAACAGGAGCTAAATCGTGGTACTCAGAAGGAACACCGGACATATCAGTCTCACAGGACTCTAATTTGGGCTTGGACATGTTTGAGGCCCCTGAGCGAAGGCAGCACCTTAAACACTTGTCGCTCCACCCTTCTACCCTTCCTAGCTCCCAATTAATGTGAGGGTTATGAGTTTTAAGCCAGGGATACCCAAGGATTAATTGAGAGGTGGGCGACTCAAATACAAAAAAGCTAGTGGTCTCATGATGGTTTCCTGAGGTTATTAAATGAAGGTCTGCTGTCTTAAAATTGACCTGGGCCAAAAACTCCCCTGTAACCCCGGCAATAGAGATTGACTCAATCCCCTTGACTGGAAGGGAGAACTCTTTAACCAAATCTTGAGTAATTAAATTTTGTTCGGCACCCGAATCAATCAAGGCTGTGACAGGGAAACGATTTTGGTTGATTAGAATTACAATGGGTAAAGTAAGTCTCAAAGGAGGGGAGATTGATGCCGTGCCCACCCGTATCTCCCTCTTTATTGGTGGGCGTTAGAGTTTCCCTGAAGCGGACAGGAGGCTACAAAGTGCCCGTTTTTCCCACAATAAATACACAAGCCCAATCTTCTACGTCTCTGCCTTTCTTGAGGAGTCAAACGGGTACGACCAATTTGCATTGGTTCGGGCCGATCAAACTGTGAGTTAGAAGACTCTCCCTGGGACTTGTAGTTTTCTGGGGTAAAACTGTAGTTGTACGCCCCACTCAGCGGTTCTGCGGAACCGGAAGGATTCTGGGAGTTGTAGTCCCGCTCCCTACGGCGTTCCCGGAAGCGTTCGTCGAGAGATATTGCTAAGTTAATTAGCGCGTCGAAGCTAGACGGCTCGTCACGAGCGGCGATCTGATCCTTCACATAATCGGACAGTGAATTCAAAAAGGTACCTTGCAAGGCTCTGTCGTTCCAACCTGTTTGGGCTGCCAGGATGCGGAAGTCGAGAGCGTGTTCAGACGCCGGTCGCCGGCCCTGCCGTAATCCCAGCAGACACTTCTCAGCGTTGGATTGCTGCAGCGGACGGTTGAATATTCTACAAAACTCGGTGAGTAGAGAGTCAAAAGACACAGTCTCAAGTTCAGGGAGGTGAAGAAATGAAGTAGCCCATTTTAGAGCGTCTCCCTTGAGTTGATTAATGAAGAAGTTTATTTTAGCGATGTCAGAAGAAAAATACTGAGGAGCCCCCTTAAAGGTGAGTTTGCATTGTAAAAGAACACCTCTGCATTGATCAGGGTCTCCAGAAAAAAGTTCAGAAGGTTTTA
>NC_056517.1:9596319-9598243 GCF_014905685.2 Nematolebias whitei | reverse complement strand
GTTCTGGGTATGGTCTGGCTGGAGCATTATCTGTTATGATTCGGACTACCCAGTGGGAACGAGAACCAGAACGACAAGAGCCTCAAGTAAGCAAAACAGTGTTTATTATTTACAGTGAATGAGATGACAAGTATATACAAAAGTTGGCCTGGGACTCCTGAAAATGGGAGAGACAGGGTCAGGACTAGGAGGCAAGTGGAGGCAGCTCAAACGGTGGAATAAATTGTTTTGTCTTTCCTTACAGGTAAATCCTTGTGGGGTGAGGTTGTGGGGGAAAATCCCAAGGCAGGCAAGTGGTTGGAGGGCAAAGGCAACAGAGGCGAGACTCCGACACAGGAAGAACCAAGAGCAGGATCCGAGATGGCCAGGAAACTGTAGACACAAAAATACACGGTAAGATATCCTTTTCATATACTCAATGTACTGGCTAGAGGCACAACTACCAGAAAGGAAGTAATGCTCCAGCGACGAGAAGAGCTTGGCTGCAGCCTTATGTAGTGGAGGAGCTCGTCAGGTGGATGGTCGTCAGCTGTGGATGATTGGCGGCCATCTTGGGGCTGCAGCAAGTTCAACTCTTACACTCATTTTAAGGGATCAATGTGGAGGTGGTCAATTTACTTCCAATTCAGTTCAGTTTATTTATATAGCACCAAGTCACAACAGAAGTCATCTCAGAGTACTGAACATAAACATTCATATTCAGGACCTGCAAATATCTGAGCATACAACTGGACGACAGACTGGACAGGCCAGTGAACACAGACTTCCTCTGCAGGAAGGGTCAGAGCAGGCTCTACTTCCTGAGGAGGCTTAGGTCCTTCAGTATCTGCAGGAAACCACTGCTGATGTTCTACCAGTCAATGTTAGCCAGTTTCCTCTTCTGTGCTGTTGTGTGTTGAGGAGGCAGCATTGAGAGGAGAGATGCAGGGCGACTCAACAGGATGATGAGGAAAACTGTTTCTGTGTTGCGAACAGAGCTGGAGTTCCTTACATCCCAGATTTACTGGACATGTTACATACAGTAAATGTACATAAAATTCACACATGGAGACTAGACATGAGAATCTGCCTCCTCCGCTCATTTTCATACCCTTATCAGTTAAGCTGAGCTCACAGGACAGTGGTGAGATGGTCTGTAGGAGTGACAGATAGCTTCAAGGTGGAAGTGGGAGCGCACCCAGGATCAGCACTGAGCCCCTTCTTGTTTGCTCTGGTGGTGGACGGGCTAACAGATGAGGTCAGACAGGAACCCCCATGGACTATAATGTTTGCAGATGACATTGCGATCCGTGGTGAGAACAGGGATCAGGTGGAAGAGAACTTGGAGAGGTGGAGGTATGCACTTGAAAGAAGAGGGATGAAAGTCAGCTGTAGTAAGACAGAGTGCATGTGTGTGAATGAGAAGGAGGAGGTGGAACAGTGAGGCTACAAGGAGCAGAGGTCACAAAGGTGCAGTGTCAGGATTTGGTGGTCAGGAACGAACCCAGTAGTGCAGACAGGACTCAACTCGGCAGATTACAAAAATAAGTATTTTAATAGAAAATAAAGAACAAAATAATAGCTGACGTGGCAGCAAGACTTACATGAAAAACGGATGGCTCAAAGGGAAACTCAGGGAGGACTCAGGAAACTCAGGGAAGACTCAGAAGACGCAGGAGAACACAGGAGACCCAACGAATACGACCCGACAAAGGAACAACACAGGACAGGAGGTTTATATACAAGGACAAGACAAGACGTGATTACAAACAGCAGGTGTGACGAGACAAAGGTGGCAACAATTAAACTGACGAGGAAACACTAGGGAAACACAGACACAAACAGAAACAGCAAAAGGTGCCATCCTTACAGTACCCCCCCCTCAAGGACGCCTCCAGGCGTCCCCAAAAACCCCCCCTCCCGAAGGACTTGGGTGGGTGGAGGG
>NC_056517.1:9580950-9596309 GCF_014905685.2 Nematolebias whitei | reverse complement strand
CTAGGGAAACACAGACACAAACAGAAACAGCAAAAGGTGCCATCCTTTCATGCAGGACTTCAAGTACTTAGGGTTCACTGTCCACGGAAATGGGGAGTGTGGTAAAGAGGTGAAAAAGAGAGTCAAGTCAGGATGGAGTATATGGAGAAAAGTTTCAGGAGTGATTTGAGACAAAAGGGTGTCAGCAAAGGTCAAAGGAAAAGTCTACAAGACAGTGGTGAGACCAGCTGTATTGTATGGTCTGAAGTCAGTGGCATTGATAACAAGAGAGGAGATAGAACTGGAAGTGGCAGAAATGCAAATGTTGAGGTTCTCCTTAAGAATGACAAGGCTGGATAAGATTAGGAATGTGATAATCAGAGGCACAGCACAGGATGAACAACTGGGAGATAAAGTTAAAGAGGCCAGACTGAGATGGTTTGGACATGTCCAGAGTAGGGACAGTGGGTATATTGGTAGAAGTATGTTAGAAATGCAGCTACCAGGAAAAATACAACGAAGAAAGCCAAAGACAAGGTATATGGATGCAGTTAGAGAGGACATGGAGGTAGTTGGAGTGAGGACAGAGGATGCAGAGGACAGAGTGAGGTGGCGGAGAATGAATTGCTATGGTGACCCCTGAAGAGGTAGAAGCCAAAAGATAAATAATTTTAGCTGAGTTCACAGAACTCCGAGGTGTCCTTTTTTTCTTTTCTTTTTTTAAGCCCCCAAAACCCCAACAACATACCCACCAAGACCTGAGACCCCCGGGTCAAGCCGGGACCCCAGCTCGGGAGCGACACTCCCCCAGAACCCCGAGCCCGAGCCCACCCCAAACCCACCCAGGAGCAGCCAGGCCACCAGGCCGGTAACCTGCGCCCGCCAGTACAGACTGCCCAGAAGCCTGCATGCAGCCAGCAGAGGTCAACACCCAGAACCACCAAAGCCACCTCCCCAGTCGAGCGCCATTGCCCACGACCCCCCATGCCCCCAGCCCCGATACCCCCCCACATCAACAACGATCCCCCACGGGACAAAATCAAAGGGGTTCACCCACCTCCACTATGTGTTGGAGCCGATCAAAGAAGCCCAGAGAGATTGGTCTGATGTGGAGGTACAGGTTCTCTCTGCTAACCCAAACATATGGTTCATGGGCAGAGTTAATATTCTCCCCAATAGTAATAAAAAAATACATAACCTTTGACCAAAAATTCTCTATAACCACCTTTATTACTATAAACTGTAATGTTAACTTGCATTTTAAATAATTTCTAAAACAGAAGAGAGCTACTAAACTTAATTTCCTCACTTAGTTTGTTCCACAGCTTAACACAATATGAAACACTTCTGTAATTGACATAAGTTCTTAGTCAGCTTACTTCAAAAATAAAGGAACCCTTTAGATAATAATGAATTTACATAAACTTAGAAACCCTTTGAATACATGCAGAGCTCTCAGTAAACACAGGTCACATCGTGTGCTGTACAGGCCCGACAGTTGAACCTCACAAAGTTTTAGATGAAGATTCGTAAAGCTCTTGTTTCAAAGGATATAGGTCTTCTAGGAAATTATTAAGAAAAAGAAAGAAAGAAAGTAAGTTAAAGTTCTGGATGCAATCCCATTAAGAGAATATCAAAATACCTATATTTATTTTCCCTTTCCTCTCAAAATTACTTTTCTTTAGTGCATATGTGACCTTTATCTACACGTATAAGATTCAGGTATATGTTACAGTGTAGGCCTGTAATAAGATTTTGGCTCCCACTATGCAAATTTTAATCAGAGGTGAAACACTGTCAGTATTTACTTTCTCCTACAGTTTTTTTTCTTTCTTTCTGAAACACTGATCGGTAAATGCCTCAGCCTTCTCCCTCGGTCCTCGGGTTGCTGTGGGAGGAGTGTGCACATTGTTGCAGTCTTCATCACGATTCTCTGGGGATGTGTGTGTGTTTGACAGTAAGGCCACATGTAGCTTCTAATGAGCCCCAGTGGTGGCTCTCCAGTGGGTCTGCCTATTGATCATTAGCCTGCTGTCCACGCTCTAATTTCCAACAAGGAAGTGTCAGTTGCAACAAGGGACTGATCAGACTGCTTGTTACTCCGGGTGTGTGTTGTGTGTGGGTTTGGACTCTGTCATTTGATATGTAAAGCCTAGGTTTCATGTGCATGATATATGCTTGGAGACAGCAAGCTGCTTCCATTTATTATTATGTTTAAACTGAGAAAGGCATGAAGGCATCAGCTAACACTCATTTTTACTTTAAATTGGGCTGTTTCTGATTTAGACTCAGAATAAACACAATTGCTATTGCCAAGTTCATCTGAAGCTGGATCATGAAAAAACAATTTAAGTTCTTCTGCTTTCCTAGAAATGTAAATGATCAGTTTTGTAAAATATATATTCTTTGTTGTGTTTCTATTTGCCCTAAAGAAAATTGTCTGTCCACGAAGAAGATGTACCTCAATAGAAACCTTGCATGTAAAAATGCTGAGTCCCATAGTTGGAAGCAAATATGTATGTTTTTCTATTACACTCTGTCTTTGAGAGTCAGTCTGTTTACTGCCTGAATCAGGAATATGACAAGAAATCAAACATGTCAACTTTTAAAACTAACAAAATAAATAACGTTACCAACAAGTAGTCTACCAATCACTATCACTGAGGGATTTGAATAGTGAATATTTGTAGATTGGGAGCTGAGTGTTTTTCTGTACTGGAATTGAACAGGGAATAGTAAACTTAAATGTTTTTGGTGCAACATATTGAAGTGGGTAGGAGTTACACTGTAGAAGAACAGAAGGAGATTTTTTTTTTCTTGTCCAAGGTTACACAGAGTGATGGATCCTGATGAGTGGAGGGAACAGTATGGCTACCATAACTTAATCTTTGGTCACCCCAATCATTTGACAAATCTATACGTTTAAGCAATATAAAAACTAGAAAACGTAGTTTCCTCAAATGATTTTGTGGTTGGTTTACATATATATTAGAGCCTGACCGATATATTGATAGGGCCAATATTTTAGGTTGATATAGACATTTGGGGACCAGTCAGTATCGGTGATAAGAATCGGTGATGATTGTCCCATTATTCATTGATATGAACACTTCTAATTTTCACCCATAAACTGCTGGAACCAGCTCTAATTGTACAATATATCTAGCAGAGGGCGCATGAAGTCTACTTTCAAGTCATGGCCGTTCACTTTAAGTTTCTCTTTTAGCACAGATGAAGCAGTAAGCAATACTGTGCAGCATATTTTACTGAACAGAGCATGGTAAGTTTATTTTAACTGATCTGTAAAACAAACAAAAAACAATAAAAAATTCCCTTCAATCCTTCAACCTGCTTGTCATTAGCTACGTGCCTCTCAAGTTAGCAAGCTAACGTTTAGATAACCTAGCATAGTAAAGTGACCAGATATTCCCCATTTCCGGGGAGAGGTCCCGTTTTGGATGACCTGTCCCCGACTAAAGCTGTCCCCGGAAATGTCCCAGATTTTAATGTTTCATAAATAAGGAAAAAATAAAAGTTGCATGTACAATGCTATTACAGTAGTGGGGTAGAAAGCACGAGTGAGTACTGTATGTTGCGCCCAACAAAAGTTATTAGTGGTTGCGTTGGCACTGCGGTTAATGTTACAGACAGAAGAAGCAGAGCACAGCGTGCTGCCTTTTAAACAGAAGAAGAAGTGCAGCGCGTCAGCGCGAGCTTGTCACCACCGACAGGGCGCTGTCCTGTGGTATGTGTGCACCAATGTATTTGGTTTGAACTGGACTGATCCTTGCTGGCTTCGGTTTCCTCCCACAGACCAAAAACATGCATATTAGGCTGATTGGTAACTCTAAATTGTCCCTAGGTGTGAGTGAGAGAGTGAATGGTTGTTTGTCTCGTTTGTCTCTATGTGGCCCTGTGATGGACTTGCGACCCGTCCAGGGTGTACCCCGCCCCTCGCTCAGTGATTGCTGGACATGGGCACCGGTGACCCCCGTGACCCAAAATGGAATAAGCGGGTAAAGATAATGGATGGATAGATGGATGATCCTTGCTGTGATAAATGTTTTGTTCGTGGTAGGAAATGTTTCTAATGTCTGCTGTGTCCAGGTAAAAAATAAAAAGGTCTGAGGTGTTTGTTTATTCAGTTTGGATGCTTGAAAGTTCCTCAGTGACAACAAAAAAAATTAAATCATGTCATCTGGACAGTCTCACTTAAAGAAACTGGTCCAGAAGACACAATTTTACCTTTTTTGTTGCTATACCTAGATGATTGAGCAAACCTTTTTTTCCTCAATCATGGAAACGGAATGAAGCAAGAACTGAACTGAAAGTGATGGAGGGAAATATCATAATAAATGTGCATTTCTTCTGTTCTATGAGGTTGGAGCTTTAATTAAATACAGTTTGTTTTTGCTAAATATAGGAATTTTAGCATTTCATCAGCGGAGGAAGCTAGTTAAATAATTAGACAGTTTTTTGAGTGACAAGAAGAAATAAGTGGAAGAGCAAATAAAAAGAATAGGTAGCAAATAAATTATGTCTTATTTCTTATGTTTGAACTATTTCACTTTACTATTATCTGTGGAGAGTGGTGGCACAGAGGTTAGAAAAGGTGATCCTGTGAGGTTACCGGTTCAACTCCCCGGACCAACAACATTAAAATGTGGGTGGGAAAGGTGAAACACCGGCCTCCACTTTCATTTGCCCCACTCTGGGCCCTTGAGCAAGGTCCTTAACCACCTGCTCCCCCCGGGCGCCCTAGATGGCAGCTCTCTGCTCCGCACAGAGGGCTGTGGTAGGTCTGTGGTTGCATCAGGAAGACATCTGGCATAAAAACAATCACCAAGTCTTCATGTGAGTTAGTTTGCTGTGGCGACCCCTGAAGGAGGGAGTATAAGTAAGCCATAAGTAGAAGAAAAAACGTTACTATTTGTGCATAAACTTTTCTGCTCTTATTCTATCCAGACCTCCATGGTACCATGGCTGATGGCTCTTCAGAGAGAGGAGGCCTTGCAGAACCAGATTAGTTCACCCAGTGTTGTTTCTATTTCTTCATGAATGAATCCATTCCACTTGATTAATGGGAGAATATTCAAACCACCGAGCTCTCTAAAATAGTTACTGAATCAAGTGTTTACTCATGGAGGTAAACAACCTGAGCATGCATCAGGGTCGTAACAACCTGTTAAAATACACCACAATACAGAAAATGGTATCTACTTTATTCAAAAATTTCAGGGGGAGGACCCCCATACCCCCGTCAGTGTTCCCCCCACACATTACAAATGTTTCTGACATTAATGCTACTAATATTAAAGTAATTCGTTTTTTTTACTCTTAGGAAATGTGTTTTGAGAGAGACACTCCTGCTGCTACATATATTTTGTTGCTTAAACATGAATATAAAAAATAAAAAAAATGAAAAAATAAATGAACTCGTAACTGTCCCCATTTTTAATTACAGCTTGATAACATTTTATTCTTTTTTGTCTCAGAGTTGGAAATGTCCTCAGATTTAATGACAGAAACCTGTTCACATTATAGCATAAGCTGCTGCCTTGTAAAACTTTATCCAGAAAAATAAATCTAATGTAGACGTAAATTATATCAGTGTTAGTAATGTTATCTTTGTCGTCCTTAATGGAATGCATTGTTTGTGTGAAATCTTTACTTCTCTACAAGAAAAATAAACTCTGCTGCGATCAGTACTAATTAGACCTTCACCATATGTGACTGACTGTTTGAGCAATGAACAGGGAAGGGCGTTTCTTTGTTTAATTTATATTTTTCCAACATACTTGATAACTTTATGATCAATAGTGGAGGATAGAAGATGTGAACACACATTAGGAAGACTGTTTTTATGACCAGCGCATCACTTGCAAACCTAGTGTTGGACCAAGTATAATGTGGATCGGATGAGCTTAGCTTCATGGTTAATAGCAGCTGCACTAAATAAACAAGCCCCGCCCCTCTCGGTCCTCCAAATCACAGACATCTCATGAACACAATTCATGCGGTCACCCCAAACATCAATGTCGTGTGTGAACACAGTAGTCAGGGTTTGTATATCAGTTATCGACATTAGCCTTCCCCACCCAATATCGGTATTAGCAACAGCCAAGATTTCCATATCAGTCAGGCTCTAATATAATATGGTGGTGGCCATCTTGGATTTTGACATGGTAACCCAAGTTTTCATAGTGACCTTTCTTATGCCGAGATGAAGCCACGCACCAAAATAAAATCAGTACCTCACTTATTTTTCAAGTTTTCATGTTCACAACATGCATGGACTGACAGACAAATAAAAGGTATTTCCAATTCCCCCCCATCACTACACAGTGAGGGACAAAAAGCAGTGTTTGTCCATTTATTCATGTTTAATTCATTGTAGACAGTATAACCTCAACATCGTTGATGCTATATGACTTATTAACTTTATCTCCACCACCAAAGGCAAAATGGCCATAAATGGTTTGTGTATTTTTGTTTAAAATGTTAGCAAAATATCAAATGAATCACAGAAGGGATTTTAATTAAACTGTCAGTAAGTAACCCTCAGTTGTGCATTTACTACTTTGGAGTCAACCCATTCCCAAATGGCTGCCACAGCAAAATACTTGTAACAAACACAAAAAGAAAGACAGTCCATTTTACAGATAATGGGATAAAAATAATAATAACATTTGACATATCTGATCTGTTTTAAAAGAACAATACAAATAAATGAAAAAAAAAAAAATGCCAGTAATTGTTTTGATGAGCAGCTATGAGAAGACATAATGACAAAAAGACAATTAGACCTGAGTTACAGAGGGTAGTTTTGGGTCCATGCTCAAACGTTAGATGTAGAGTTCTGTTGTCTCTGAGCAAGACTCAGCCGTTGTTATCGGGGTCATTAATATGCTCAAAGAGAGCTGCAGTGATTTTTGGGAGAGATGTCCATGAGCAGCGGTCTCTCTGGAGCTTCTGTGGATCATTTGGTCCTTCTCATTGCTCCACTGCTCTCTGAGCTCATGGGAAACAGTGAAGTAGAACCTTGAGTTCTTCACAGCTCAATGATAAACCCTACCCTGACTCATTCTGCATCACGTTAAAATTCCAGCAGAGTATTGGACTTCACTTTATCTCATTTTAGCCTTAGCCCACTGTGGCCACTATCAGGAAGGGACTAAATTCACTCCTCACTTCCCTCATGAAGCATTACAGACCTGACCCTCCAACATTTAAAAACTGTCAGCATCCTTCAGCTTTGAGCTGGAGCCTGCAGCCTGTACAATCCAAAGAGCCGCTTTTGCTCCTGATCAATTCAGAGCAACAAAATTAATTCACATTTGAATTACTGAGTAGATGCTCATTGTTGTGTTCAGCCCTGATTCTACAGAGTTGGGACAATAAACAGAAAACAACATGTAATGATTTTCACATTTCATGAACCCAGATTGTTTTGAAAACGTTGGGAAACATATCACATATTTCAAATAAGAAACGGTACCATAGACATTTTATTTTCTTCGTGATCTTCTTTGCAGGATTTTATGTTTCTTGAAGCATCAAACGTTTTCAGTCTGGACTACAGGCAGGTCAGTTCAGCATCTGGACTCTTCTATGGAGTCATGCTGATGGAATAAATGCAGTTTACTTTAATATTCCACCCATCTATCCATTTTCTTTTACCTTCCTTATCTGGTCACTAGCGCCCATATCCATCAGTCGTTGTGTGAGAGGTGGGGAACATCCTGGACAGGTCTCCAGTCCATCACAGGGTCACATAGAGACAAACAAGACAAAAAAACATTCACTCTCTCACTCACACCTAGAGACAATTTAGAGTTACCAATCAGCCTAACATGCATGTTTTTGGTCTGTGGGAGGAAACCGGAGTACCCGGAGAAAACCCACGCCTGCACAGAGAGAACATGCAAACTCCACCCAGAAGGCCCCTGGCTGAGATTTGAACCAGGGTAGTTCAGATCCAGATTCAGTTATTTGTACAGAGCCCAGTCACAACAGAAGTCGTCTCTGGGCGCTGAACAGAAACATAAATAATGCAACACATTTGCACAAGATAAGATAAGATAAAACAATGACATTTTATCTTATCTTATTTTGATTCTTGATTTAAAACTTTGAATGCATCACTGTTTAAAATCAAACAATATGATAAGAAAAGCAAAGTAAAAGGGAAAATAATTTAAAGGACAAACAATAGCTAGACTCACATTGCATTGTACCTCTCTCGCTCATCCCCTCTTTCTTTTCTATAAATAATGCAGCATTCACAGCCACCCCAGTGTTGTGAAGTGGTTTTTAATGGCTGTGCTAATTGCAATAAACAGAAGTTGTGTTTGAGTCCTGTAACAGGCCCAGTACTCCTAATTAGGCCGACTCAGCCTCATTAGGAAGACGACAGAGGGAAAAGTACTGAAACTGAAGAAAAATGCTGGAGTAGACATGGAAAGGGAATGAAATGTAGCGGGTGATGAAAGTGAAAGTGCAAAATGAGAGACAAACTACAACAGAAAGAACTAAAATACCGCATATGATGCATTATAAACCTGTCTACAAACTCTCACACCGCAGTCTACAACAATAATCCAGACAAGCAAAGATCTTGTAGAACATTTTACCTTTATTTTTGACACTGTCAGATCATCTTACTGTACATATAACTTTGCAACACTCTAAGCTTTTAAAAATGCCTCAATTTAGGGGGAGTGTAAGATGGCAGCGGACTGTTAAGCTGTGTTCTACTAGGCTCCCGTCAGCCTGAAAAACTGCCTTTTATAATTATATTCTCGCTGCCTCCGCATTGGATTCTTCCTCTGAGTTTGGTGTTATTGCAAGGTTGATTAGATGGAGCTGTAATATGGCCTCTAAATTAAAAATATATAAAACGGCGGGTCTTTGCCCATGTGGCCTGGAGATACAACTGCAGCTTCGGTTTGCAGTGATGCTGGAGTGGCAGGTGCGTCGGCCCCGCCTTCGCCGGGCTCTGGAGAGATGGTCGAATTGGCTCTGAAGTCAAATATTCTGGCTTCCTTTAAATCTGAAGTCACAGCAATAATTGAGATGGAGGTGAAGGCGACTCAGATGGATGATTTTAATTTTATTAAAAATGAGCTGCAGGCGGTGAGACAGAGCATGCTGGTGCCACTGTGGCCCTCAGAGCAGAGTTTGACCAAGTCAAGCTAAGTGTAACAGAGGCTGAAAATGGGCTGTCTATATGCTCAGATGAGGTGGAGGCTCTATAGTGGGACCATGGTGGAATTGAATAATGAGGTGGATGGGCTGAGAAGACGGCTTGAGTCCCTGGAGGGGCATATGAAACTGAACAATATGAGGATTATTGGAGTTCCTGAATTCCTGGCTCGTGCACCCCTACAGTGATAGCCAAAATGCTAACGGAGGCGCTGCGGCTGGGCAAGTCACCGCTGATGGATCATGTACATCGGACGCCTGGCAGGAGAGGCTCAGATGGTGGATCAAGAGTTATTGTATCCAGGCTGCATTATCATCAAGATTGTGTGGATATATTACAATGAGCATGTAGCAGTGGTCCTATCCACTTCAAATAATCATCCATATTCATCGCAGCTGATTACACCCCGAGCAGCATTCCCAAAGGTGAGGCGAGAACGGCATTCACGGAGGTGAGGCATCTCCTTTGGAAATGACCAGGTGTCCAGTATGGAATTCTTTTTCCTGCATGGCTTCGCATCACGCATGGAGAGATGGACAAGGTGTTTGTCAACTCCAGTTAAGGGATGGAATACATCAAGGGGAATGTTATTCCAGTAACGAGTGGAGAGGATTGAAAGAAACCATAGGATCTGCCTCCCTCAATTAGAATTTTTCCTTAAGCTTGTGTTTGACTCAATATTTGGCTGTTAGGTTCTTTAATGGTGATATGTACATTTTATTTGTATTGGAGGGCAATTGTACAGTGTTAAAGCTCTGAAATGATTAACGTTAAGTTCTGGTAAATACCACACACCCTAATATGGGAGCTTTATTTATTTTTTCTTGTCATTGCTTTTTTTTCTATTGGAGGGCGATTCTACAGTATTAATGCACTGAATTGATTACCGTAAGTTCTAGCACGCACCCTAATATTGGAGTGTTTATTTATTTATTTATTTATCTCCTGTTTAGGTACATGTTTGATATTTATTGTAATATTTGCATAGTTTCTTGTTTCTTTTTATTTTTTTAAATTACTAATACTCATGCATGGGCAGACGGGAGACCAGATAGTTGGGATGTGTTCTCTAGGGTAAACAGTAATGTGTGGAATTTCAGGTGACAGTGGTTTTTGTTCTCTCTGTGTTTGGGTAGGAGAGAGGGGTGGGTTTAAACTAAATCAGTTATTTTTTTGTATCATGTATTGGGTTGTGATATTTTGTGTGTAAATTATTTCTTGATGTTCAACCACGGCCAGCGTTAAGGATGTTGGCCACTTTAGTGGCTGCCCAGTTAATCGTGTAAATTAGAATGTGAAATACTTAATGGTTGTTTTTGGAAAATTATGTTAGACTTTAAGCAGATGAACACTGATATTGCCTTTTTACAGGATACCCATGTGCATATTGCAGATAGTGAAAAGTTTGTTAAAACATGGTCTGGTCAGGTGTTTCAATTCAATTTTCAATCCATATAAGAGGGGTAGCTATTGTAGTTGGCAAGCATGTAAAATTTACAGCCTCAAGTGTGCATGCTGATACTGCCGGGCAGTATGTTATAGTGGTGGGGAAGTTATACACACTGCCAGTGATCTTGGTTTTGGTATACACTCCCAACTGGGACGACTCTACATGTTTTAATAACCTCTTCTCAAACATACTGAATATGTCAACACATAACTTTATAATTGGTGATGACACAAATTGTGTGCTTTCATCTGTTGGTCGTAGTTTGATGGGAAAAACTACCCTGACTAAGTCTGCTCAATAAATCAATTAATTCCTTGAATCTTATGGCGTGGCTGATGTGTGACACATCCGTAGTCCTAATTCAAGATCATACTAAGTTTTTTTTCCCCAGTTCACAAGATGTACTCCTGAATTTACAATTTTTTTTCTTGATAAACAAACTCTGTCTTTGGTGAAAGAATGTGATTATGGGGCCATGGTCATCTCACACCATGGTCCACTTATTATGAAACTGCTTATCCCAATGTATATTGTCCTTGGAGATTAAACTCCTTACTCTTATCAGAGGAAGCCTACCAAATTTCCTACATCTGAAATTGAAAATTTTCTTGACGTAAACGAACACCAGGAACACCACTCTGTACTGTCTGGGATGCATTAAAGGCCTGAGGTGTCAAATAATTTCTTATTGTGCAAACAAAAAAAAAAGAAGAAGGGCTTGGTACAACTAGGACAGTTAACATGAGATATTACAATTAGACAGTGAACATAGCCACTCTCCTTCACAGGAGCTAATGAAAAAAGTTTGTTACTCCAAACTGAATTTAATACTTTGTCTACTCAGCAGGCAGAATTGTTACGACTCAGGGAACCCAGATTTGTACAAGACCCAGAACGAGACAAGACTCAGGGTTGCAAAACATAACAAACAGTGTTTATTATTTACAGTGATGAGTTACAGTTGGTCCTCTGGAGCTCCTGAGGAGGAAGGAGATAATCAGGTGGGTTTGGCTGTATGGTTCAGGTGGAATATTAATCTGGTAAATGCTTTCTCTTACAGGTTGGATGAGGTGAGATGGCATAGAATTGGATCCAAGGAGACTTCCAGGGATGAGAGGTCAGGCTTGTCAGGCAGGACTGGGGAGGCTGGCAACTGGCTGGAGGAAAGGCACGAGGAGTCAAAGGACTGGACTGAGGAGAACAAAGGCTGGACCGAGATGAACCAGGGCTGGACCGGGACAGAGGAGGCAAGATGACTAGGAACAAGAGAAGCAAGGTAAGTAGATTTATGTTCAGTAAATATACAGGCCAGAGGCATGAATACCATTATGGGCTAATGCTCCAGCTAAGAATAGCACTCAACTGCAGCTTTCCGTAGCACAGATCCTCATCAGGTGGATGGCCGACAGCTTGTGGCAATTAGCAGCCATCTTGGAGAGAGGAGATGCAGTCAGTGTTATTCTTACAGAATATTTCCTTATCCTTAATTTATACAGGTATTCTCATTGAGCCATGAGAACTCATTTTCAAGAGAGACCTATTTGATTTCTAAATCTAGACAAGGTTACTATGAATACAATGAAAGTGCTGGGCGTTTGCTCATGCATCAGCTACGGTGACAGTCAGCCAACCAAACTATTCCAGTAATAAACAATGACCAGATAGTTGCATGTCACAACAATGCTGGAATTAAAACATGTTTTAGTAAATTTTACTAGTCATTGTATATGACTGTTATCAGCTAGACCAGGGTTGTCAAACCCACTTAAAAAAGGGGGCCAAAATTAAAACCTTTTTCAAACTAAAGGCCGATTTCAGAATCTACATTAACTCAAGTTAGATACCCAACATCTTTTCTTGGTTGCAGGTTCCTCAACAAAAGTTTGATTGGACACATTTGACATTTTCTGTTGCACTTTTGACATCATAATCAAAGGTTACTGAAAAAAATTCAAGTGATAAAAATATTTTACATATAAAATAACATCTTGGGGGCCAGATAAGATGTCATTGAGGGCCACATTTTGCCCCCGGGCCTTAAGTTTGACACAAATGAGCTAGACTTTCGGACATAGAGAACATTTTTAAAGATCTTAAACTTCCTTCAGTGAATCTTGATCTTGCTGGGGATGTGGAGAGTGTGAGAGTCTACGTTCCTGCTTACCACTCATTCTCTCCCACAGCTGCAGCAGAGACTAATCAGCTAACCACACACACCTGATTCCTGATTTGGAGGACTGCTCTGCTGCTTCCAGACACTCCTTCAGCACTGGGACATTATCCTTCAGCACTGGGACATTATCCTTCAAACCATAAAGGTAATGGATAGCCTCTAATCTGTTTCCAGACATTTGTCTTTCTAAGCAGAATTACTGTTTGTGTTTCTCTACAGTGACTTCCTAGTCCTGTCTTCTACAAGCCTTCCTAGGTCTCAGTCCTTCAAATTCTCGACTCGCTCTGGTGGTGTCCCTTCGGTAAAACAAAGCCTCCAGCCTGCACCAGCACTCTCTGCTCCTACAACAACCTGTTCCTCTCTCCATCGGTCCTTACCTCTCTTCAAGTGGAATCTCCAGGAACCAAGGGCCTCACGGCACTCCCCTCTGATTCCTACAACAAAACATTATTAGTAAGAGAACCGAATCCTCTCCTCACAATTAATATTCATCCAGAACCATCTTCCAGTACTCACCTTGTCCCTTCTCTCCTTTTCAGCCCTGGTCCCCATCACCTGCAAATTAAGATATTTATTTTTGTAGATACTGTCACTGTATTTTCTTCAATTTTCCACGTGGGGTCAATTATTAATAACAATCATGTTAGAATGTCCCAACCAATCTGACCATGAAGTCAAAACTGATGAAGGACAGTTACAGCATTCTCTCCAACATCAAATTAAATGAATAGACAATCATGCATTAACCTTACAAACAATTCCAAAAAAAGTTCAATCTGGTCCTCTGGACATTCAAAAAAAACAAAAAACAAAACAAAGCAAAAAAAATGTAGAAACATTTCGTCTCTCATCCGAGAGACTTCCTCAGTCTGATGTGCTGTATTCAGCTCAGTCTCTTAAATAGCACCTTCTCAGAGTGGATCAACCAGTTTGCTGCGGACAACCAAAACCAGCTGCTCACATGGTCAAGAAGGACCGTCAGCCTAACAATGGATCATTAGCACACTGATGGCTGTTTACTCTTCACAGGGGGTTGAGTGATACTAGCAATAACAGCATTGTAAGAGTGGGACAGTTGAACCCGGAGGCCTCCACCCCTGTTTAATGATGGATGATTTCTTTTCACAAAGATGGCCTCCTTTACTCCTCTCTCAAACCATTGTTCCTCTCTGTCCAGGATGTGAACATCTTCATCCCTGAAAGAATGACCGCTGGCCTGGAGACGAGTGTAGACTACAGAATCCTTGCCTGATGATGTTGATCTTCCGTGCTGGGCCATCCTTTTGGCCAGTGGCTGTTTAGTTTCCCCGATGTAAGACTGATCACAGCCCTCCTGACACTGAACAGCATACACACTATTACTCTGTTTGTGCCAGGGGACTGGATCTTTGGGATGAACCAGTCTTTGCCGTAATGTATTTTGGGGTTTAAAAGCCACTGGGATGTTATATTTAGAAAATAAACGTCTCAGTTTCTTTGATACTCCCTCAACATACAGAATGTTCACTGGTCTGGGTTCCTCTTTTTCACCTGATGGCTGACTGGAGTCCTGTTTGTGTTTCTTCTCTGCTTTCAGGAAGGCCCAGTTAGGATATCCACTGTAGTGAACTAAGCCTCAGGTCAAAAACCTGACCCTGAGGGCCTTCCTGGGACAGGAACTGTTATTTCATTGATTTGAGTCCAGAAACACAAATTAAGCTCATCCAGAGACTTTCTGAGTGTGTCCTGCACTGGTCAATTGAAAGAACACTCTCTTTTCATTATCATTACTATTTTACGATATCTTGATAATCAAAGTGTGTTTAGTTCAAATCATTTTTAAATGTTGAAGTGAACTACTCATTTTAAATCAACTGTGAAACAGTATAAATGATTTTTAATCCTCATTCAAAGTAGAAATCAAGTTAAAATGCCTGTACAAAGTAATTATGCATTTTGATCTTCTGTCTGAAATGAGAAGGAGTGATGTGGGTCAAAAGTCGGAGACAGTCGCAAACAAGTTTATTGGAACGAACTGTCATGTTTTTAAAACCTCTCAGACATAAACAGAGGAGCTGGCACCTGCTTTCTGTCACTTCGCCAAAATATTTCTCTGTTTGTTCCTAAAACATCTTTGCTGTTTTTCTGACTTGTAGTAACCCCTTACGTCACTAAAACCACACCCCTGTTGGTTCTTTCAGCCAATCAGGACTTCCAAAATGAACCGGAAACAGAACTCTTTAAATGTCGACACTTCCTAGTTCCAGTCAGTTGCTGGAGAGAACAAGAAGTTCCAGACATGATCCGAAGTTCTGGGATGAACTGAAGTTCTGGAGCGAACTGACTGGTACTGATGGAGTTCGGCTGGAGTTCCTGTAGGAGCCACGATGCCTCGCTGTGACTCCACCCGGTGAAAACTTCATAACTTCTGAGGAGGTTTGTTCTGTGGAACTAGTTCTCACGACTTCTAAAAGAGTCGCAGCCGCCCTGAGGAGATGCTGAAAGGTAGCGTGCCAGTAGACCTCTTGACCGCCGCGGATTCATCCTCTGCAAGGTAAAGAGTCGTTGAGCTT
>NC_056517.1:9578188-9580940 GCF_014905685.2 Nematolebias whitei | reverse complement strand
TTTCAGAAATGTCTGTTGTAATTAGTTGCAAGTGAGATATCATGGCCGTATGATTTCTCATTGTAAAGCTAATTAATTAAGCTGTGTTAATTGTAATCAATCTGTCAATTAATGTAAATGTGTGATGTGTTTTAAATCGTTTTTTAATTAAACGGCTCACTGTTGTTGGTGAGTCAGAAATTTAAACACGTTTCCGTCCACATTTAATCATTCAAGGCACGATAGTACTCAGTCCAGAAAAATGAAAGAATCCGTTTAAATTATGGATAATACCAGACAGGTATCATTCATTACACCACATTGCTCTAGAGCCGGTCTTGTGTAGGATTTCTCCTTCTGCCTGGCTCCTGAGTTAGTGGGGATGCTGTCTGCTCTGTGATACAGAGTCCTAATGACTCATAACTTGTGCTCCAAAGGGTGATGGGAGTCAAACTGCAAATACTGGTCTGTGTGGGTGGGTTTGTGGTACACCTCGGTTTGCAAATGTCCTCTATCAGAGACTGAGACCTCACAGTCCAAGAAAGCCAACCTGCCATTTTTTACATCTTCTCGTGTGAACTTGATGTATTTATCCACAGTGTTGATGTGGTCAGTAAAATGTTGGACTTCCTGAGATTTAATTTTAACCCAGGTGTCGTCAACATACGGGTCTGCTCTGACAACCTCAACCACCATTCAGAAACCTGATTTTTGCTCCTCCGAGTGTTTTTAAGGCAACGCCAGTAAATTTGGTGGCTTCTTACTACAATGTGGGCTTGCTTTTAACTGAGCTTCTCTAACTTATGCTTGTGATGCCTCCCACATTACCTTCATAATTAGGGTTCTGAAAGATGATGCTCTCTAATGTATAATCAAATCAATAACGTTTGTTTCCTTCATCAAGGATTTCCAACAGGTGTTCGATAACCTTTTCAACAAGAGGAAGCGGTTCAAAAGATGTTTTCCCTGAAGCAAGGAAACAAGTCAGTGGTCTAGTTCGCCATTCACTTCCACATCTTGGCAGAGAGATCTGACTAGGGTGAGATGACGCTCACGGGAGCATTTATCAACATGCTAAATAAACCCATAAAGGATCAACTTACCACCTGTGAGGCTCCTTCAGACCTTAACTAACTCATCACCCTTGCCACAAGATTTGATAACTGTTTATGGGAACATCTTATGGAGAAGAACTATTTTGTTTGTGAGTACCCTGACACCAGAAGTAATTCATCCCCTCCAGGTCCAGCTGACCCTGAACCTATGCAAATTGGGAGGACCCGGCTCTCTCCTGAAGAGCAACAATGCCGGATATCCCACAATGAATGCCTTTATTGTGGTAAGAGAGGACCATTACTTCCTGTCCGCTACATGTAAAAGGGAAAGCCCATCAGTATGGCAGAAGATACTGGTGCATATCTCTTCTTCCTTTCCTGGATGGACTCTTTGTTTGCCTACTATTTTGTGTGTTAATACCACAAATTTTCCTATTCAGGCTTTGTTTGATTCTGGAGCCGAACAAAACCTAATCAGTAGGAATCGAATTGAGGGATTGCAGATTCCCACTACTGAGCTGAAACCCATTGTTGCTGTGGCTGCCCTCACGGGACAAATCAACTCATCCATCAGCCTTAAGACTAATAAAATTAAGTTTGTTGTATCTGGAAATCATCATGAGACGGGTGAGTTTTTGTTGTTTTTGACTCTCCCAAACCACAACTGATTTTGGGTTACCCTTGGTTATTAAACACAATTTGCTCATAAACTGGACAGAAAACAAGGTAGAAAGATGGGGTGAGTCTGGCTCAGAAGATTGTCTGTATTTCGCCATCTCCCCTGGGGTTTTGAAAGACAGAACCCCTAAAAAAAATAATCTCTTCAAGGTTCCTCAAATTTACCATAGTTTGACTCCAGTGTTTAGTAAACAACAAGTGTTGTCCTTACTACCTCACAGACCCTACGACTGCCCCATAGATCTCCTTCCAGGGGCCCCGTTGACATCTAAAAGATTGTACAATCTGTCGAGTCCCAAAAAGGAGACTATGAAGCAATATATCAATGACTCCTTAAAATCTGGCATCATTCGCCCCTCCACTTCTCCTGTTAGGTTGGGTGTTTTTCTTTGTTGCCAAAAAAAGAAAAATCACTTACTATAGACCATGCATAGACTTCAGAGGTCTTAATCAAATCACAGTAAAAAAAAAAAAAACAAGTATCCATTACCTTTTTAATGGATTCTATGTACAAACAGCTCCAGGACGCTGTTATTTTCACTAAACTCGACCTCCGCAACACTTACCACTTGGTCAGAATTAGAAAAGGGGATGAATAGAAGGCTGCTTTCAAAACCCCCTCAGTCATTTTCAGTATCTGTTCATTCTGTTCATTGTTACCGTCCTCCATCAGCAACACCTGAGGCTCTGTCCTCCCTGATGGAATTCCTTGGTAATTTAAAATTCAAAGAGATCTTTTTGGCAGGAAAACTTTTTTTTTGGCAGAAGACTTCAACATTGACTGGGCTAAGTCGACCCGCCTCTGTGATAAATTCAAGGAATGTTGCCTGACTCTCAATTTTACCCAATTGATCAACTCTCCGACAAGATTAAACAAAAAACGTCCTGAAAAATCCTCCATCTTAGACCTGTTTCTAACTAATATGCCTCACAAATTCCCTGGTACAGGTGTATTTGTCAATATCTTGAGTGATCATTGTGTGACAGCGGCTTTGAGAGATATTAAACTTCCACCTTCTAAGCCCAGATTAATTCAAAAA
>NC_056517.1:9509459-9577788 GCF_014905685.2 Nematolebias whitei | reverse complement strand
AAACGTTTCTACATTTTTTTTGTTGTTTTGCTTTGTTTGTTTTTTTTATGTCCAGAGGACCAGATTTAACTTTTTTAGATTTTTCTACCTGGATTATTGAGCATGCATCAGGATATTTTAATAATAGTTTCATTTATTTTGTGAACAAACATGCTCCTTTTCGTCAGTTCAGAATAAAGGGACGATACAGCCCCTTGTTTACTCCAGAGCTAGCTGATCTCCTGCACAGGAAATATCATCTTTGGGCCACAGCGAGAAAATACGACTCAGACACTGATTGGTTGAGTTTTCGACAGATGAGGAATAAATGTACAACTGCTGTCAAAGCTGCAAAACACAACTATTTCTTATTTCAGACCTCCAAAAATCTAAATGACCCCAACAGATTCTGGAAAACCATCAAATCTCTCTTAGGCACCCCCCGATCATCTGACCTCCCATCACAACTTCTCGTTAACTCTGTTCCTGTGTCAAATAAGCACGAGATCCTGAACTGTTTCAACAAACATTTTGTTGCTTCTAGTTCTTTATTTGACACAGTTACTAATGGAAAATCAGCCACTTCACTTAATAACCAAACTTCTACAAATCAAATCTCTCCTACAAGTCAATCCTCAGTTAAACACAGCTTCTCTTTTTCTCTGTTCTCAGTCAGTGAGGTCAATAAACTGTTAAAAGATCTTGATCCTAAAAAATATGCAAGTCCACATGAACTTCCACCTTATTTCTTAAGGCTGGCTGCTCATATCATCACAGTCCCTGCGGCCCACATCTTCAATCGCTCCATAAGCCAAAACTCCATCCCAGACACTTGGAAAACAGCCTTTGTTCTTCCTTTGCTGGAGGGAGGTGACCCCACCTCACTGAACAACTATCGGCCAATCTCTAAACTCTGTATTTTAGCCAAGGTTCTAGAAAAACTGATAAACTCTCAAATCAAAGATTACCTGGACTCATTTAACATCTTACCTCCCCATCAATCTGGTTTCGGGAAACAACACAGCACAACCACTGCTTCACTGAAGGTTCTTAATGACGTTGTTGAAGTACTGGATGCTAAGGATTATTGTGCTGCACTTTTCTTAGACCTGTCTAAAGCTTTTGACACTGTGGATCATAACATATTGTGTCATAAGCTCTCAGAAATCAGTTTCTCAGAACACACCATTGGTTGGTTCTCTAACTATCTTTCAGACCGGAGGCAATGTGTTCAACATAATGGTACTTCCTCCAGTTATTTAACAGTCAACAATGGTGTACCACAAGGCTCAGTCTTAGGACCCACCCTCTTTACAATCTACATACATAATGTAGGTAAAAACATCCTTAATGCATCCATACATTTCTATGCTGATGACAGTTGTTTATTGTCGAGCTAAAACTGTTGCTAAGGCTTTCCAGCTTTTGAAATCTGCATTTAACATCATCCAGACTGATTTGTTCCGCCTCAAACTTGTCCTAAATGCCGACAAAACAAAAGGGATGCTTTTTTCAAATAGGAAGTTGGTCCCAGCAGTTCTTCCTCCAATTTTATCCTCAAATGGTGTCCCCATTGAGTTTGTTGATTCCTATAAATATTTGGGTATCTTGGTCAACTCACATCTCTCTTTTAAGCTCCATGTAGAAAACTTGGTAAAGAAATTGAAAGTTAAACTGGGTTTCTTTTTCAGAAAAAGATCCTGTCTAACCCTGAATGCTAGGAAATGCCTTGTATCTGTGACTTTCCTTCCCTCCATTGATTACGGTGACATTATTTACATGAACGCTCCTACAAGAACCCTGCAGATGCTGGATGCTGTCTATCATGGTGCTCTAAGATTCATAACTGGCTGTGATTATCGTACCCATCATTGCACCCTGTATTCACTGGTTAACTGGACATCATTAACTTCATGCAGACTCTCTCATTGGTACATTTTCATTTTTAAATCACTTCTTGGTCTGCTGCCTTCATACATCTCCTCCTACATGTCTCTGCGTGAGTGCAGCTACAGCGTGCACTCTCAGGACATTACCTGCAGTGTTCCCTCAGTGAGGACTGAGGTAGGCAAAAGGACCTTCTCCTATTCTGCTCCTGCTTCCTGGAATATCTTACAAAAAGATTTGAAGCTCTCAACCTTGACCTCTCTAAGTGGCTTTAAGAATCTGTTGGACTCCTGGCAGGGACCATTGCAGACTAGAAGATGACACAGGAGTGGATTTTCACTCCTGTCCTGTCCTGGTCCCACAGAAAAAAAAATCCTGTCCTGTCCCAATCCTGGTCCAGAGTAAAAAAAATAAATCCTGTCCTGTCCCACTCCTGGTAACATGACTCCTGCTCCTGTCCTGCTCCTGTTCAGAATCACTCCCACTCCTGTCCTGCTCCTGTTTTTCATTTAATTTTTAGGAAATACATTGCATTTGATTTGATCTTCTACCCATTCCTGTTTAAATTACTTTGTGATGTACAGTTTTATTTCCAAAGATATGGCAACAGGAACAGTTCATCTGTGGTGAAATAGAGACATTTATTTCCTCAATCCAAACAAAAACCTTCACTAAATACCATAAAACAAATAATACATGGCCTGTAGTTCATATAATTTTTCTACGGAGGATCAGCTGCTGAGTCCCTGTTTCTATCTCTTTTGAAGGTCAGTTACAGTAAAAACAAAAGATCAAAACCAGTGCACGGGTCAGACCATGTCTACCTTAGATGAAAGAACCCAAACATAACAAGTTGCATTTTCTTAATTTATTGAGCAATTGTTTCCTTTAAACAGTGACATTACTGTCATGTTTTAAATTGTTTAAATAAACAAAACAATAAAAGAAAAATAATGTACCAAGCAAGAGAACAAATAAAAATGTTTAAAGGCATTATTATACATTGGACGGCGTCCTCAAGAAGTTCAGTCTATGTGGTTGAGGTAACGAGCTCGTTTGGGCGAAACATGATGTCGTGCATCTTACCAGACTTCCGAGCATCATTTACAGACTGGATCATTGCAGGTCTGGTGTTCCACCTCATCTCTCCACAGCTTGACCAGTCCAGAGCCTTGTGTAGAGGGATTTGTTGATCGGATATCTATATAATTTATTAGTTATGAGTCAAGCTCATAAGATATGCATTTATTATGCAAATAACTTCGTTCAGCAGGCACCACTTCTTGGAGAGGAAAATAAATCAGTCTCTACCCTCAAATGTAACTGAAACGTGAATTCTTGCTCGTGTTTAAAGAGCATGAAATCAGTTAATACACACAGATATGTCAAAATAATCACACTTTTAGTGAATTTTATTACAAAATTATATTCCGAAGTATATAACTGATTAAGCTTATTCATAAAAATTTATACACAAATTAATAACAAAATGACCTTGTATCAAAGGTTATCCGATTATTAAATTCAGGGTAACTTTTTATAAAAGGCAGAATTTTGGACTGGTTTGTTTGTGGAGTTAAAATTGTCTAAATTAAACTGTGGTGTATCTAAATTAATGTTATTGTGAATGTATGGTCACCTGAAAGTGCATTGAAGGGTCTCTCTCACCAGAACGAGCTGTCAGAATGTCCACAACTGCTTATGATGATACCAGCAAGACCTGAGATGTTCCGGTGACTTAAAGGCGGATTGTGTCCTCAAAAGTCACCAATCACCGTTGGAGGGACGAAGGTCCGGCCACTGGCTCTGAAGTCAGCTGGGATTTATCACTCTGTGGTGCTATGACTCTGGTTCAGTCAGGTTTCTCTGAGACGTTTGCAGGAAAGCTTCTTCCCCGGACATCTCACTAGGGAAGAAGTTGAAGTGGCCTCATGTCGAAGGAGCGGTGAAGTGTGTAGTCAGTGGTGGAGAAGACAACTGAGAAGTGAAATGTCTGTCTGGGTGTTACAGATTGACTTAGGACCTCCCACCGGACGAGATATGGTTCATAAACTCTGTCATGTTTTAATATAAAATAACAGTCAATTTTAGTTGTCTGCCTTTTTAAAAGCCACACTAGTTTTAAAAGGAGAAAAATAAACATGATTATCTTAGAGAGGTTTATTTTTATTTTTTATTTAGCCTTTATTTATCCAGGTTAGTCTCATTGAGCCACGAGAACTCATTTTCAAGAGAGACCTGTTTAGGGAGCACATGGTGGGGGTTAAGAGCCTTGCTCATGGGCCCAGGGTGGGGCGAATGAGGGTGGGGGCAAGTGTGGGTGTTTCACCTACCCCACCCACAATTTTTGATGTTGTCGGGGCCGGGGCGTGAACCGGCGATCTTCGGATCACAAGCCCACCTCTCTAACCTCTGCCCCACCACTCCCCAGGTTACTTTAACACAGACATCTTCTATGATACATTCAGTTCTGACACTGAAAAAAACGTGTAATGTTCGCCCAACTGGTGTCGCTGTTCATCTCCTGAAAAGAGGATGTTATTCTGAAACAAAGTCTTCTTTTAAAACTGTTATCTCCATGGGAAAATCCTGGGAGTAAACTCCTCGGCAGGTGTCCCACCTCAAGGTCAAAATGCACCACAGCTCTCATTCAGACGATCTGTCCGTTTCGTGGGAAATTAGTTCATATTGAAAGTGGCCAACACTTTGAAAAGGCTGAGTTTAACACCTGTAAAATAAAGTCTGTTCATTCCAAAGAGAATAAATGCATCTTATTTTAACAGTTTAAAACACAAACATGAATGATGTTTGTTTTGAGATGAGGTGAATTCTAATTCAAAGGTGGTGTTACCCTACATATTCCCCGACTTTTCAATTTTCAACCCCGATGGTTGTGAATTGAAAACTCGTCGTCCACACCTCAGGAATGTTCCAAGAACGTTGTAGGAGATTCCCAAAAGTCAAAGTCTATAATTCCATGGAAGGAAAACAAGGTTAAAGTTATCCCATATGAAGTCTGAAGGAATAATTACAGATAGGGAAAAGATCAATGTTCTAGTTTATTCCCAGTGTGCTCAAAAGGGTTAATTCCAAGTGTTCGAAGGGTTAATTCCACAATGTGAAACAGGAAAGGCAAAGGTATTCCATTTGAGTTCAAAGCGATAATTCCACCTTCAAGGGAAAGGAAACTCAAGGGTGTTCCATGTGATGGCCAAGGGGTCCTCTGGAAGGCATGGTGATGTCACTCTCTGGAACGATGGGTTGGATCGTCTGGAGATGCCGTGGTGTCATCTGGATGATGGACTGGATCAGTTGGATGATGCAGTGATGTCATCTAGATGAAGGATTGGACCATTTGGATGATGCAGTGGTGTCATCTGGAGGAAGGATGGGACACTCTGGATGATGCATCAGGATGGTGTTCATCTGGACCACAGGATGTTGGCGTAGGATGGTATCCATCTGGTGACTTCTGGTGACCATCTAAACTACGTGTCTAAGCGCTTTGTTAATGTAATGGAATCTTAAAGATGAATCTGTATGCATGCAAATCTAATGTCAACTTAAATGACAAAATAAATTGTTCAAAGTGTTCTTGAATAAGACTAAAATAATCTAATGCCTCTACTTTTGTATACGGGTACGTAGACAAAATGTGTAGGCTAATGATTAAATGTTGAAGAAAAATAAAGCATGCACTAAGAAATTTGGTGTAAAAATAAGTAAACAAAAATTTAGGAGGCTTAGTTCATTTTGTTTAACAATTTTGTTTGCTAAAATGGATCACTCACGTGGTGAGTGTTGAATGAATTTTAAAACAAACTTTAACACGTTGATCAGCTGAATGTGAGCATAAACAAGAACGATTCCGATGATGACCAGAAGTAGCTTTCCCCCACTTGTGGGTTGTTATCTTTTCGACCGTTAATTGTTTTGCTTTGTTTTGCTTGATCTAGTGGACAAAGAATGTTGAATTTGTTTTAAAGTGTATTGTTGTAAGGTTTAAGGTGTTTTATTATAACTATTTCTTTTGAAAGTAAAATTTAATTTTAAAGATTTGTAATCTTATGTTTTGAAATTTTCTAATTTAGGAAGAGTAAGATTTATTTGAATTTTGTAGTTTAATTAGCCTAAATTTTGGTTTTAGTTAGGATTTTTAGTTTAAAACTCTTCTTGATTAGTTGTTTAGTTTGAGCCTTGTGTGGCTTGATCTCGTTTGAGTACACAACTGGAGACAGTTGGTCTGTTATTAGATGTATTCTTGTCCACCCTGGAAGGATGTTGTGATTGAGCATTCCAGCTTTGGAAGCTTTCTGTCCAGTGGGTGGTGTGGAAGTGTACTGGACCTTTTTCTTCCCCCACTTGAAGCTTTTCATGGGAGGCTTTTTGGTCATTGTATGTTTTGAGTTGTTTAGTCGTCTTGTTAAGACGCTTTTTATTAAAGGTGAATGTATTTCTCGGTTGTTTATTCCTATCTTTCATGTACTGGTGGTTGGTGTTCTCACCAGGTTTGTAGTATGTGTATTGTAGTGTTTCAAGGACAGCTTTGCTGTGGACATACGGTCCACCATTTGTGTTAATTAAAACACGTACGGTCCCACCAAAATGTAGTAAAAGTGGGGGACAGCTTAACTGTCGCTTCACTACTAAAAATTTAAATATAACTGGTTCTTTCTTTTTTGAGTTAAATTAATGCCATGTGACCGAGGTAACTGTGAGTATTGTTTAATCAGTGACAAGAGACGTTAATTTTCCTTTGACCCATCAGAATAAATGTGGTCATTTATTTAACAGAATCAAAATTTAACATCAAAACATGTACACTTGATTAGCTGATCTGGTTCTGATTAATAAAACTTGGCACGCTTTACTAATAAGACAACAAGACATTTCTGAAGGCATCTAGATTACTGGCAAAATAGAAGAGTTTAAAGGAAGGAATGAAGGAGTTTAAAGAAGAGATGGATAGAGAAAGGTGTATGTTTGGATTGACCAGAATTGAAACGCTTCTTTCAATCACCAGCTCAAACCTCCGGTACACTTAGCGCGTGACGACTCGTTACATTCGCAGGAGATAAATCAGCTCCGGTACAGGGTCCATTTCAACGCTACCTTCCAGCGTCTCTGGTTAGAGCGGCTGGTCATTGTCAGAAGTCGTGTCGATTTACTCTGTTCAACAAACAGGCTCAGCTCCCTTCGAAGTTGGAGGCGTTACGGCCGAGTGGATTCACAGCAAGTCACTGTGACTCCGTCAGAGATCCCACTCGGGAGTGGAAGACTCCAGAAGGCTTGAGAAGAGTCCATCAAGAGAAGACTGAGAAGACTGAATAGTTCCAGGAAGTGTCAACTTTTAAAGAGTTCTCACTTCCGGTCACTTAGGACTTCCTGATTGGTTGAAACAACCAACAGGGGGTGGTTCTAGTGATGTCAGAGCGTTATTGAAAGTCAAGCGAGGGTTCAGGAATGTTTAAGAATGTTTAGTACAGACAGAGAAATGTTATGGCGAAGTGAGACAACGCAGATGCCAGTGTTTCTCTTTTTACCGTCTGCTAGGTTTAAAAACAATACAGCCCGTTCTAATAACTTCTTTTCTGACTGTCTCTGACTTTTGACCGACATCACTGACTTCTCATTTAGACAGAAAATCAAAATGCATAATTACTTTGTAAATAGACATTTAACTTGATTTCTAATTTAAATGAGGTTTAAAAAAATCATTAATACTGTTTCAAAGTTGATTTAAAATGAGTGGTTCACTTCAACATTAGAAATGATATGAACTAAACACACTTTTTGATTATCAAGATATTGTAAAATAGTGATATAATATAAAAAGAAGAGTGTTCTTTCAATTGATTACTTCAGGATACAATTAGACAGTTAGTCAATTAGTCTCTGGATGAGCTAATTTGTATTTCTGGATTCAAATCAATGAAATAACAGTTCCTGTCCCATGAAGGTCTTCAGAGACAGGTTTTGGTCAGAGGCTGAGTTCACTACAGTATCCAGCAAGTGTCATTTGTCAACCATTCATCATCTTAGATGAAGAAATGCCAGTAGATTGATGTAGAGCTCTTGCAGGTGGGAGCTGGCAACAGATCATGCATTCTTTGATGTAGTGGTTTACATCTTTTCGCATTCTTGGCCAGTAAGAAACCTGTCTTAACGCTTTGAGTGTTGTTTTCGCACTATTGTGTTTTGAAGATGGGGTTTCATGGGCATGTGCTATCATCACCCCCCTGTGGCCATGAGGCACCACGAACGAAGGTGAAGTTGTTGGCTCAGGAGCAAATACTAACATGCCCTTGAACATTTTCAAGAAAGGTTTTACCTTAAGGAATGAACGAAGTTCAGGGATTGAGTCAAGTTCCTCTGAGGAAGGAGTGACATGATCTGGATCAGTTAGGTAGTGAATCATCCTTTTGATGGCTTGATCCAGAGATTGAAGCTTAATGATGTCTTTATCAGACAAAGCTGGTCCAACTGAGATTGTGTTAGCAGTTGGTTGTGAAAGATCAGAAGGGCAGGCTGTAGCACATGGACGTGCGAGCGTTTGCACCGCTTTGGTGGGTGGGTTTGGGATAAAATCAGGTGGCCAGGAGGGGTCAAAAGACTGTGCGTTACCACTAGTGGTTTTGTTATTAGTTAACGAGTCTGTGAGATCGTTAAACTGTTTGTTTTGTCCTGACACCTGTGAGTGGCCTCTGGTCTCTCTGAGAATAGATGGACTCTGAGTCAGAGCATCATAGAGATCCCTTTTAGTGTTGGATTTGTTAGTCTGGAGAGACACTGTAGTGTCAATCATATGAGCTCTTTGCAGCTCTAGTGGTTGTGCAGGTGCAACTGACACTACCTCTGTAGGAGATATGTTCTCAGTCACCTGATGTTTGTCTTTGGGTGGGGAGATAGTTGACCTTCCAGACGTATCCAGTGCCAAGCACTGTGAGTACAGTTCTGGTTCAGCAAAGATGGGCAGGGGTTGGCGCACCTGGGCCCAAACTTTGAGATTCTTAAAATCGATCAAAGGCTGAAAACGTGTCAACAAATCTTGTCCAACCAATAGTGGAATTGTTTCTAAATCAGACACATAAACTGGATGGCTCAGTTTCATGTTACCAATCTTAAACTGTATCTGGGTCATAAAGGATACAGTTGTGTTGTTAGACATGTACGGCGTGATACCAAGGAGGCACAGCTTAAGAACCAAGTTCTAGTTAGCGTTTTTCGCTGCTGACTGCAGTTTCTTGAACAGGGAGGTGGACATCTGCAGCTGTGTCCAGCAATGCGTCCTGAGTGAAAACTTGTTCCAGCGTTCCAGACAAGGACTTAATCAACAGGACCAACTTGACCCCAGACCAGATATGCACTGTAGTATGACATATGCAGGATATATTCATACATTTTCACGAGTTCTTCATTTTTCTGACTGTGTAAATGTCGTGCATTGAGTTTTAACAGAAATGCAAACGAGAGACGTTATTTATCTTTGACCCATCAAATGAATGTGGTCATTTATTTGCAGAATCAAAGTTTAACATCACACATTTACATTAATTTGGCAAAATATGAAAACAATAACATGGCTAGTTTCACAGAAAGTGGGCACAATACGGCGATTGTCCTCACTTCTCAGCAGAACAGCAGACATCAATCACACGGCGGTGATTGAGAACTTTGCTTCAGATATTTCTAAAATATCTGTAATGATTTTAGGAGAAAGGAGAGTTTAAGATGGAAAATGGAGATTTATCTTACAGAGAGATGTGTGAGGGAATTTATCTGTAGGACCAGAACAACACGCTCTTTGGGGAATCAGCTTGGCCACGGTACGCTTGGTCGAAATAGAACCTTTTACCTTGCAGATGATAATCAGCGTCGGTGTGGAGTTCCCTTCTGACTCTTTCAGCGTCTCCGTGAGGACTGCCAAACCCTTAGGAGTCGTGTGAGGTTATCCAAACAGAAGTTATAATTCCCAAAATCGTCTCTGCATTTTGGATTCCAATAGCATTCTGGACGCCTGCGTTAGCATCCAAGAACTCTGAACTCTTTAACTCTCTTCAGAGAGTTAAAGTCTGGAGCTCTTCTCCAGGAAAACTTTCAAGCTCTGAAAACTCCCATGTTGAACTCATTCCTGAGCGCACAGCTAGACTGGGAAGTTGCCACATTTAAATGGGTCGACTTCCGGGTCATTTGAGAGCTTTTTGATTGGTCGATGGACCAGAAAGAGGTGTAGTTTGTGATGTAAGGTGTTATGAAAAGTCAAGGATTGTTTTAGTGACAGACAGAAAGATTATTGGAGAACTTCAGACTTCGTGGAGTCTCTACTCCTATTATCTGCTGTAAAAGTTAAACATGACATTTCTTTTTCAGTAAACTTTTAGTTGACCGAAACTTGAACCTTAACACACTTACAAAACTTGCTCATTGAAGACAGAAAAATCAAGAAATGCATATTAACCTGATTTCTTCTTAGAATGAGGAATAAAAATCATTACTTACTGTTTATGTAAATAAAAATGAGTAGTTCTCTTCAACCTGTAAACATTGAGTGAACTAACACAATTTGATTATCAAACATTTGTAAAATAGTAATGATCATAGAAAATTGTCATTTCTACTTGATTAATTCAAGAAAGAAAGCCTCAGGATGGGTCAAACTGTATTTCTGGATGCAGATCAATGAAATAACAGTTTCTGTCCCATCTGGTCAGATTTGACATCAGATCAAGTTCACTACAGCACACTGTTGGATCTCTGCCTCTCCACGACTTATTTCAAGTTCAATGACAGTTTTTACAGACAGAAGCATGGCTGTGCCATGGGATCTCCAGTGTCACCTATTGTTGCCAATCTCTACATGGAGGAAGTGGAACAGAGAGCCATAAACTCCTTTGAGGGAACAACGCCAAGCCATTGGTTCCGATATGTGGATGACACCTGGGTCAAAATCCAAGCTAAGGAAATAGAAGCGTTCACCAGACACATTAACTCAGTCGATAACAACATCAAGTTCACCAGAGAGGATGCAAACGACAACAAGCTGACTTTTTTTGGACTGTTTGGTTCAGATGGAAAGAGAGGACAGCCTCAACATTGAAGTTCACAGAAAACCAACCCACACAGACCAGTATCTTCTGTTTGACTCCCACCACCCACTGGAACACAAACTCTCTGTCATCAGAACTTTACAACATCGGGCCGAACGCGTCCTCACAAAGACAGAAGGGAAGGAAAAGGAACAGAAACACATTCAAGAAGCTCTCCAAACATGTGGATATCCTAACTGGGCTTTTGTCAAGTCAGCGAGGAAATCTACAAAACACACTAATAAACAGAAAAAGGACAACAGCAGATGTAAAAACATTGTCATTCCTTATGTTGCTGGAGTATCAGAGAAATTCAGAAGGATTTTCAACAAATACAAGATCCCAGTACATTTCAAACCCAGCAGGACTCTCAGACAGAGACTGGTCCACCCTAAGGACAAAACACCATACACAGAGTGGTGTAGTGTATGCGGTCCAGTGCAGCGAGGACTGTCCAGACCTCTACATTGGAGAAACTAAACAGCCTCTTCACAGACACATGGCTCAACACAGGAGAGCCACCTCCTCTGGACAAAATTCAGCTGTTCACCTCCACCTCACAGATAAGGGACACTCTTTTGAGGACCAAAATGTGCACATTTTGGACCGAGAACACAGATGGTTTGAGAGGGGGGTGAAGGAAGCAATGTATGTAAAAAGAGAAAAGCCGTCTCTTAACAGAGGAGGAGGAGGCCTCAGATTTCCCCTTTCAAAAAGAGGCAAGAGGCAGGAAGTAACCAGGAAAACCTGGAGTGGAGTTTTAGTGGCTTGAATATTCTCCTATTAATCAAGTGGAATGGATTTGTTCATGAAGAAAGAGAAACTGCGCCGCCTGAACTAATGTTTTATAGTAAAAGTGTGTGTGTGTGTGTGTGGGGGGGGGGTGTCCAAATGAACGTTTTTTTAATGTGGGGGGGACTTGTCCCCTTCACATATAATGGTTGCGATGCCTATGCACTGACCTCAGTTAATGATGTTGTAAAGTGGTTGAAGGAATACATCTCAGACCTTTACAATCCCACCAACCAACTGGTTGTTGCCAGTGCCAGATGGGCTGGAATGGTTATTTCAGAAACTACTAAACAAGGGGGGTTTTATTTACACACAAGGGTGTTCCCAAGGGTTTGAAAAGAGTGGTCCAAAAAAGAACGTGTGGAAATGGATGAACAAAAATAGCTTCGTTAATATCAGGGGAGAATGAACAGACTGGTTTGTGATGACAGAAAGGCAACAGTAACTCAAATCACCTCTCGTTACCACTAAGATCTGCAGAATACTGTAAGAACACGTGTACAAACTTGAAGTAGATGGTCTACAGCAGTAGAAGACACACTGGGTGCTACATCTGTCAATTAAAACCAGGAAACTGAGGTCGTAGCTCACATAAAGTAAGCTCACCAAATTTAGAAAATTAAATTTTTTTGGGAAAAAAAACAACATGAAAAACATTGCCTGTTTTGATGGCTAAATGATTAGATTTTTTTTTTTTTTTTTTTTATGCAACCATTTTCACACTACTGCATAATAGTGTCCCTTGTGTCTTTCTGCTATGCATGACTCTGAACTACAAGCAAACGCACACAGCTTTTGGTTTTAGTACATTCACTGTACCAAACATGAGACTAATGGTGTGCAGGGGCTTCTTCAACCACCTGAAGACCACACCGCCTGGCTGCTGCTGCTCTCTTTTAGGTTAGGTAGCCTTACAGCCCTTTATTTGAATATTTGAACCCCAACTTTGATGTTCAACAACTAATGCAACTCAGAAAGTAAAGGCAACACATTAACTTGAGCATGAAAAGCTCCAAGATCCACTTATAATACATTCAGGCCATACTAAATTTATTTTAATAATACCTAAAAAGCAAAATATTCACAGCAGATGTTTGAATAGAGAACTTGAGCACTGAATGGCATACAAAGGTACAAATATGTTCAAAAGTAAAGGCTAAAAATAGTAAAACACAGAATAAACACACTTACTGTAGTCTCTCATCTTCAACAAGCTGTTTATATAGTTGCTTTTGAAAAAGTGTAACGATCTATTTATAGTTCATGTCTTTCCACCAGTTTAGTAAACGTTTTCAGGTTGCTGACAGAGTTAGTAGCAGGAAATCAGTTTCCCCCTCAGTAAACTGGGTTTAGCCACAATCAGCACTAATGTGTTAATCTGACAACCATTACTAACCATAACTACTGTACATTTTAATTATTGACTACTTTTTCCTGTTATAACAAATCATAATCAAGATTTTTGTTTATTTATTTGTGTTCTGGCTATAATCTGAAGACTCCCACTTGATGTTTCATGACCTACAGTAGAGTTTCAATCTCACCTTTGGGAACCATTAAACAGAACAAGGAATATTTTAGGTTATTAGGATAAAAACACGCGGAAAGTCACATAATGACTGAGTTTAGCCTCCTTTGTTCAGGGAACAACAACAGCAAAACCAGTATCTCCCAGGGCAGCTACTGTTGGAGACAAGGAAGCAGCTGAAAACTGTCAAAAAATTAAAACTATAATAATCTTAATAAAGTAGGTGAATGTTAACTTTACTGAGTTCTGAGTGTCAGCGACCAGCAAGCCGTGTGGCCACTTTTTTAAAATCAAGGCCTATTTTCTTGTTCACAGCTTGCTAAACTGAAATCCAGCAGTTGTTACTTTAACTAAAAAGGGTTGCTAAGTTTAAATTATGTCCTTGCAGTGTGTAGACTGTTATTATTCCTTTTATTATGATGATCCACCACAAGTTTCATATGGGCATTTTGTGGTGTACATGCTCAAAACCTACAGTATGTTCATCTATTTGAATTAAATTCAGTTTATTTCTGTAGATCCAAGTCCCAACAGAAGTTGTATCAGGGCACTTTACAGAAACATTCACATACTGTACATAGAAAAGCCCATTAGTAAAAGTTCTCTATCTAAGGAGGCAGCAGATTGACTTAAGCCTAGTTTTAAAAGTAGAGGTGTCAGCCTCATGGACAGAAACTGGAAGTTGGTTCCACAAGAGAGGAGCCTGATAACTGAAGATCTGCCTCCCATTCTACTTTTGGAAACTTGAAACCACATGTAAACCAGCAGTCTGAGAGCGAAGTACTATGCTAGGAAAATATGGAACAATAAGGTCTGTAATATAAGATGGAGCTAGGTTGTTGAGAGCTTTGTAGGTTAGAAGTAAGATTTTGAGTTCAATTCTGAATTTGACAAGGAGCCAATGGAGAGAAGCTAAAACTGGAGAGATATGATCTCTCCTCTCATTAAAACTCTGGAAGCTGCATTTTGGATCAGCTGAAGACTTTTTAATGAAGTTTGTGGACTAGACATGATAAATGCATGGACCAGTTTCTCTGCATCACTTTTAGGCAAGATGTTTCTAATCTTAGTGATATTACACAGGTGGAAGAAAGAGGTTCTTATATGACCCTGAAAAAAACTGTCCACAGTCTGACAGATTTTTCTTGTTGTAGGAAGGATGTCTTCAAATGTTAAGAGAAGCACAGCACAGCACATTGTGACAGCAGCAATCAAAGCAATTAAACAGATGAGAGGCTGAGGAAAAAGGGAGTTTATATTAGATTATATTTTGGAATGGATATATCTGTATTACTGTTACTCATTAAATTTATGTGAGCTCATCCTCTTTTGGAAAGTCATCCATTTGTTTGACAGATGAATAAATATAAAACAGATTCTTTGTTTGGATGCACTGAACCATGCCATGCCAAGTCTTATCAAGTGACATTTTTTCATGCAGAACTTTGTTGTGATGGTGAGAGGTGGTGGAGAATCACGGGGAGGAATAATTGTCAGACGTAATTACTTCCAGAGGGGATTTAAAACTGTATGCCTGCAGTGCAATCAGAAGGTCATCAGACAGTTTTTCAGCTCACAGTTCCCGGAGCAAAATACCAGACAATACCAGTCAATCTGACTTTATCTGCTTTATTTTATGATGTCTGTGAACTCAGAGCTAAAATAAAAGACAACTCTTTTAGAGCAGTATTTTCTAAAACATGTTGAGTGATCAACAGAACAGAAGGTTAGACATGGAGTTGCAAAAGTATTCACCCCTCTTGGATTCATTTCCATTCCATACAACCCAGAAATTTATTAAAAGCAATACCTTTTCCAAAAACTCTCCAGAGTAAGGAAGTTAAATGAAAAAAGTGACTTTTATAAATTATTCTAAAATTATATAAAATTAAAAACTGTTGCATGCACATGAATTCACCCCCTTTGCTTTGAAACCTCAACCGTTACCTTCAGAAAGCACATAATTAGTTAAATAAGATCTGCCTGTGAGGAGTCTAAGAATCAGATCAGCTCAGTAGATGCTCAGAGCGTGGTTTCACTGAATATTAGCTGAAAACAAAAAAACAACAACAACACGCTGGTTAAAGAAAAACACCTTGAACTGTCTGGAGTTTCTTCCCCAAAACTGTGGAGAAACAGATTTTATTTAATGAACATACGCTCTTTTCATAAGAATAAAAGAAACTGTTGGAGTAAAATATTCTCCCTTTATTTCACTTACTCAAAAGAACCATGCTCGATGGCAGGAGAAGATTTTTAATTGGTTTTTAGTTGCAAGGTCAGATTTTCAGGACAGATTACACAGATATAAAGATCCTTTCCAAAAAATTTGAATATCATGGAAAAGTTGTTTAACTTTCATAATTCCATTCAAAAAGTTAATATTTCATAATTGATAGATTCAGGGCTCACAATTTAAATGATTTCAAGTATTTATTTGTTTATTTTTACATAATTTGGGCTTCCAGCTCATGAAACCCATGAAAACAGGATTTGAAAAAAATAGAATACTGTGGAAAAATCAGCCCACACTACTTATCAGTTTTTGTAGAAAAAAAAAGAAGAAAGAAATTAGGATCACAACAAATCAATGAAAATATAGTACTTTCAAAACGATATGTCAATCTTCAATACTTGGTTGGAACTCACTTTGCCTTAATCAATTCCTCAATGTGACGTGGCATTGAGGCAATCAGCCTGTGGCATTGCCTGGGAGTTATGGAAGCCCAGATTTCCTTGATGCTTGCTGTCAGTTCTTCTTTGTTGTTAGGTCTGATGTCCCTCATTTTCCTCTTGAGAATACCCCATAGGTTCTCAACAGGGTTTAGGTCCAGCGAGTTGGCTGGCCAGTCAAGCACTGTGGCATGGGCATCAAACCAGGTTCTGGTGCTTCTGGTGGCATGGGAAGTGGCCAGGTCCTGCTGGAAGATGAAATCTGCATCTCTATACAGATCCTCAGCAGAAGGAATCATGAAGTCTTCTAGAACAGACGGCTCGGGCTGAGTGGTTAGAACAATCGTCCTCCATTGCAAGAGTTGGGGGTTCAAATCCACCAGCAGTCACATGCCGAAGTGTCCCTGGGCAAGTCACTGAACCTGCATTGCCTCTGATGTGTGTCCCATTGGTGTATGAATGTGATCTAAAAAAAAAAAAAAAAACACTGATTAGTCTCATTAGAATGATTTGTTCAATTAGCTTTGTAGAGATCTAGTAGAGTGTCGTATGAATGGGTGACACAGATTGTAGTGTAAAGTGCTTTGAGTATCTTGATCAGATAGAAAGACGCTATATAAGTACAGTCCATTAAAACATTCTGGTAGACTATTGCGGTGACCTTGGATTTAAGAAAGCAGAGTTTACCATCACTTGCACCGGACATTGCACCCCAAATCATGACTGACTGGATATTTCACACTGGACCTCAAGCAGTATAGGTTCTGTTCCTCACCCTTCTTCCTCCAAACTCTTGGACCTTGATTTCCAAATGAAAGGCACAGTTTACTTTCATTGTAAAAGAGGAATGAGGAACCCAACAGTTGTAGCCCATCTCCCGGATGCATCTGAATGTGGTGGTTTTTGAAGCTGTGACTCCCGCCTTATTCCACTCTTTCTGGATCTCTGCCAGATTCTGGAATCTTCTCTGTTTGAAAATCCGCTGAAGCCCACGGTTATCTCTTTTGCTGGTGCATCTTCTCCTGCCACATTTTTGCCCTTCCACTAGACTTTCCATTGATATGCTTGGACACAGCTCTGTGAACAGCCAGCCTCCTTAGCTATGAACTTTTGTGGCTTACCCATCCTATGGAGGGTATCAATGATGGTCTTCTGGCCAGTTGTTATGTCTGCAGTCTTCCCCATACTAAACCGAACTGAGACAATTGAACCAAACTGAAGCAATTTAATAAGACCTGGGGAAATCTGTGCAGGTGCTTTGAGTTTAATACAAAGTAGAAGATTAGTGTGTCACACTCAGTTTAAAACACTCACACCCTGCAAAATTTGAGCTGTGAAGGAAAAATGACAGAAACAATGGGAGGAAGAACGAAAAGGAAGATGGTTTTATAAGATACAAAGGAAAGTAGGAAAAATGAGAAGTGGGAGAAAAAGCAGGAGAGAAAATACAATAATACCAAGACTCAAAATTGGACACACTGGGTTGAACAGCACACTGTTTAAAATGGGGAAAAATAACACAGGGAATTGTGGCTTTTGTGACCATGAAGAAACAGTAGAGCAAGTTATGCTACATTGTAATAAATATGATAAGGAAAGATATATTCTTACCCAAAACCTTGAAAAGATTCAAATACAATACAAATTATCATAAGTATGTATGTATGTATGTTTTATTTATTCATTTCATTTCATCCAAACAACAAATATAATACAATTTAAAGAAAAGAATAAATAAGTGTTGAGGGAGGAGAAATGTTATCCATTGATATTGCAGTTTCTTCGAAATACTGGTTTATTTGGAAGGATTTTCTAGGTTTTTTTTTTTTTTTGTCAGTATTATTCATATAGATATTAGAATCTTGATCCACACTCCTTACCAGTTGGTGGCAGTAATGCACCATTAAGTTTAAAAAGTTAAATCTGGTAATGTCTGGTAATGTCCTCTGGACATTCCAAAAACAAAACAAAGCAAAACAACAACAAAAAATGTAGAAACGTTTCGTCTTTCATCCGAAAGACTTCCTCAATCTGAGGTGCTGTATTCAGCTCAGTCTTATAAATAGCACCTTCTCAGAGTGGATCAACCAGTTTTGCTGCTGACAACCAAAACCAGCTGCTCCCATGATCTAGAAGGCCCATCGGCCTAACAATGGATCATTAGTACACTGATAGCTGTTTACTATTCACAGAGAGCTGAGTGATACTAGCAATAACAGCATTGTAAGAGGGGGACGATTGAACACATAGGCCTCCACCCCTGTTGAATGATGGACAATTTCTTTTCACAAAGATGGCCTCCTTTACTCCTCTCTCAAACCATCATTCCTCTCTATCCAGGATGTGAACATCTTCATCCGTGAAAGAGTGACCGCTGGCCTGGAGATGAGTGTAGACCGCAGAGTCCTGGCATGATGGTGTTGCTCTTAAGTGCTGGGCCATCCTTTTGGCCAGTGGCTGTTTAGTTTCCCCGATGTAAGACTGATCACAGCCCTCCTGACACTGAACAGCATACACAATATTACTCTGTTTGTGCCAGGGGACTGGATCTTTGGGATGAACCAGTCTTTGCCGTAATGTATTTTGGGGTTTAAAAGCCACTGTGACGTTGTGTTTAGAAAATAAACGTCTCAGTTGCTCTGATACTCCTGTAACATACAAAATGACCACTGGTCTGGGTCTGGGTTCCTCCTTTTCACCTGATGGCTGACTGGAGTCCTGTTGGGGTTTCTTCTCTGCTTTCAGGAAGGCCCAGTTAGGGTATCCACATTGATTAAAAAAAATAAAAAAACGTTCAATACAAAAACAACTGGACTTTATTTGTAACAGAAGACGTTTCGCTCCTCATCCGAGGAGCTTTCTCAATTCAATGTGCAGTAAGTGAGAGATTCAGGTTATAAGGCTGAGTGAGATAAGACAAACACACATGTAGATTTGACAAGTCACACCTTAACACCTTAACAGTAGGGGTTTCTTAAGGTCTTTGTTACTCTAATGCCCCTTTTCCACTGTCACGGCGCGGGTCGGATATTTCCAGCTTGACACGCGTTTGAGGTCTTTCCACTGTTCCTGTGACCGGCTCGCCTCGCTAAATTCTGGCCCGGCTTCTCAAGGGGTCCAAGCGAGCCACGCCGTGACGTCAGAAACACGGTCACTGATTGGTCGGGGGGAGGAGTCTGTGGAGTCTTTCCAAACAACCCGATCCACCATTTTTTCTCTACCGCTTGCCATTAGCGATAACACGAGGAGTGTATCTTTTAGTATTTTGAAGCTATACAAAAACCAGTAATGTCAAAGCCGTGGTCAAATGCAGAAGTGCAGGTGTTGTTGTGCTTGGTGGCTGACGAAAAAACTCAAAGCGAGCTAGATGGAGGATTGGAGGGTGGTTTGGACACGGTTACTGCTCTACTTGAATTATTTACAGAAGATGGTGAGTGTTTTCTAACTTTAAACATATTTTAAGTTACTCGTCCCATCGGTTCTGAACATATTTTTAACTAACGAAAGAGGCTGATGCCATAATAGGACAACATTGGTGCTACGATGCTAAGCTAATTTACATAAACGCTAAATGTCCTCCGGTCCCGTTTTTCACTGTATTTTATCCAGAACGTATTTCAGCGTGTGACGGTTCGTCTCTAAACTCCACATTAAACCCTCCAAGCCTCCCGGCTCCTGCTCCTGCTCCATCAGAGGAGTCTGCACCTGACAGAGCTCCATCACAGCCCAGCTGCACCTCACAGAGCAGCACAACGCTGCAGCTTCTGTGCTCGGTAAGAACAGATGCAACATGTTCCGCATCACTTTATTTGTGCCGATAAGGACTTGATTTATTTTATTTTTAAAGTAAAAAAATTAAATGTTGAATAAATACTGAATTGGGATGAAATTATGTACTTTGTACACAGGGTCCCAGTTACAGACAACAAAATGTAAAAGGAAAACAGTAATAAGATCTAAGATATGAATTAAGAAAAATATCAACTAAAAAACATCTACTGATAAAACACTAAGAACTAATAGCAGTAAACAATCAAAACAATACGTCAAACAGAAACATGAACTTGAGTTTGTGCAGCCTTATGAATATATAACACTGTGAAGAATCACATCATGTTGCTGCTGATCAGTTTCATGTTGCTGCTGATCTGTTTCATGTTGCTGTGTTCATGCATGCTCGTCTGTTCACACAGACTCATGTCCGTGCTGCTGTTCGCGTATTGTGTTTAATGTTTTTATGCTATTAGAGCTTATCATATTTTTAGTTGATGTTTTTCTTAGTTCATATCTTAGATCTTATTACTGTTTTTCTTTTAAATTTTATTGTTGGATGTAACTGGGACCCTGTGTACATAATTTTGATCCACCACATGTACCACGTGGTGCGAATGACAAAAAATATCTGCATCTGTATAATACTTTCTGATTCATATATCCATTATTATTATTTTCATTATTTTTAAATCAATTTATTTTTCATTTTCTTATTTGATCAGTTTCTTATTATTAATATATCTATTATAGCTGTTAGCTGCACCTTTCTTTGTTTTGTGAATTTATTCAAAAACAGTATGTAGCTTGAATTAACCACTTTTTCTTCTTTCTAGTGAAGAGAAAGAGAAAAGAGTCCAGTAAAGAAAAGTCTTATTTCATCACTGAATGAACATGAAGAACTGAAGCGGACACAGCAGGAACAACACTTGTGTCTTCTTCTGGATGAAGCTTGTGAGACAAGGGACAGACAGATACACAATCATTAGTTGGACGCAGTAGTTTTTATTTTTGTACATTTTTCACTTCTTACTTTTCCTATTAAACAATTTTTTTCTTAAGCTGTGTCCTTGAACATTAAATTTCCTAAACAAATTTTACAATGTTAAGTTCATATAGTGTTTGTTTAAATTCATTCTGGAAGTTGAGAAAAATTTCCAATTACATTTGATCTTTAATGGATCCTAAGAAAAGATTACTAGAATCTGCTCAACTGTTATTATGTTATAAATGTTTTGTTCTAGGATGAAGTGAGACAGAAACAGTCAAAAATTCAGAAAATACAGTTATCATTTATCAGTTATCAGTTATCATTTATCAGTTATCGGCCGAACAATTGTGGCCCGAGAGATTCAGCTGAAAGTCCTGGTGCACCTTTTATTTGAACCTGCAGAGATTTGAACAGCTGATCTGAAGCAAACAGGCAGGAGTTCATCTGAACTGACCACTCCTGCTGTGTTTGATGGTCTCCTCCTTCACCATCCATCCATTCATCCATCCATCCATCCATCCATCATCTTCTGCTTCAGGGTCGTGGGGGCAATATCTTTACCAGGGAGACACAGACATCAACAGCCACCTCTTCAACTCTTCTAGGACCCCATGGTGTTCACAGACCAACTGACCATTTATTAAGTAATATCCTGATGCTGCTCAATAATCCAGGTAGAAAAATCTAAAAAGTTAAGTCTGGTCCTCTGGACATTCACAAAACTAACAATACAATTTATAATAAATAAACTAAATGTTTTTTGTTTGTTTTGTTTTTTGAATGTCCAGAGGACCAGACTTAACTTTTTTAGATTAATAAGTAATACATTTATGTTTTTAAATTTAATGAAAGACAAATCTTTAAAATTCAAGGACAAAATTTAATCTAATTGTTTTCAAGTCTGTATCTTATTGTAAAAGCAGTTTCAAAGATTACAGCTCAGTGTGATGTTTTGCAACTGGCCCAGACAACATCCCCGGAAAAGTGTTGAAGGAATGTGCTGATCAGCTCTGTGAGGTGCTGGCAGACATCTTTAACACCTCACTTACCCTGGAGACAGTTCCCACCTGCCTGAAGACTGCCACCATCATCCCAGTCCCAAAAAGCTCTACAGTGACTGGTCTGAATGACTATCGGCCAGTGGCCCTCACCCCGATAGTCGCTAAATGCTTCGAAAAACTGGTCATGACTCACATCAAAACAACCATCAACATCAACAAGGACCCTCATCAGTACGCATACCGTGAGAACCGATCAACAGAGGATGCAATCTCCTCTGTGGTCCACACTGCACTCAACCACCTGGAGCAGAAAAACTCTTACGTCCGTATGCTCTTTGTGGACTTCATATCCGCCTTCAACACCATGATCCCCCAAACCCTGATGGACAAACTATCCACACTAGGACTAAGCCCCTCCATCTGCAACTGGGTACTAGACTTTTTAACAAACAGACCACAGTTAGTGAGGATCCACAACCTCTCCTCCTCCACCATAACCCTCAGCACTGGCTCTCCTCAGGGATGTGTGTTGAGCCCCCTTCTGTTTACTCTGCTCACATATGATTATGCAGCTACCCATCCAGGCTGTCACATTGTAAAGTTTGCAGATGATACAGCGGTGGTGGGATGCATCACAAACAATGATGAGTCCAGCTACAGGCAAGAGGTGGAACACCTGGAGAGCTGGTGCAGAGAGAATAACCTTCACATCAATGTGAAGAAGACAAAGGAGATGATTGTGGACTTCAGAAGGAACAAAAACACCTACACCCCCCTGAACATAAGAGGATCTGCGGTGGAAGTGGTCTCCAGCTATCAGACATTTTATTGTTGGATGTAACTGGGACCCCGTGTACATAATTTCGCTCCACCACATGTACCACATGAGGTGCGAATGACAATAAAGAAACTCTGACTCTGACTCTGAAAAGGGGCATAATTCACAGACGAGACCCCTCTGTTCCCATCAGGTGTGAAAACCGGCTGGGAATCTGTCTTAAAGTTGCATTATAAGTTTTTGAAAGTGGAAAACTGAGGCCTCCTCCTCTGTTAAGAGACGGCTTTTCTCTTTTTACATAAATTGCTTCCTTCACCCCCCTCTCAAACCATCTGTGTTCTTGGTCCAAAATGTGCACATTTTTGTCCTCAAAAGAGTGTTTCTTATCTGTGAGGTGGAGGTGAACAGCAGAATCTTGTCCTGAAGAGCTGGCTCTCTTGTGTTGAGCCATGCGTCTGTGAAGAGGCTGTTTAGTTTCTCCAATGTAGAGGTCTGGACAGTTCTCGCTGCACTGGACCGCATACACTACACCACTCTGTTAGTGTATGGGTGTTTTGTCCTTAGGGTGGACCAGCCTCTGTCTGAGAGTCCTGCTGGGTTTGAAATGTACTGGGATGTTGTGTTTGTTGAAATGTCAAATGCATTCCAGGGGCCAGAGCGGGCGACATTGAATCTTATCTAAAACTGCTGACTAAGGCTAAGGCTAAATACAGTAAGATTGTTATTCATGTCAGCGGTAATGACACCCGGTTCCGCCAATTGGAGGTCACTAAAATTAATGTTGCTTCGGTGTGTGACTTTGCTAAAACCATGTCGGACTCTATAGTTTTCTCTGGCCCCCTCCCTCCCCAATCTGACCAGCGATGACATGTTTAGCCGTATGTTGTCGTTTAACCACTGGGTGTCCAGGTGGTGTTCTGACAATTATGTGGGCTACATAGATAACTGGAGTTCTTTTTGGGGAAAACCTGGTCTGATGCGGGGAGATGGCATCCATTCTATTTGGACGGAGCCTTTATTTTTTCTAGAAATATGGCTGATTTTGTTTATCCCCCAAATTATTGACAACCCAGGGTCCAGTCCAGGAAGCAGAGTTGTAGTCTTCCACACCTTTCTGCTGCTTCTCCTCTGTTACCCAACCACGCCCCCATTGAAACAGTGTCAACTCACCCACGACTCAAATTAAATAAACCAAAAATCAGTTCTAAAAATATAAACCATAAAAATCTTGGTAAATGGACTGTACTTATATAGCGCCTTTCTATCTTATCGAGATACTCAAAGCGCTTTACACTACAGTCTGTGCCCTCATTTACCCATTCATACAGCACTCTACTAGAACTACAAAGCTCATTGAACAAATCATTCTGTTATTAAAATAAATACAGTTACATTACCAGAGCAAAATAATAAAATCTTTAAATGTGGATTATTGAACATCAGATCCCTTTCCTCTAAATCCCTGTTAGTTAATGAACTGATAACTGATCATCATATTGATTTATTCTGTCTGACAGAAACTTGGCTACAAGAGGAGGATTTTGTTAGTATAAATGAATCCACTCCTGTTAATTATTTCAATTTTCCTGTTCCTTGAACAACTGGCCGAGGTGCAGGAGTAGCTTCTATTTTTCAGTCAGGATTACCGATTAATGCCAAACCAGTTATTAATTCTGATTCTTTTGAATCCCTGTACCTCAGTCTTTCTAATCCAAAATGGAAATCAGAAAAGTCACTTTTACTAGTTGTTATATATTGCCCACCAGGTGCTTACTCTCAGTTTTTGTCAGAATTTGCAGAATTCTTAACCGACTTACTACTAAATACTGATAAAGTCCCCCTCCCTGGGCTGCCACCTTACCGTGGTGGAGGGGTTTGAGTGTCCCAATGATCCTAGGAGCTATGCTGTCAGGGGTTTTACGCCCCTAGTAGGGTCACCCATGGCAGACAGGTCCTAGGTGAGGGACCAGACAAAGTGCAGCCCAAAGACTCCGATGAAGAGAAAAATAAATGGACTTAATGTTCCCTTGCCCGGACGTGGGTCACCGGGGCCCCACTCTGGAGCCAGGCCTGGAGGTGGGGCACGCGGGCAAGCGCCTGGTGGCTGGGCTTTTACCCATGGAGCTCGGCCAGGCACAGCCCGAAGAGGAGACGTGGGTCCCCCTTCCCATGGGCTCACCACCTGTGGGAGGGGCCAAAGGGGTCAGGTGCAATGTGGGATGGGTGGTGGCCGAGGGCGGGGACCCTGGCGGTCTGATCCTCGGCTACAGAAGCTGGCTATTGGGACGTGGAATGTCACCTCACTGGTGGGGAAGGAGCCTGAGCTGGTGTGTGACGCTGAGAGGTTCTGGCTAGAAATAGTCGGACTCACATCTATGCATGGCTCTGGCTCTGGAACCAGTTTCCTTGAGAGGGGCTGGACACTCTTCCACTCTGGAGTTGCCCCTGGTGAGAGGCGCCGAGCAGGAGTGGGCATACTTATTGCCCCCCAACTTGGTCCTTGTGTGTTGGGGTTCACCCCAGTGAATGAGAGGGTGGCCTCCCTTCGCCCTACGTGTGGGGGGGATGGGTTCTGACTGTCATTTGTGCTTATGCACCAAACGGCAGTTCAGATTATCCACCCTTTTTGGAGTCCTTAGAGGGGGTACTGGAAAGTGCACCTCCTGGGGACTCCCTTGTTCTGTTGGGGGACTTCAATGCTCATGTGGGCAATGACAGTGAGACCTGGAGGGGTGTGCTTGGGAGGGACTGCCCCCCTTATATGAACCCGAGTGGTGTTCTGTTGTTGGGACTTCTGTGCTCGTCATGGATTGTCAATAACGAACACATTGTTCAAGCATAAGGGTGTCCATATGTGCTATTGGCACCAGGACACCCTAGGCCGCAGTTCGATGATTGACTTTGTCATTGTCTCATCTGATCTGCGGCCACATGTCTTGGACACTCGGGTGAAGAGAGGGGCGGAGCTGTCCACTGATCACTACTTGGTGGTGAGTTCGCTCCGATGGTGGGGGAGGATGCCGGTCAGACCTGGCAGACCCAAATGTATTGTGAGGGTTTGCTGGGAACATCTGGCAGAGTCTCCTGTGAGACGGAATTTTAACTCCCACCTCCGGGAGAACTTCGAACATGTTCTGAGGGAGGTGGGGGACATTGAGTCTGAGTGGACCATGTTTTATGCCTCTATTGTTGAGGCAGCTTACCGGAGCTGCGGCCGCAAGGTTGTCGTGCCTGTTGTGGCAGCAACCCTCGAACCCGATGGTGGACACTGTCAGTGAGGGATGCTGTCAGGCTGAAGAAGGAGTCCTATTGGGCCTTTTTGGCCTGTGGGACCCTGGAAGCAGCTGATGGGTACCGGCAGTCCAAGCAACATGTGGCTCGGGTGGTCGCTGAGGCAAAAACTCGGGCATGGGAGGAGTTTGGAGAGGCTATGGAGAATGACTTCCGCACGGCTTCTAGGCGATTCTGGTCCACCATCCGGCATCTCGGGGGGGAAGCAGTACGCCACCAACACTGTTTATAGTAGGAGTGGTGTGCTGCTGACCTCAACTCGGGATGTTATGGGTCGGTGGGTGGAATACTTTGAAGACCTCCTCAATCCCACTGGCACGTCTTCCACTGAGGAAGCGGAGCCTGGGGACTCTGGGTCAGGCCCTCCAATCGCTGGTGCTGAGGTCACCAAGGTGGTTAAAAAGCTCCTCGGTTACAGGGCCCCAGGGGTGGATGAGATTCGCCCGGAGTTCCTTAAGGCTCTGGATGTTGTAGGGTTGTGTTGGCTTACGCGACTCTGCAATATTGCGTGGACATCGGGGAAGTTCCCCTGGATTGGCAGACCGGGGTGGTGGTCCCCCTATTCAAAAAGGGGGACCGTAGAGTGTGTTCCAACTACAGGGGAATCATGCTCTTAAGCCTCCCTGGTAAGGTCTATTTGGGGGTTCTGGAGAGGAGGGTCTATCGGATAGTCGAACCTCGGATTCAGGAGGAGCAGTGCGGTTTTCGTCCTAGCTGTGGAACACTGGACCAGCTCTACACCCTCAGCAGGGTCCTGGAGGGTGCGTGGGAGTTTGCCCAACCGGTCTACATGTGCTTTGTGGACTTGGAGAAGGCGTTCGACCGCGTCCCTCAGGGAGCCCTGTGGGGGATACTCCTGGAGTATGGAGTACCGGGCCCTTTGATACGGGCTGTTAGGTCTCTGTATGACCGTGCCAGAGCCTAGTCCGCATCGTCGGCAGTAAGTCGGGCTTGTTCCCAGTGAGAGTTGGACTTTGCCAAGGTTGCCCGTTGTCACCGATTCTGTTCATAACTTTTATGGACAGAATTTCTAGGCGCAGCCAAGGTGTTGAGGGGATCCATTTTGATGTCCTTAGGATTGCGTCTCTGCTTTTTGCAGATTATGTGGTCTTATTGGCTTAATCAGATCATGATCCACAGCTTTCGCTGGAGCGGTTCACAGCCGAATGCTACGCGGCCGGGATGAAGATCAGTTCCTCCAAATCCGAGGCCATAGTCTTGAGCCGGAAAAGGGTAGAGTGCCCTCTCTGGGTCAGGGAGGAGGTCCTACCCCAAGTGGAGGAGTTCAAGTATCTTCGGGTTTTGTTCATGAATGAGGGAAAAATGGAGCGTGAGATTGATAGGCGGATAGATGAGGTGTTCCAGACACGTCCCACCGGAAGGAGGCCCAGAGGAAGACCCAGGACACGCTGGGGGGACTATGTTTCTCGGCTGGCCTGGGAGCGCCTCGGGATTCCCCCGGAAGAGCTGGCCCAAGTGGCTGGGGAGAGGGCAGTCTGGGCCTCCCTACTTAGGCTGCTACCCCTGCGACCCGACCCCGGATAAACGGAAGAAAATAGATGGATGGAAGGATGGATGGACTGATAAAGTCATATTAATGGGGGATTTCAATATTCATGTAGATGTTGAAAATGATAGCTTAAGCATAGCCTTTAATAATTTAATAGAGTCATTTGGTTTTACCCAAAACGTCCTCACATCTACTCATTCTTATCATCACACCCTTGGCTTAGTTCTGGCCTATAGCATACAGATTAAGGACTTTGTAATAGTTCCTCAAAATCCTATTCTGTCTGACTATTGTTTAATAATCTTTGAGTTTACATTAAATGACTACACAGTCACTGAGAGTAAATTTCATCTTAGCAGGTGCTTATCAGAAAACACTGTAACCAAATTTAAACAATCTCTTCCATCAATGTTTTCCTCTGTTGCAGAGTAATGCATCAGAGAACAGTGACTTAGATCATCTAGTTGATCATCTTACAACTTCAATGCAAACTTCGCTTTATAAAATTGCTCCACTGAAAAAGAAAGTAATTAATCAAAAGAAACTTGCTCCTTGGTTCAATTCTGAGTTACGTACTTTAAAGCAGGCATCTAGAAACCAGGAGAGAAAATGGTGCTCTACTAATGTTGAATAATTTTATTTAACTTGGAAAGATAGTCTGCTAACATATAAAAAAGCTCTCCGTAAAGCTAGAACATTATATTACTCATCTTTAATAGAGGAGAATAAAAATAACCCTAGGTTTCTGTTTAGTACTATTGCTAGACTAATTAAAAGTCCCATTTCTGTTGAAACACGTATCCCTACAACTATAAGTAGTGATGACTTCATGAGATTCTTTATAAATAAAATTATTTCATTTAGAAAAAAAAAATCAAACCATCCTTCATTTTACTATCTCTAGTCCCCTGTCAAATGAGACAACTTTAAAATTTTCACTAGAGCCTGATTTGTGTTTGGACAGTTTTTGTCCTGTTGAGCTCTCTGAATTGTCAAACATAATAACCTCATCCAATCCATCCACATGCCTGCTAGATCCCATCCCAACCAGACTGTTTAAAGAGGTATTTCCCCTAATTAATGTCCACATTTTGGATCTACTTAATTTGTCTTTAATGAATGGTTATGTACCAAAGCACTTTAAGGTTGCTGTAATTAAACTTTTACTTAAGAAGTTTGACCTTAATTCAGAAATTCTGGCCAACTATAGACCTATATCTAACCTAACTTACATCTCAAAAATTCTAGAGAAAACAGTTGCAGGTCAGTTGCGTGAACATCTATAAAGAAATATTATGTTTGAAGAGTTTCAGTCAGGGTTTAGAGCTCATCATAGCACAGAAACAGCACTAGTAAAAGTCACTAATGATATTCTCATGGCTTCAGACAATGGACTTGTGTCTATACTGGTCCTGTTAGACCTCAGTGCTGCATTTGATATGGTTGATCATAATATTTTACTACAGAGGCTTGAATATGATATTGGGATTACAGAAACAGATCTAAAATAGTTTAAATCATATCTATCTGATAGATTCCAGTTTGTAAATGTAAATAATAAATCTTCTTCATTCACCAAAGTTAGTCATGGAGTTCCTCAGGGCTCAGTGCTTGTGCCAATACTCTTGACTTTATATATGCTTCCATTAGGTAAAGGTATTAAACAGCATGGGATACATTTTCATTGTTATGCTGATGACACACAATTATATTTGTCCATTAAACCCAATGAATCCAGTCAGTTACTTAGACTACAAGCATATCTTAAAGACATAAAAACCTGGATGACCCTTAATGTTCTCATTTTGAACACAGACAAGACTGAGGTTTTGGTTTTTGGACCTGAGCACCTTAGGAATGAATTTTTCAGTCTTTCTCCCTCCTTAAATGGCATTAATCTGGCCTCCAGCTCTAAAAAATCTTGTTAAAAAATCTTGGCATTATTTTTGATCAGGACATGTATTTTATCCCCCACATTAAAAACGTTACTAGAACTGCCTTCTTCCACCTGCGTAATATCACTAAAATTAGAAACATCTTATCTAAAAATTATGCAGAAAAACTGATCCATGTATTTGTCACGTCTAGACTGGACTATTGAAATGGTTTATCTGGGTGTCCAAATACTTCTTTAAAACGTCTTCAGTTGATCCAAAATACTGCTGCCAGAGTCTTAACTGGAGTTAGTAGGAGAAATTATATATCTCCAGTTTTAGTTTCTCTCCACTGGCTCCCTGTCAAATCCAGAATAGAATTCAAAATCTTTCTTCTAACCTACAAAGCTCTCAACAACCTAGCTCCATCTTATATTATAGATCTTATTGTTCCATATTTTCCTGACAGAGCACTTCGCTCTGAGGCTGCAGGTTTACTTGTGGTTCCTAGAATTTACAAAAACAGAATGGGAGGCAGAGCTTTCAGGTATCAGGCTCCTCTCTTATGGAACCAACTTCCAATCTCTCTCCATGAGGCTGACACATTATCCAGTCTTAAAACTAGGCTTAAGACTTTCCTTGTTGCTAAATCCTATAGTTAGGGTCGTCTTGGATTCCTGAGCTGTCCCTTAGTTATGCTGCTATAGGCTTAGACTGCTGGAGGACAAACTGCCCACACTTTTTCACTCTCCTACTGTCTTTACTTACTTTGCTCAACCTGTTTTGTATTTGTAATTATTTTTCTAACCTTAACGTGGTTTTTTTTTTGTCTTTCAGGTACACCTGGACCTATATCTGGACCTACCATTCTGTGTTCATTTGTATCTCCTTCCTGTCCTCTCAAACCAGCCAGTCAAAGCAGATGGCCGCTTGTCTTGAGCCTGGTTCTGCTGGAGGCTTCTTCCTTTTGAAAGGGAGTTTTTCCATCCCACTGTTGCCACTGTGCTTGCTCAGGATGAGAGACTGCAACGAAGCCAAGATTCAACTTGTCTGCTGGCCTCCTTAGATAGAGAACTTTACTAATGGGCTTTTCTATGTATGTGAATGTTCCTGTAAAGTGCCCTAAGACAACTTTGTTGTGATTTGGTGCTATATAAATAAACTGAATTTAATTGAATTGAGTGCTTGGAACCGTCAAACCAGCTGCATCACCCCTGCGAAATGCAGCTAATTTGACCATTAACATGCATTTTTTTAAGGAAACGTTAAACTGAAACACACCTTTTCTATAATTTCGAGCAAACAAATAATTGTTTAGGTGCTTTTCTTGTGAAATTTTGAATAAACGAGCCATGTTCCTCCTCCTTTTTCTTCCCTTTGTGCATTCACGGAGCACCGAGGCAGCAAGACTATTTTTGAAATTCAGCTGATTTGACCATTAAAGTGCATTTATTAAGCAAACATTAGACTGAGACACACATTTACTATAATTCCGAACAAACAAATAATTGTTTTTAAGCATTTATCTTGTTAAATTTGCACAGCGACTCATCGCATGCACGCCTTTACTTCTGCTTATCGGGTTTTTAAATACAGCTCATTTGACCATCAAAGTGCATTTATTAAGCAAACGATAAACTGAGACACACATTTACTATTATTTTAAGCAAACAAATAATTGTTTTTAAGTGTTATTCTTGACAAATTCATGTTAAAGTCCTCTCATGCACGCTCCCGCGGCCGCCATTTGGCAGCCCATCGATTTTCGGCACAACACCGGCACACATTTCTGGCTTGTCAGCGGTGACGCGTAATAGATGTGACGTATACGGCAAAGTGACATATTTATGGATTTTTCCACTTTATTAGACAAATATGGACTGATGCGACGTATAGGGCAGTGCATTGTGTATAGCGGAAAATACGGTAATTTATTAATCTCCATGCCATAGGTCAAAACCTGGTCAAGAGTGTGATGATGATAATGAGTAAATATACTGATGTTTTGGGTAAAACTAATTGGCCCTATTAAATTTTTAAAGGCTATGCTTGAGCTATCACTTTCAACATAAATATTGAAATCACCCATTACAGTAGTCCCTTGCTACTTCGCGGTTCCTTTATTGTGTGTTTATTTTAATAAGACATTTATGATTTTGTATTTTTAGAGCTGATTTTTTTTTTTTTTTTTTTTGAGCCGTGGGGCAGCACGGTGGCACAACTGGTAGAGCTGCTGCCTCTCAGTGAGCAGGTCCTTGGTTCAAACCCCAGTCCAGGGGCCTTTTTGGGTGGAGTTTCCATGTTCTCTCCGTGCATGCGTGGGTTTTCTCCGGGTACTCCGGTTTCCTCCCACAGACCAAAAACATGCATGTTAGGCTGATTGGTAACTCTAAATTGTCCCTAGGTGTGAGTGAGAGAGTGAATGGTTGTTTGTCTCGTTTGTCTCTATGTGGCCCTGTGATGGACTTGCGACCCGTCCAGGGTGTACCCCGCCCCTCGCACAGTGATTGCTGGACATGGGCACCAGCGACCCCCTTGACCCAAAATGGAATAAGCGGGTAAAGACAATGGATGGATGGATTTGTGCCGTGGGCAAGTTGGCACTGCTTCATTGGGGTTTTGGGTGGGTAACAGATTACTTCTGTTTGGCACTGTTTCAATGGGGTTTTGGGTGGGTAACAGAGAAGCAGCAGAGACGTAGGGATGCACCGATCCACTTTTTTTTTACTTCCGATCCGATCCCATACCATCCATCTATCCATTTTCTTTACCCGCTTGTTCCATTTTGGGTCACGGGGGTCGCCGATACCCATGTCCAGCAATCACTGTGCGAGGGGCGGGGTACACATAGAGACAAACGAGACAAACAACCATTCACTTTCTCACTCACACCTAGGGACAATTTAGAGTTACCAATCAGCAGTGCAAAGTCAAAAGTGCAAGTGGAGCGGGACTTGTTTATTTAGCGCAGCTGTTAAACCCCATATTAAAAATGTTACCAAAACCGCTTTCCTCCCCCCACGTAATATCACCAAGATTAGAAATATCTTGTCCAAAAATGATGCAGAAAAACTGGTCCATGCATTTATCATGTCTAGGCTGGATTATTGCAATGGTTTATTATCTGGGTGTCCACAAACTTCTTTAAAGTCTTCAGTTGATCCAAAATGCTGCTGCCAGTGTTTTGATGAGAAATGATAGGAGAGATCATATTTCTCCAGTTTTAGCTTTTCTTTACTGACTCTGTCAAATTCAGAATAGAATTCAAAATCTTACTTCTAACAAACAAAGCTCTCAACAACCTAGCTTCATCTCATATTACAGATTGTATTGTTCCATATTTTCCCAAGAGAGCACTTCACTCTCAGACTACAGGTTTACTTATGATTTCTAGAGTTTCTAAAAGTAGAATGGGAGGCAGAGCGTTATCAGGCTCCTCTCTTGTGGAATCAACTTCCAGTTTCTGTCTGTGAGGCTGACACATTGTCCACTTTTAAAACTAGGCTTCAGTCTTTCCTTGTTGATAAATCCTATAATTAGGGTTGGTTTGGATTTCCTGAGCTATACCTTAGTTATGCTGCTATAGGCTTAGAATGCTGGAGGACAAACTGGCCCCATGTCTTCACTCTGCTACTGTCTTTACTTACTCTGCAAAACCTGTTTTGTATTTGTAATTATTTTTTCTATCCTTTACGTGTTTTTGTCTTTCTTCCAATAGGCCCTTTTCACAATGACATCAGACAACTTCCTTTTTGACTCGATGCTGTGGATCAGTACTTCCGGGTCTATTCTCCCTCAGGAGACCTGTCTGGAAACTTCACGGAATTTCATTCCTTCAACCTTTATTTATAGAGGTTATATTACAAGATATAGCGCAAGGTAAGGTTAATAAAAACAGTATTTATGTGTTTGTTAGCTGTGGTAACGTTATCCATCATTGCAGCAACTTTAGCCACAGTAGCTAAAATATACAACACGGGCTGTCAGTGCTCTAATGTTTAAAGGTTTACTAGCTATATTAACGTTAATAAAAACAGTATTTCTGTGTTAGTTAGCTGTGGTAACGTTATCCATCATTATCAATTTACCATTCTGTTACTGTGTAAGGAAACAGCCTCCAATTGTAAAGTAAGCTAGCTAGCAGCAACAGGTAGCTAAATTACACACTGCTGCTGCCTGTCAGTGCTGTAACATTAAAAATGTTTATTTTATCTATTAATGTAAAATCTCTGACATCTTCCAACACTGTTGTTTAGAATAGCATTTTAAATATTGAATTAAAAACTATATGTCAAACCATTTCCATGTTCTGATGATTAATCATTTATTTTTGTTTTCTTCTTGTGTCCATCTTTCTCAGCAGCAGCTCATCTAACCAGCATGACAGTCATCAAGATGTTGTTATTGCAGTGTGCCATGTTGTTCCAACAATAAACAAAAACCACCGTATTTGAGTTTCCACAATTTTCCCGTGGACAAAGAAAAATGTTCCCGTTGGGTGAGAGCGATCAGGAGAGATGAAGGGCCAACTTTTAAAATCCTTCGTGGGAGCACCCATGCAGTCTGCACTTTGCCCCAGAAGATCTAAATTCATCAGCCAGTGGAAGAACCCGGATCAGACAAGGAGCAGTGCCATCTAGATTTCACTGGAATGATTGGGGTAAATGGAGGGAAGACAGTGCTGAACATTTTTTAAAATAAACAAAAATGTGTCATGACCATGAAGTGTCTGATTTCCCACCTCTAGGGAGACGCTCACAAGCTCGTGAGTCAGTTTACCTGTGAGCAAGAAAGTGTCTTGTGCTGCTGGCCAGGATGACTCCCAGGAGATACCTGACCTCGGGAACTGTACAGAGGAGGCATCGCCTGCAGGTGCAGTGGTAAAAGATCACAACTCTGCCTGACATCCTTCTCCGGGTTAGTATTGCAGAAAATGTCTTGTAGAAAAAAATATATGGCAGTGAATAACACTGTAACCATCTCGTGGTTGTATTCAGAACATTTTGGACTTGCTAATGGTTGATAGACTGTCACTAAATACATGAAATGATTTGAATGAGGAGGAGCAGCTTTATACTTTGCATATTTTGTTTTCTCCTTTGCAACAAAATTACATATATCTTCACCTCAGAACTGTCAAGGCAGTAACGAGTAAGTACTTTGTAATAGGAGAAATGGTGTAATACAAAAGATATTTGATAATTGAACAGGAAATTAATGGGTGGATAAGTGATGTTTATTAATGTTTATATTTTCTTTTATCTTAGGTCAACTGGATGATGCTGCACGGAGAATTCAAGAGTTGCAGAGACAAGTTTTGTCCCTAGAAATGGAAATCCAGCAACTGACAATTAAGAAGTGCCTTCCTGTGTGTGTGTGTGTGTGTGTGTGTGTGTGCATATATATATATATACACACACGCACGCACGCACGCACGCACGCACGCACTCACGCACGCACGCACGCACACACACACACACACAAGTTTCTTTACCAACATTGCTCCATGTACAGTTTTCAATTAAATTATTAAATTATTTTTTTGCAAGAAGCTGCCACAAACCTTGTTTAATTGTTACACAACAGAAGCTTTAATTTGAGTATTTCCTCCCCTCCTCCATGTACTACATAACCAGATGTGTAAAATATACAAACAGATGCAATTTAAATGTAAAAGATTTACATATGCAGATTCCTGAAGACAAGCTATTTTAAAAAAAGTTCTGACAGAATTCTTCACATCAATTCATTCATTAGTAATTTTTTTTTTTTTTAAGATAAATATACGGAGAGATTTCCAACACGGCTGCTTGCAGTAATGAATGTTCATCCAAGAAGTGTGACTTGAAGGAGCAGGGAGGCTCTAGACTGGTTTGTCTCCTTTTACATCAAGACAACCCTGATAATTTGATATTAGGCAGCAGCAGATGACCCACAGCCGACTGAATGAACCTCCTGATTGACTGGTACTCCTTCATCCTTCGCATGGCCCTCTCTGCTAAAATACTCAGACGAGCCTGGGTCTTCAGGGTGTCCTCTTTGCTGAGTGACTGCTGCTGAGAAAGATGGACACAAGAAGAAAACAAAAAGAGAAATGATTAATCATCAGAACATGGAAATGGTTTGACATATAGTTTTTAATTCAATATTTAAAATGCTATTCTAAACAAGAGTGTTGGAAGATGTCAGAGATTTTACATTAATAGATAAAGTAAACATTTTAATGTTACAGCACTGACAGGCTGCAGCAGTGTATATTTAACTACCTGTTAGCTGCTAGCTAGCTTATTTTACAATTGGAGGCTGTTTCCTTACACAGTTACAGAATGGTAAATTGATAATGATGGATAATGTCACCACAGCTAACTAAAAAAAATACTGTTTTTATTAACGTTAATATAGCTAGTAAGCCTTTAAACGTTAGAGCACTGACAGCCCGTGTTGTATATTTTAGCTACTGTGGCTAAAATTGCTGCAATGATGGATAACGTTACCACAGCTAACAAACACATAAATACTGTTTTTATTAACCTTACCTTACGCTATATCTTGTAATATAACCTCTGTAAATAAAGGTTGAATGAATGAAATTCCGTTAAGTTTCCAGACAGGTCTCCCGATGGAGAATACACCCGGAAGTAATGATCCACAGCATCGAGTCAAAAAGGAAGTTGTCTGACGTCATGTGAAAAGGGCCTATAGGAGGAACACCTGCACCTACATCTGGACCTGCCATTCTGTGTTCGTTTGTCTCTCCTTTCTGTCCTCTCAAACCAGCCGGTCAAAGCAGATGGCCGCTTGTCCTGAGCCTGGTTCTGCTGAAAGTTTCTTCCTGTTAGAAGGGAGTTTTTCATTTCCACTGTTGCCTTTGTACTTGCTCAGGATGGTAGAGTGCGACAAAGTGAAGATTCAATGTGTCTGCTGGCCTCCTTAGAGGTAGAACTTTACTAATTGGCTTTTCTATGTATGTGAATGTTTCTGTAAGGTGCCCTGAGACAACTTTGCTGTGAATTGGCATAATATAAATAACTGAATTGGATTGAATTAGCAACCATGAAGCTAAGATGATCAGATCCACACTATATGTAGTCCCACAGTAGGTTTACAAGTGGTGCACTTGTCATAAAAATAGTCTTCCTAACGTGTGTTCACATTTTCTATTCTCCACTATTCACCATAAAGTTATCAAGTGTGTTACATAAATATAAATTAAACAAAGAACTGCCCTTCCTTGTTCACTGTATAAACAGTCATATATGGTGAAGGTCTAATTAGTACTGATTGCAGCAGAGTTTATTTTTCTTTGTAGAGAAGTAATGATTTCAGCCAATGCATTTTATTGAGGACGACAAAGATAACATTACTGATATCTATTTTACCTCTATGTTTGATTTATTTCTTCTGGATAAAGTTTTACAAAACAATTGCTTATGCTAACTTATCTAAACATTAGCTTGCTAACTTGAGAGTCACATAGCTAATGACAAGCGGGTTGGAGGATTGAAGCAAATTTATTATTGATTTATTTTACAGATCAATTAAAATAAACTTCAGCTAAATACCCTACACAATACTGCTTCGGCTGCCCTGAAAGTGAAACTTAAGTAAACACCCATGACTTGAAAGTAGTCTTCATATACCCTCTGCTGGATACATTGGACAATTACAGCTGGTTCCAGCATTTTATGGGTGGGAATTAAAAGTGCCTATATCAGGTGAATAATTTTGACAATTATCACCCCAACCGATAAAACCCCAAATGTTTATATCAGTTTAAAATATTGGCCCTACCAGTTGGGATCTAAAAATAATTCCATCCACTTTCAGGATCCATCATCTTGCACTGCCTTGGACAAGAAAAAATTTAAACTACTTGTTCTTCTACACAGTGTAACTCATACCCACTTAAATATCTTGCATCAAAAACATTTAGGTTTACTTGCATTCCCTGCTCAGTTCGAGTCCAGATAAACACTCATCTCCAAAACTACATTCTCTGTTTTTATCCCTCACATATGGGTGACATCTTGTTTTGTTTATACACTTTTAAAACAAGTATTGCTAGAAAGGTTGCAGTGTTCGTCACATGACAAGCAGAAAAGCCTGCCAGCTTCTCATCCCAAAACAGAATAATTCAGATGCTGACTCCCTGTTTTGTTACAGCCGTCACCCCACATCAAGAGCTTGTCAAAAATTAGTTCCACTTCAGTTCCTCCACCTTCCACCCCTTCCTCTCATCTCGGCCTGTACCCACCTCCTTTCCCTGATCACTCATGGATAAATACTGCTAATATGTGCCAGAGTGTAACGAGAAGCTGATTAAGTTCTGCCACACCACCAGAAGAAATCAAAAATACGTTATAAAAAGAACGAGCTGTGGGAATCTCTCTCTGTTTTTCAGTGTGTGGTGGTGGGTGGGGGATGGGGGAGTGACAAGAACCTTGACAGTTAATTATCTGGAGAATAAGGCAATCAAAGCAGCAATGAGTGCTTCTGAGTGTCTTTCTGTTATTTGGTCCTTGGGGACGTGTTGTTGAAATCATTTGACAGAAATCTCCTGAAGATGTAAGGTCTCAAGGTTCCTCTTTGCTAAGCTCTGTTCAGTCGTCTGATCTGCTATCTGTGCCTGTTTACATTCAGTAAAACCTCTTTGCTTCTGCCATAGCCTTGATTTCACTGACAAAGCTTAAGGAGATTACATGTTTAAGTCTGTACAGTCAAATATGAGGTAAATGAGAGATCTCAACAGGCTCTGACTATTTTTTTTTTTCGGCTGCTCCCTTCATCAGGGGTCACCACAGTGAACTAAGTCGGACGAAGCCTTGGCAATAGTTTTTACACTGGATGCCCTTCCTGACACAACCACAGACCACTGAGCTACCACAGCCCTCTGTGTGGAGCAGATAACTGCTATCTAGGGCGCCTGGGGGAGCAGATGGTGGGGGTTAAGGACCTTGCTCAAGGGCCAGGGTGGGGCAAATGAGGGTGGAGGCAGCTGTGGGTGTTTCATTTATCCCACCCACATTTTGATGTTGTCAGTACTGCGAGTTGAACCAGCAATCTTCTAATCACAGGCCCACCTTCTCTAACCTCTGCATCACCACTCCCCCTAGGCTCTGACTAGTTAATGTGTCTTAATATTGGCAATGGTTTTAATTGTGTTGTGTGAGTTGTAAAAGTGTATTCCTGTTGCTTCAGTTTATATTGTGTCTCTTTGCATTGGCTGTTTCAATTAGGGCTAGAGCACTTTAGCAAAAAGATGGGTTGCCCTCAATATTAAATGGCCAGATAAATCACTGGTTCTCTGCTTCAATTGTTTTGCTTTTATTGCAGTTTAGTTCTATATATATACATTGTAGATTGTAAACCTTTCACATCATATATTTATATATAACTTTTATAGACTAGACTTTTTAAATGGCTTTGACTATTAAAACACAGAGTACGTATTTTTATGTTTTAAACAATAACTCATGTAAGTCTATTGAGTTATTACTTTAGCTGTAATAACAGTTTTCATTTGACTCTTCTCTTTTTCATTGAAAATACAGAAGATGTTACATCTGTGCATTAAACATTTCCTTCATATGGTATGGTATGGTATGGTATGGTATGGTATTTATATAATTAAATGAATAAGAAGATACATAATGGATAAAACAAAAATTAATATGTATGATACTAAAGTAACTTGACTAAATTTCTGTTTAGTAAAAGTAGGCATGTAGGTTAAGTTAAATTTTCTATTTGTAAGTTTACTTGATGGTGAGTGAAAACTATGATGTGACAAGCATATTTTATTATGCAAAAAAAATAAAAAAATCAGTGATATCTTGTTATAAGTCCTCAAAATTTATGGTTATTTTCAATAATCATGTATTTCCCTATGAATACCTGTGACACTGAATGGTGATAACCATTTGTCATATTTTTGTATTTGGTACCTTGTCTTGTATAACCATGTTCACATATTCGAATTTCTGTATCATTTTGCACAAGTCTACTTAAGTTTGTTACACTAGTATCATAATTTACATAGACAAAATGTCATTTTTAGTAACAATAATATTTCTTTAACCCAGAGATCAAGGCACTGAAACCAAAAAGACTCGTAGACATGTTATTAAAATGTACATGGTTTATTTACCATATAGGTGTGGATAGAGTGAGGATTCCAGAACCAGGACGGTGATGGAGATTTCCACGTAGGTATGTAAGTAAGTGACGAGTTGGAGGGTGGCAGGTCGGACACAAAGATAAGGCTGAGTTGGTGATATTTGGGTTTGTGGTTCTTGATGGGTTTGCAGATTTGGGCTCCGAAGATAGGGGTTTTTGGGTGGTACAGGTTCCAGTTTGTAGCTGAGGAGTCACAAAAACACCAAGTACTTGGACGAAGAAGACCCAATGGCTTGAGAGTGGATTTTGTTACGGTCCTGATGTTCTCACACAGGACACACAATATAAGGAGTCCAGACCAGATGATGTTTTAACAAGTTTTATTAAATCCAGGTCTGGACACAGGAGAGAAACTGGGAGTTTAGGCAATAAAAAATCAAAAGCATGGGAGGTGCCGCAAACCAGCAATTGGCTGTCAAATTTTTGGTCACTCCCCTCGCCCTGCCTCAGTATCTCATCCTACAACCAAAAACAGGAAAAGTCTAGCACTGCAAAAAAAAAAAAAAAAAAAAAAAAAAAACAGATCAAAAGGTCCAGCAGCAATTGCCTGCAAGTACACAGGACGGAATCTGTATAAAGCAGGAGAGGGAGCCAGTTTCCAGTCGGCGCCAACCAACAGATGCTCGTCCGGTCTTTTCTTTCCCTTGTCAAGTGATGTGCATTTCAGGTGAAGTATTAAGTCAGTTCTCATGAACTAAAAGAAGGTTAAGAGCAGTACAAACCACAGATACCTGAGCATGTGTTCTGAAAAAGCAAAAAAATATTTATTTACTAAAACTTCTGAAAAAGCAAGAAAGGTTTATATACTGAAACAAATCTATGTAACAGCATAAAAGTGTGTGAAGTCTTTCTAAAGTACTATGTTTTAAGAGTGTGAAATCCTATGAATTAAGACTTAATCAATCAATGTTGAATAAATTATAGGCTTAAATTAAGATATTATAGGGACAGCTTATATTGAAAGTGAGTTAACTTTAAATGATCAAGAGTAAATGAATTGGTGTTACTGACAAAAAAAATGAAGATAATCAATGGACGAAAGGTCAAGTTCACAGCTTAATGTTTGTGCGTCAAGTCACCATAGGAAGTGGAAGTCTAAACTGATAGCCAGGCCAGTAAGAAGAAAAAGAGGAAGTTATCTGCAGAAAACGGAAACAAGTTACCTTAAGTTAAGAAGCTCTCTGCAGAAAAAGAAGAAGTTATCTGCAGAAAACAGGAATAAGTTACTTTAAATGAAACGGCTCTCTGCAGAAAAACAGGAAAACAGACCTAATGGCAGTCAAAGATAATTTTTGCAATGACAGGGACGTTGATCGTGTGATCTGACGTTGTATAATAGTCTGTATCCAGGGCTTTTGCTATGCAGAAATTACGCAATGAGCAGACAAATGTATAAAAAGGCTCAGCATTAATGATCGGTGCTGAAGCACTTGGAGAGTTTTAAAGGATTGTTCATTGATACATTCAGTAACTAAAGTAAACTTGAAGATCCGAAGAGAAGATTTTTTCTCAGCTCAGCCTGGACCTGAAAGCCAACTCAAGTTTCCAAGATTGGATTTTATTGAATGCAGTATGAAATATTCTTCAAAAGCAACTGAGGGATGATTGTCATCAGCTTCATCAGTCAAGGATCCCCCTTGACAAGGGGTCTTCGAGAAGAGATAGTATGACACATACTAATAGTTGTCCTAAAATAAAATTAAATAACAAAAATCGCTTATAGCTATATACACCAGTAAAACGTTAGGACTCTTGACAACATTTTGAGTTATGATAATTTACGTGTTATATTAAATTAGGCATTTTTAAAGTCTTAATTAATACATTTTAGAAGAGTTTCCCCATTTTTGCTGCGTTATGGGATTCGGAAGTTGCCTTTGTATTTTTTTATTTTTCTCCCTTTTGTTCGATAGTGTTTTTGAACGCACTTTAGATTTGGACTTTTTTATTTTTCCAACTAAACTTAATTTTTGATATTTCACTCAGGAGGATTCTGGGAACAAAAGAATTACAACACGATTGGACTGTTTTGTCCCTTGGACATTAACTAATAATCAACAACACCTTTCAAGTAACAAGTGGACTTTTGACTACTGACTTTGCTATGTAACTGAATAATCACTATGGATTTCTGCTATAACGCTGTTCCCCTGCAAATCATTAATTAAATGCAAAGCATGAGAAATTAACAAAGTTTGGGATCATTATTGTCACTGTCTCATGTTCTTGGATTTAAGAAGCTTGGTTCAACTCTAACAAAATAGGGAGGTTTTAAATGGTTTTCTCAGCTGTGAGTATTAAGACAACATCCTTGAATCCTATTCCTGGATTCTAAAAAGAACCAGATCAGTAAGAATTGTCGTTCTACAACAAAGGTGAATGACCATTAATGTGAGTTTCCCTATGGATGACGATCCAACACCGGCTGCTAGGTTGGGCGAGCTGCGGGGTGAGATAAGGGTGTGGCTCACAGATGGAGGTCGTTAACAAATCTGGGTGAACCACCTTCAACACAGCCTAAGCAGAACTAACCTAAAATTACTCTAGGTAATACTCAAGTGTTAGACTTAGTTCATTATATCCCTTAGAGGAGAGGCTGCAGTGGGGTTTGGCCACAACTCAGGTGGTAACTCCACTGGGTAGATTGAGGTGGAGGTGGAGCTTATCCCTTTTTAAAACCTCTTCCAGCCAATCAACTATAAGGAGAAAAAAGACAATTAATCAAGCATACATTCACAAAGGGGAACCAAGGACATGTCACACCTCTACCCCTAAATGCTGCATGATAATTTATATACCATGCCAGCATCAGTAGAAGGAACAGGACAGTGTGTCAGCCTAGCTGTTTTCTTTACCTTTGATGTGTTTTACCTCCAAGTGAAAGGACTGATGATAGAGGGCCCACCGCATCAGTCGCCAGTTGGAGTTACACATTTGCTGAACAAAATTGTTACACAATTGGGCCCTTGGAGGACTCCACATAGACTTCAAAGTGTTTTAGAGCCATGACTAGTGCAAGCGCCTCCTTCTCGATGGTCGAATACACCTTTTGGTGTCTGTTAAACTTCTTTGAGAAGTAGCACACAGGGTGCTCTATCCCATCTGGATCATCCTGCAAAAGAATGGCCCCAGTTCCCGCATCACTGGTATCCACCACCAGTTTAAAGGGCACAGCATGAGCTGGTGTAGTAAGGACAGACACATTGCTCAAGAGCACTTTAATACACTCAAAAGTATGCTGGCATGCCAATGACCCAAAAAAAAGGTAACTTTTGAGCTTACCAAATCAGAATCAGAAGAATCAGTTTATTATTGCCATGTCAATGAACGAGGTTCACAAACTAGGAATTTGCTTCGACATAAGGTGCGAATAGTAATAAAGTAAAATAAAGTAAAAATGAGAACATTACATAAGACATAAGACCTGTGTACACCCACAAATAAAGTAAAATTAAAAACATAACATAAACATGTGTACACCCATACAATAGAAAACAATAAAAAAGCTTAGAAAACAGTACAGATGGAGTATTCAATTATGGCAGGAGGTTCTGGTCCGAATGGACCGAAGCCTCCTGCCTGAGGTCGGTTAGAGGGGCAGCAACAGCAAAAAAGTTCTTACAGAAACTCCTGTAGTAACCCGCCATTCCAAGAAATTGTTGCAACTCACGTCATGAGGAAGGTGTGGGGAAAGATGAGATGGCCTCTGTTTTCAAACCTACTGGTTTAGCTTGTCCATTACCCACTATTTTACTACCTAAGTAAATCACTGGCGCAACCAAACACATTTTGCGAGGTTAACCGTCAGGTTAGCTTCAGTTAATTTTTGAAACACCATTTTTACCTGCTCTACGTGTTCCTCCCAAGAGTCTGAGTAAATGACGATGTCATCTAAGTATGCCTCACACCCCTTCACACCAGACAACACTTCGTTTACTAGGCTCTGAAAAGTTGCTGGCACGTTACGCACGCCAAATGGCATCACTGTATATTGTAAAAATATGTCTGAAGTCACAAATGCAGTTATTTCCTTGGCCCGCTCCATCAACGGGACCTGCCAATAACCTTTTAGCAGATCTAACTTTGTCACAAAAGCTGCGGAGCCAACCCGATCTCCAAGGAAGCAGGTGTCAATCTGGCTTTGTGGCTCCGTTAACTTTTCTAAAGTCCGTGCAAAAGCGGTCGGACTCATCAAACTTGATGGCCAGAAAGCAATGGGAGCTCCATGCACTATAGCTCAGTTCAGCAATACCGTGTAGCAGCATGTAATCAGCTTGATTTTGTAGACATTTCTTCTTATCCGGGTTTACCCTGAAGGGATGTTGCTTAATAGGGGAGGACCTGCAGACATCTATATCATGTTGTAAAACATGAGTTTGAGAGGGCACGTCTGAAAACAAGCCATGGTATGAATCAATAAGTTCCACCATGTCCTGGCGCTGATCATCAGATACATGTAATAAGCAAGAGTCCAGGCCGACCAGCATTTCAGAATTTTTGAATCGCCCTTGCAGCAAGGCCTCACACTGTCTGTGTCTGTGTCACATTCTACTTTGGGCAGCTCACCTGGAGAACTAGCAGACAAAGTTAGAGCAACAGAGCAATTCTCCTCTTGTTCATTATATTTCTTCAGCATGTTTATGTCATGTTCGGCCGTCAGGGGGGTTTGAACCCACGTGCAGGAGGATGACGAGGACGCTCGACGGATAATAAAAATGTATTTATTAAACAAAACAAAATCAAAATGTTGACAGGGCAGCTACTCACAAAACTGGAAACAGGCAGATCAGGGCTGACAGGACAAAAGGCTGAACACGACACCATGGAAGGATAATCCTGAGACAAAGACAAGACACCAGTGAACTGAATATATACACACACACACTGATTAGGACAATGACAGACACCTGCAGTGATTAACATTAGACACAGGTGAGACAGGGGCTGAACACAAGAGAAAACACTGAGTGCTGGAAACATGAGGAAACAGACCAAACCAAAACCCCACAGTACCCCCCACTCAAGGGATGGCTCCAGACATCCCAAGGACAAGCTACATCCAACTTGGGTGGGAGGAGGGACAAACCAAGACAGAGAAACACATAGGAACAGAAGAACAAAAAACCGACAGGAAAACCTGGGTAGCTAAACACAAAACCAAATCCAGGAACCCCAACCACAGTCAAGGTGGACTGTCAGGAGACCATCCAGGGCAGGACCAGTATTCAGAGGGACGGCCAGGAAACCATCCACCCCCAGGCCAGCGCTCCGGTGGACGGCCAGAGAACCGTCCATCTCTGGGTAGTACAGGCATCCATCTAAGACAGACCAGGGGTTGAAGCAGGAACGAAGACCTCTGCAGACGGGCCAGGGACGAAGACCTCTGCAGACGGGCCAGGGATGAAGACCTCTGCAGACGGGCCAGGGACGAAGACCTCTGCAGACGGGCCAGGGACGAAGACCTCAGACGGGTCAGGAGTGAGGGTCTCAAATGGGCCGGGATCTTCTGCGGTCGGGTCAGGTATGAAGACCTCAGCCGAAGACGAGTCGGGAGCGTGGACCTCAGCCGAGCCAGGAGCGAGGACCTCGAGAGACGAGCCGGGAACCAGATCTGCAGCAGGTGCTGGAGTCAGGACTGCAGCAGGAGAGTCAGGTACCAGGACTACAGCTGGAGAACCAAGAACGGAGACCAGAGACGGTGCTGCAGCAAGAGAACCAGGAACCAGAGACTGTACTGCAGCAGGAGAACCAGGAACCAGAGACAGGACTGCAGCAGGAGAACCAGGAACCAGAGACGGGACTGCAGCAGGAGAACCAGGAACCGGAGACGGGACTGCAGCAGCAGGTGATGGAGCAGGATCCACTGGAGGCTTGGGACCTACTGAAGGCTTGGGAACCACTAGAGGCTTGGGACCCACTGGAGGCTTGGGACCCACCATTATAGAGATCCCAATAGATGGGGTGTCAGAACCAGTCCCCACAGAGACACAGGAAGGAGGTGGGGCGTCGGGTCCTACCCCCACTGAAGCACTGGCGATTTGGGTATTGGGACCAGGCCCCACCGAAGCATAGGAAGGAGGTGGGGCTGCAGCAGCAGGTGGTGGAGGCTGGGCTGCACCTGGAGGAACGGGGACCAGAGACAGGACTGCAGCTGGGGAGCCAGGGATCGGGGCTGCAGCTGCAAGAGATGGATTCCGGGCTGCTGCAGCAGGTGGCGGAGAAAGAGCTGCAGCAGGAGATGGAGGAGTGTCCGCCTGGACCGCCTCGCGGCTGGGCGGACCAAGATACATCGCCACCAGAGAAGCCTGCCACCGTTCCAGCTCCTCCAGTGAGGGAGGGCTGGACTGCTCCTCCGCCAAGTGTGGGCATGGGTTCCTCTCCCCCAGAGAAACTCCCCCTCGCTCCTCCAGCGAGTGAGAGACGGACCGCTCTTCTCGTGGACACGGGTACCCCCCCCCCAGTGAAATCTTCCGCCGTTCAACCGGCGACCGAGGGCTGGGCTTCCCCCTGGCCTGTGAAGCTCTCACTTCCATGTGCTGGATTAGGGGAGGACCAACAGTTCGCCCCCCTCTCTCAGACGCTCGTGCGGAACAGCCAGGAGGAGAACGAGGAGGAGGTGGGCGGCGGGTTGCAGCAGCGTGACAAGCAGATGAGGAGGAGTGAGACAGAGAGGCTGAGGACCCGGGTTTAATGGCCAGGCGGGTCCCCCAAAACAGATTATTTTTTCTCTCCTCCTTTTCTCTGTCTCGTTGGGCAGTTTTATCTGCCTCACGGGCCAAAAACTCGAACAAGGTTATCATCCTCCCGCTGGGTTCAGTTTGGTCTCGAGATTCTGTCATGTTCGGCCGTCAGGAGGGTTTGAACCCACGTGCAGGAGGATGACGAGGACGCTCGAGGGATAATAAAAATATATTTATTAAACAAAACAAAATCAAAATGCTGACAGGGCAGCTACTCACAAAACTGGAAACAGGCAGATCAGGGCTGACGGGACAAAAGGCTGAACACGACACCATGGAAGGATAATCCCGAGACAAAGACAAGACAGCAGTGAACTGAATATATACACACACACACTGATTAGGACAATGACAGACACCTGCAGTGATTAACATTAGACACAGGTGAGACAGGGGCTGAACACAAGGGAAAACACTGAGTGCTGGAAACATGAGGAAACAGACCAAACCAAAACCCCACAGTTTATGTGACACAGTCGACTGCGGCGCACGTGGTCAGGAGTGGAAATGATATAATCTGTATCTCTCACTTTACGTTTAACCATATATGGTCTGCTGTAACACACCTGCAAACTAGCGCCTAGGACAGGCAAAAAGACTAATACCTTGTCCCCCGTCTGAAAAGGCCTGTTACTGGCTTTCTTATCAAACCAGCCCTTCATTTTGCTTTGAGCTGCTTGGAGACTTTCTCAAGCTAATTCACATGCTCAGTGAAGACGAAAACAAAACGTACTGACGTAATCCAGAAGATTATGTGGGACACTGTCCATCCATTTTTCTTTAAACAGTTTCAATGGACCGTGGACAGAATGAGCAAAAATAATATCCGCTGGGCTAAAACCAAGCGATTCCTGCACCACCTCATGTGCTGCAAAAAGCAACAGGTGAACTCCCTCATCTCAGTCTTTGTCAGACTCCAGGCAGTAAGCACGAAGCATACTTTTTAACATCTGGTGGAACCGCTCCAGCACTCCCTGACTCTCAGGATGATAAGCACTGGACCAGCATTGTGTGATATTAAGCTGTTTCAAAACTTGCTTGAAAATGTGTGACATAAAGTTGGATCCCTGATCAGTCTGAATTACTCTTGGCAGAAAGAAAAACAAAAACAAACAAAGAAAAAAACTTCACCAGGGTACCCACAACTGCAGGCACAGTTATTTTACGCATGGTACAGCCTCAGGAAATCGAGTTGATGCACACATCATCGTTAGCATAAATCTATGACCAGATTTGGTATGTAGAAAAGGTCCAACACAGTCCACCAAAACATGGTCAAAGTGTCCATCCACAGCGAGAATGTGATGTAATGGGTGTGATGCAATTGTTTGATTAGGTTTCCCTGAGATTTGGCACACGCTGCATGTTTTACAATGTTTCCTCACAACTATTTTTAATCCCGGCCCAAAAAAATTGCTTCAAAATGCAGTCATATGTTTTATTCACCCCCAAATGACCCTTTCAAACAACAGAAAATAAGTGTCAACATCTTTTCCAGAAAAGGATGGTATCAAACGGATGCATTTACTCATATCAAAGCTGGAGGAGCCCAATGAGGCAGCAGAACCACTCAGCTAAAGCTCTTTTAAACAAACTTGTTGTTGTGCCTAAGCCTCCAGCTTACACAGTTCAAACTCAAGATCCATTACTTTTTCTTTGAGAGCCAAACAGCGGAGTTCAAGCTGTAACTCCAGCTTACGAAGATCAGAAGGAGCTTTTACACTAGTGCCCTGAGGGAAAGCATCAGGGTCAGCCTGAGGTAAAACACCTGCTTCATTCAAGGCAGAGAGAATTTTGGATTTCATCTCAGCCCCTGTTTTGAACTGTTTAGATACAAAGATTGAGTACTGAGCAGCAATTGACAAAAATTGTTCTTTTGTACAACAATTAAATTGCTCAACAGTAGGGTTATCCAAAAACTCCTCCAAACTAAACTCCATTTCATTTAGAAGACAAACCACGACAGACAAAATGGGGGGGAAAAAATATAAAAGCACTCCTCCAAACTGGCACCAAATACACGTCTCACAGGACGTCACTGTATGTGCAGCAGAAAGCTTTCAGAAGCAACCTAAATCAGGGCCGTGACCAAACAATTCAGAATGGTCCTCCAATCATGTTATTAAACATTACTGGAATCTGACAAGTCCCCAATATAATACGGTCCTGATGTACGTATTACACAGGACACACAACATAAGGAGTCCAGACCAAATGACACACTGGTTGGGGTCTGGGGGTCCTCCCAGATATTTTTGAATAAAGTAGATGCCATTTCCTGCATTCTGGTGTATTTTAACAGGTTGTTTAACATCTAGTTTTACCGACATAAGTAAACACTTGCTTCAATAACTATTTTAGAGTTAATGGCACAACAAGAAGTAAATTGGCCAACAGCTCTCCTTGTTTGAATAGAGCACGCTCCACTTCTCTCATACATCTAGCCACAATCTAAGAAACATAGTTTAGCCTAAATTAACTTCTAGGGAAAAAAATCACTAGCCAATATGAAACAATAATAATAATGACTCCTTCTTACCAATGGCTTAGCATAAAACAATATGAAATTCATTAATCGTGTTTATTAGTAACTTAAAATACCTAATTAAAACTCCAGTGGTGGGCTAGGTGTACTCCTGTAATGTTACCCAGTTGTAGGGTCAAGAGACAAACATGCAGTATTAACATAGTAGGAACAATATTCAGGAATTATTTCTATAAGAACATTATCAAATATTTTAAGTGAACTGTAAGATCACTCCACCCATGAGGAAATGTAACGCAGGGTGAGCTAACCTCAGACAAACTAACAAAGATGGCTGTAATGGTGGAGGTATTGAAGCGCATGGTGTTACTAGAAAGGCCATTGTGAACTAAGCCTCCGGTCAAGACCTGCCTCTGAAGACCTTCATGGGACAGGAACTGTTATTTCATTTATTTGAATCCAGAAATACAAATTAGCTCATCCAGAGACTTTCTAATTGTATCCTGAACTAATCAATTGAAAGAACACTTTCTTTTTCATATTATCATAACTATTTTACAATATCTTGATAATCAAAAGTGTGTTTAGTTCATACCATTTTAAATGTTGAAATGAACCACTCATTTTAAATCAACTGTGAAACAGTATTAATGATTTTTAATCCTCATTCAAAGTAGAAATCAAGTTAAATGTCTATGTTACAAAGTAATTATGCATTTTTGATCTTCTGTCTGAAATGAGAGAGTGATGTCGGTCAAAAGTCGGAGACAGTCGCAAACAAGTTTATTGGAACAAACTCTCATGTTTTTAAACCTCTCAGACAGAAACAAGAAAACTGGCACCTGTAAGTCGGTCATTTCTCCAAAACATTTCTCTATCTGTTCCTAAACATCTCCGCTGTTTTTCTGACTTGTAATGACCCTCTGATGTCGTAAAACCACACCCCTGTTGGTTCTTTCAACCAATCAGGACTTCCCAAAAGTGACCGGAAGCAGAACTCTTTAAAAGTCGACACTTCCTAGTTCCAATAGAGGACAGAAGTTCAGAACGAGGGAACAGAAGTTCCAAATGTTCAGAACAGAAGTTCCGAAAGTTCTGAAGTGCTGGAGTTAGTGTGGGAGTTCTTCCGAGTCTAGTTGGGATTATGGAACTGTTGACGGACTCACAGCTCATGTGAGTCCACCCGGGAGGTGAGCGTGTTGTTGAACGGAGTACCGTCACTACGTGCTTCCCCAGGCAACCTAGATGGCAGCTCTCTGCTCCACACAGAGGGCTGTGGTAGCTCGGTGGTCTGTGGTTGTGTCAGGAAGGACATCCGGTGTAAAAATAATAGTCAAGTCTTTGTATGGCAGTTCGCTGTGGCGACCCCTGAAGAAGGGAGCAGCCAAAAGAAGAAAAAAACCTTTCTGTTTGATTAGCAGGCTTGGAAATGAGGGCATAGGATTCCAGATGGACAGCAGGATGTGGTAAGGAAGGTGAAATGAATACTTTGGAGAGCAGCAAGACAGTACTCAGATGCTGATCCAAGTGTGTTGTCCCAGGCTGATGGTGAGGAGGCTGGAGGTGTTTACAAGGAGGTTCCACAGAGAGGTCCTGCTTCACAGACACAATGAGACTGCATTCCTCAATGATGAACCATGGAGCCAGGACTGGAAGGGCACAAGGAAATACTCAGATTAGTACAATTTATCAGAGATACGAGTTGTAGGGATGTTACTAATGTACCATTTAGTGCCACATTGTTCCAGCGGAGATTATCTGATACAAAGATACTTAAATGCACCAAGCCTTCATCAGCCAGGATCAAGATCACCTGGAGGTAGTTTGGCTCCACCCTGCCACTCAGGAGCTTCAAGAATGGGATTAATGGTACAGAAAACATTGGATTGCCACAGGTAGATCCCACAGCCTGAACACCTTTTGTTCTGTTGGTCAGATAATTTGCAAATCAGGAAACTGCATGTTTTGATAAACCAATGTTTGTTTGTTTTTCATCCAACCTTTATTTATACAGGTTAGTCTCATTCAGCCTCAAGGACTCATTTACAAGAGACCATTTTAACAAAGAATGATGACAACAGACAACAATGATAACAGTAGACAATCATAAAAAAAGTATATAAATTGAAAAATAAATGGAAGAAAATTATGTTAAAAATGAAACAAAAACAGCTACATAAAAAAGCAATGTAAAATACTAAAAACAGGAACATGGTTGTTTTTTTAGTGTTCTAAGATATTTATCAATGGAATTTGATTAATCATGTCAAATTCTTTGGACAAGTCAATAAAACGTGAAACACAATATTTGTCACAATCCAGAGCCTGTAGAAAATCATTTGAAACTTTAAGAACTGTTGTAGCAGTCCAGTGCTGTTTTCTAAAACCACACTCAAATGTTTTCCTCTATGAGATGCTCTATTCCTGGTTATGTTTCAGATCCCTCCGCTCAGTGCTCTCAGCAAAACCATTCAATGAGGATATTCACCTTCTGCCCAATCTCCACCTCTGCCACACAACTGTCTCTGTCCCAATTTTATTTAATTTAAGATGCCAAAATTGAGATTTTTAGAATCTATTTCCAAGTATGTTAAGCATATCTAATGGAAGCAGGTGTGTGTGTTTTTGTGTCTTGGGGGTGGGAGGAGAGCAACATGGGATTCATAACAAAAAAGTACAAACATTTTCATTCCAGTGCATATACCATCATTTGAATCCACATGTACTTGTATATAGTTTAGAAAACATTGTGAACACTTTACAGCTCCACAGTTACCTGCTTTTTATATTTTTATACATCTAAAGATATTAAAGTGTGTTTGTCTGTTGGTGGGCTGTGCCTATATGAACAACTTTCAGTTTTTATTTTTCAAAGTTTTTTGTCCCATCCTGTCAGAGGCTCAAAACGGCTCACTTTAAACTCTTTCATAACCACCAGCTCATTAAAATAGCTTCCCTGCCAGTTCTGTTGCCCACACATGGAAGTACTGCCATTTAAAAGGATGGTGATGTTATTTAATCTAAGTTATTGGAAACAAGATCTGATGTTGTTTCCAACCAGCAGGAAAAGAACTGTCATATAAGAATTGTGAGGAGACCAAATCTATGACTATATTTGACATTAGGGGGACAGCATGTAGGCAGAGAGGAACAGTTTGACAGATGGACAGACATCTCTTTTCAGTAACTTAGTTTGTCTTACTGACACCCAACACAGTTTCACAGTTTTAAAACTTTATATTTTTGTAATTGCTCATCATAAACAAAATTTAGTCTAAAGCATTTGCATAAAAGACAATGAGCAATATGTTTTCCTTTAAGAAAGGCTAGAGCTCGAGTCCCCATTCATCTCATGCTTGTAGGATTCCTAGTTTCCCAGTCATAACCACTTACCCCCACAGCTGAGAATCATCCAATCAACCACACCTGCACCTTATTTTCTCCTTCCACTCCAGCACTACTTAAACCCCTGCCAGATGTTCATATGACACTGGAGCATTATATTGCTTATGGTAAATAAGTGACAGCCCAAATCCTGAACTTTGATTATTTTGACTAAGCTTTTGATATTTTTTCCTGTGTGTCAGGAGGTGGAAGGAAGACTTCTTAGACCTTCTCAATCCCACTGGCATGCCTTTCATGGAAGAAGCAGAGTCAGGAGACTTTAGGGTTGGTCTGTCCATAACCGTGGCTGAGGTTTCCAAGGTAGTTAAAAAGCTACGTGGCAGCAGGGATCTGAAAGTGGATAAGATTCACCCTGATTTCCTTGAGGCTCTGGATGTTGTGGGAATATTTTGGTGTACACGCCTTTGCAACATCGCATGGACATCGGAGGCAGTGCCACTGGATTGGCAGACTGGAGTGTCAGTTCCCCCCTTCAAAAATGGGGCCCGGAGGGTGTGCTCCAATTTTAGGGGCATCATTCTCCTTAGCCTCCCTGGTAAGGTCTATTCAGGGATACTGGAGAAGCGAGTCTGATCGTTGGTCAAACCTCAGATCCAGGAGGAACAATGCGGGTTCTGTCCTGGCCGTGGAATACTGGATCATCTCTTTACCCTCACTAGGGTCCTCGAGGGGTCACCGGAGCTTGCCAATCCAGTCTATACAGTACATGTGTTTTGTACACTTAGAGAAGACATCCAGCCATGGTCCTCAGGGTAAATTGTGGGGGTGCTCCGTGAGTATGAACTTGGGGACCCGTTGTTACTGGCTGTTCGGTCCTTATACAAGTGGTGCGAGAGTTTGGTTCACATTGCTGGTAGTAAGTCAGACCTCTTCAGGATGGGAGTTGGACTCCACCAGGGCTGCTCATTGTCACATATTCTGTTCATAACTTTTATGGACAGAATTTCTCAGTGCAGCCAGGGGGCAGGGGGGTTCCGGTTTGGTGGCCTCAGGATTCCATTTCTGCTCTTTGCAGATTATGTGGTCCTGTTGGCGTCATCGTGCCATGATCTTCAGCTCTCACTGGAGCAATTTGCAGCTGAGTGTGAAGTGGCTGGGATGAAAATCAGCACCTCCAAATCGGAGGCCATGGTCCTCAACCAGAAATGGGTGGATTGCTGTCTTCATGTTGAGGGCAAGGTTCTGCCTCAAGTGGAGGAGTTAAAATATCTTGGGGTTATTTTTATGAGTGAGGGGAGAATGGAGCGTGAGACTGACAGATGTATTGGTGCAGCATCTGCAGTATTTCAGACTCTGCACCGGTCCGTTGTGGTGAAGAGGGAGCTGAATTGTATGACAAAGCTCTCTGTTGAGACCTGTCCAGGGTGTACCCTGCCTCTTGCATAATGATGGCTGGACATAGGCACCATTGACCCCCGTGAACCAAAAAAGATGGATGGATGGATGTGTGTACTATTTTGTTTTTTGGTCACTACCCAGAAATTGTGACCATAGGTGAGGGTAGGAATGTTGACTGACTAGCAAACAAAAAGCTTTGCCTTACAGCTCAGCTCCCTCCTCACCACAACAGACCAGCACAGAACAATTAATACTGCGGAAGATGCACTGATCTTTAGGTCAATATCATGCTTCATTTCTTTTTCCCTTGTTAACAAGTCCAGAAATACATAACTTCTTCCACTGGAGGCAGCACCATCTTCATCCCAGCTAGAGAAACTAATAGCACAATGACACTAACAGGACCACATCTTTCACAAATAGCAGAGATGAAAACCTGAGGCCACCGAATCAGACCTCCTCTGCCCCCTGGCTGTACTAAGAAATTCTGTCCATTAGTCACAAACATAGTCAATGATAACAAGCAACCCTGGACGAGTCCAACTCCCACCCCTAAGTAGTTTAACTTATTGCTGTTATGGTCCTGATAAGTCCAGGAAAAAGGCAGGAAGCACAACATATGAAGCCCAGACAATTGTACAATTTTTAGACAAAGCTTTAATTAAGAGTCAATCATCTGAACATAAATGCAGACTGGGAGGCCTGGTTAAAACAAACAAAAGAGGGAGAAGCCCTGGACCAGCCAGCAGTTGTCTGTCGGAATCGGGCCACTCCCCTCACCCAATGACCCAGGGACTAATCCTACAAAAAGAAAAAAAGAAAAGAAAAAAAAAACATAAACTTAAACTACTCAGGTGACTCTCAGTACTAACAACCAATAGATAACACAACAACAACTGTGACAAAGTGCAATTGTCTGTGGCTGGAGTGGGAGCAAGGCTAGTGAACAAAACTGTCAACCGTCAGACCAACATCTCCTCTGGCCTCCCTCGCTCATCCAGCAGGTGGAGCTTGGTCCTTTTAAGCCACCCTCAACCAATCAGCTGTACAGAGAGAGAGCATGAATTAATTACAAACATACATGGACATAATTGACGCAGGGACACGTCAACATTGCATTGCCAGTACTTCTTGCATATTCCTGAAATAGTTTAACTTATTAACACTTTTTATTTTCCTTAGATAGAGAACTTTACAAGTTGGCTTTTCTATGTATGTGAAAATTCCTGTAAAGTGCCCTGAGACAACTTTCTTGTGATATGGCGCTATATAAATAAATTGAATTGAAATGAATTATTAACTTGTTGCAGTTTAATTGATTTTTCTAATTTCTCATCATAAAATAAATTTAGTCTAAAGCGTTTGCATTGCCAGTACTTACTGGCAATGCAAACCAGACTGGCACAGATTGTGTACCATTGTGTACCGAAACTGTTCAGTGATTTGTAGACATACATGAGTATTGTGCACTGGATTAGAAAGTGAACCGATAACCAGTGCAGTGAGGCCAAAACTGGTGTAATGTGCTCTCTTTTGCCTGTACTGGTTAAAAATCAGACTGCTACATTCTTGACAAGTTGTAGTTGTGCTATGGAGGTCTGACTGACACCAAACAGGAGTGAATTGCAGTAATCAAGCCTAGATGTAATGAATGCATGTATTACTGTCTCCAGGTTATTTTTGGACAATATGGGCTTCAGTTTAGACAGTCGCCTCAGTTGGAAGAAACATGATTTAACAAACATGATTGTTAAGTTTCAGGGAAGGGTCCATTATCACTCCCAGATTAGTGACTCTTTGTTTTTCTGACAGGGTTAGAGTGGAGAGGTCGATGCAGTGGTTTGTGATTGTGTCATTGGGAGGGCACAACATGACTTCAGACATGTGCCATTGTGTCTTAGGGGGAAGTAAATTTGACAGTCATCGGCGTAGAAGTGGAAGGTGTTTCCGGAAAATAACACCAAGCGGCAGCAGGTATAAAGAGAATAGGAAGGGTCCCAGGATGGACCCCTGCGGAACCCCCCATTTAAGCTCTGCCGCTGCAGAACTAAAATCCTTGATGGAGTCACAAAAGGATCTGTCAGCGAGGTAAGATCTGAACCAATTGAGGGCTGACCCTGTGATGCCCACCCACTGCTCCAACCTAGCAATGAGGATCTCATGGTCGATGGTGTCAAAGGCAGCTGTGAGGTCCAATAGGACAAACAGCACAGAATCACTGGTATCAGTGGTTAAGAAAATGTAATTAAAGACCTTCAGCAGGGCATTTTCAGTGCTATGGAGAGGTTTAAAGCCAGATTGGAATAGCTCTAAGATGGTGTGACCCTCCAGGAAGCACTTAAACTGTGACTCGACTATTTTCTCCTGTAGTTTAGAAACAAATGGGAGTTTGGATACAGGCCATAAGTTGGATACGACTGAGGGGTCAAAGTTTGTTTTTTTCAGGAGAGGCTGGACAGCAGCATGTTTAAAGGATTTCGGCACCATGCCAGTGGATAAACTACTGTTTACTATGGCAAGAATGGACGGACCTAGAGTAGGAAAAAACTCCTTTAGTAGTCGAGGGGGGACCACATCAAAGGGGGAACCAGACAGTTTCAAGCTGCACACGACCTTCTCTAGAGAAGATAGAGTGATGGGTTCAAAATGGTCAAATAGAGCTACAGATTGAGGTGGGATGGATGGGTCATGAGTTGAAGGGGAAATGAGAGCCCGGGTGGTCGCAATTTTTTCCAAAAAGAAATGTAAGAAGTTCTCGCACAGCTCAGTCGAGGCTTCCAGAGGTGATGGTTCCGTGAGGTGGAGAACAGAACAGGGTGGAGAAGAGGACACGTGGGTTGTGAGAGTTTCAGGTAATTATATCAGAGAAGTATTTGGATTTAGCAGCTTTCACTGCTTTCTGATAAAGGCGCCAACTCTCTTTAAGTATTTGAAAAGAGACCTGCAGCCTGTCTTTCCTCCACTTGCGCTCTGCCCTCCTACATTGCTGCCTAACAGCCTTGGTGACGTCACTCAGCCAAGGTTCTGCTCTGAGTTTTGATTTTTTTGGTTTTAACAGGCGCAACATGATCCAGAGTCTTTAAGCAGACAGAGTTGAACTGGGATGTCATCTCCTCAGTAGTAGTGAGTAACACCGGGGGCTGAATTATCATTTCAGAGTTATAAACATCTGTGAAACGTGCAACAGTGAAGTGGTTAATGGTCCGGCTGCGACGTGCAGGAATGCACAGCTTAGGAGTTAGATGGGGGAGGGTCCAGAGGTACGCTCATTATGTTCCAAATAAGCGACATCGGTGACAGAAAAACGAAGATCCAGAAGCTGTTGTCAGTCATACATCAGCAGTGAGTTTATATCACAGATAAAAACTGAACAAAACAAAAATAATCCGAATACCATCAGCAGAGGTGGATTGCAAGCCATGTACACGGGCGCCATCTTACCGGAAGTCCGTGTAGGGATTGAATAGCTGTAACAGTGGACCTCCATTACATCCTCATGGAGCACCCACCACAGAGAACCAACTCCAATTACTCCAAGTCCATAACATACATGAAGACTTGTTAGGCAGCCCCATGTCTCCTCGAGGATCTAGTGAGGGTAAAGGGTATTCCACAGCACGAACAGAACCTAAACCTGATGTTTGACTGTTGAGCGGATTCTCTTCTTCAACACCCCTGAACAGACCTTTTGCATGTTCATTCAACCGTTATTTAGACAGGTTAATTCCATTGTTGAGACTAAGGGACTCATTTACAAGAGAAACCTGGTTTCTTAACAAAGAGTGATGACAACAATGAATAATAACGACAACAATAGACAGTCAAAAAAGAGGCATACAAATTTAAGTTTCTATTTTTTTTATTTTACAAATTAAAACAAAATAGCAACCAAAAGGACAATCAAGAGAAATTTTAGCAAAAAACAGCTAGATTATAAGGTGATTTAGAAAACTAAGAACATGAATGCAAATCTTGTATTTGTGAATATTACTATAGCCTAATTTCAGAAATAACTAAAAGGACGTTTGTTTGGACCGTCAACGTATTTGTTTTTTATGTCTTTTCTTTCAGCTCTGTCTTTGTGTCCGACACAAAGAAAAAAGCAGTTATTTAAAATTCTTCCATTCCACCACTGGAAACTGCTACATGGGATTAATCAGCTGCTAACAGCTTATGGATTTTTCTTTTTCCTTTTTCTGTCCCTCACTGTTACTGTTGGTGTGTGCTCAACTGATGTTTGGCCTTGCAGCTCTTCAGAACCATTTCAGAGCTTTTTGTGAGGCTGGCAGCCAGAACCGTCACTCTTGACTCTGTTCATGCAACTGGATTCTCCCTTCAGTCTGATTTTCAGGCATCAGTGCTGGGAAATGTTGACGCCAACATGTATTAATTTAAACACACGTGTGAATAAAAACACTTTAATTTGATAATTTAAAGCTAACGGGCATGCTTTCCTTGTAGCTGTACGTTAGGAGGAAACTACATCATGACTAATTTATTTGAAAAAAATAAAAATAATTTTGAACATTTAAAAAAATAACTAGAGAAACCGCTCCTAAATGTTTAGCAAAAAGCTAGTTAAAGTTTGAAGTTGCAAAAGAGCAGTTAAATTATTAATAGTAGTACAACTAAAATATAAAAAATAACAAAACACTAGCTCAAAGGGGCAAAACGCTTACTAAAAGCGAGAAGTAGCAAAATGCTAGCTAAATTTTAAATGTAGCAAAAACAGATTAAAGTAACCAAAGAACAGGTAAATGTTAAACGTGCCGAATGGCTAATTAAAGCTTAAAGTTGCAGAAGGGAGGCTAAATATCAATAGTGCAGCTAAAACTAAAAACTAGCCAAACACTAGCTCAAAGTAACAAAAAACTAAAAGTTAAGAATAGCGAAATGCTAGCTAAACATTATATGTAGCAAAAAACTGCTAAAAATAGCTAAATACTAGCTAAAGTTTAACAGTAGCAAATCACAAGTTATAAGAAGCAAAATGCTACCTAAATGCCAAGTGTAGCTAAATTACAGCTAAAACCAACAAAAGATAAGTTTAATGCTAAAAGTAGAAAAAGGCTAGCTAATCATTCAATGTAGAAAAATTATAACTAAAAATAGCCAAGCTCTAGCTAAAAGCTAAAATGAACAAAACTAGTCACAAATTACAAGTAGAAATAGACTTAACTAGAATTTAGTGTAGCCAAATAAAAGATAAAAGCAGCAAGAGTAGCTAAAAAGAGCAAAAGGTTAGCTAAAGATTAAATGTTGCCAAAAAATTGCTAAAAGTAGACAAATAATAGCTACATGTTAACAGTATCAAATCACATTAAAAGTATCAAAAGCCTACCTAAAAGCTAAGTGTAGCTAAATTATAGCTAAGACCAGAAACAGAATAGCTAAATGCTAATTTTAGCCAAACTCTAAAGCTTAACAATAGCAAATCACAAGTTAAAAGTAGCCAAAAAGTAGCTTAATGCTAACAAGAGCAAAAGGCTAGCTAAATATTAAATGTAACAAAAAATTGCTAAAAGTAGAAAAATACTAGCTACATGTTAACAGAAGCAAACCACGTTAAAAGTAGCAAAAGCTTAAGGTTAATCTTCAAAACAGCAAGCTGATTCCTGTGACCTCTATAGAAAAGAAAATCTTAGACATTGTACCTTTTAAAATTAGTTAAAAACATTTAAATACCTTAGAATTTGGATAACTTGAGATCATAAGAACCTCTATAAGATTAATTATCTACCTCTCACGGTGAACCTGAAGCAGGACATTGCTAAATGCCAATCCCTACCTCAAACTCTGAAGGGTAGTTTAAAAAATGAATGTCCTCCCTAAATTTATATACCTGTTTCAGAATCTGCCAATCTTCCTTACTAAACCATTCTGCACTGATTTGAACAGATAGCTATTAGAATTTATCTGGAATAAAAAGCATTCATGGATACAAGAAAGTCTTGCATCTGCCCCGCAGGTTTGGAGGCATGCATGTCACTTCCTAATTCCATGCATTGTTGATGGGCAGCTAATATCAGAGCTCTACTATTGTGGTTGGGTAAGGATACTCCTTCTTCTAGTTGGGTGCCTTGGAAAGGGCCTCAAATAGATCCAGCTCCCACTCTACATTACACTGCTCTCAGCTGACTTTTAAACAGTCAGTATCAACCTACAGCCTACAACCTACAAGCATGGGCTGTGGAACCAACCTCCTTGAGAGGGGCTGGACCTTATTCCACTCTTGAGTTGCCCATGGTGAGAGGCAACAAACTGGTGTGGGACTACTCTTATCCCCCCGACTTGGTGCCTGGGTGTTGGAGTTTTCCCCAGTAGATGAGAGGGAAGCTTCCCTGTGCCTTTGGGTGTGGGGATAGGCTCTGACTGTTGTTTGTGCCTATGTACCAAACAGCAGTTCAGAGTATCCAGCCTTTTTTGAGTCCTTGGTGGGGGTGCTATAAGGTACACCAGCTGGGGACTCCTTTATTCTACAGGGGGTTTTCAATGCCTATGTGAATAATAACTGTGTGACCTGCGCAGGCATGATTGGGAGGAATGACCTCTCTGATCTGAACTCAGGCGGTGTTCTATTGTCTGATTTTAACAACACGTAGTGAGGTTTTGCTGGGAATGCCTGGCAGAAAAACCCGTCAGAAAGATCTTCAATTCACACCTCCAGGAAAGCTTTAACCACATCCCACATGAGGTGGGGGACATTGAGAAGAAGGGAGGTGGAAGAAATACATCTCGGAGCCTCTCAATCCCACTTCCACGTCTTCCATGGAGGAAGCAGAGATGGGGGACTTCAGAATTGGTCTGTCCATAACTGTGGCTGAGGTCACCGAGGTAGTTAAAAAGCTATATGGTGGCAGTGCTCTGTGGGTGGATGAGAATTGATCTAATTTCCTTAAGGCTCTGGATGTTGTGGGGCAACCTTGGTTAACATGCCTTTACAATATTGCATGGACATTGGGGGCAGTGCTACTGGACTGACAGTCTGGGGTGGTGGTTCCGCTCTTCAAAAAAGGGAACCAGAAGGTGTAATCCAATTACAGGGGCATCATTCTCCTTAGCCTCTCTGCCTCCCTGGTAAGGTCTATTCAGAGGTACTGGAGAAACGAGTCAGATCGTTAGTTGAAGAAAACAATGTGGGTTCTGTCTTGACTGTGAAACACTGGATAATCTCTTTACCCTCATTAAGGTCCTCGAGGGGTCATGAGAGTTTGTCCATCCAGTTTATGTGTTTTGTGGACTTGGAAAAAGCATTCAGCCATGTTCCTCGGGGTAGACTGTGTAGGGTGCTCCATGAGTATGAGATTGGGAGCCCGTTGTTACTGGCTGTTCGGTCCCTGTACAAGCGGTGCAAGTGTTTGTTTTGCATTGCCGGTAGTAAATCGAACCCTTCAGGGTGGGAGTTGGATTCCACCGTGGTTGCCCATTGTCACAGATCCTGTTCATAACTTTTATGGACAGAATTTCTCAGTGCAGCTAGGGGGCGTAGGGATACCAGTTGGTGGCCTCAGGATTCCATCTCTGCTCTTAACAGATTATGTGGTCCTGTGGCATCATCATGCCGTGATCTTCAGCTCTCACTGGAGTGGTTCATAGCCGAGTGTGAAGCAACTGGGATGAGATTCAGCACCTCCAAATCGGAGGCCTTAGTCTTCAACTGGGAAATGGTGGATTGTTCTTTTCAGGTTGATGGTGAGGTTCTGTCTCAAGTGGAGGAGTTAAAGTATCTTGGGGTTTTGTTCATTCATAAGTAAGGGAAGAATGGAGCATGATACTGACAGATGGATTGGTGTAGCATCTACAGTATTGCAAACTTTGTACTGGTCCATTGGTGTGAAGAAGGAGCTGAGCTGTATGGCAAAGCTCCCTGTTTACCGGTCGGTCTACATTCGTACCTTCACCTATGGTCCTGAGCTCTGGGTAGTGACTGGAAGAATTAGATTGCGTATATAGGCAGTTGAAATGTGTTTCTTTCGCAGGGCAGCTGGACCCTCCCTTAGAGATATGGTGAGAAGTGCATTTATCCAGGAGAGACTTGGGTGTAGAACTGCTGCTCCTCCCCATCGAGAGGAGCCAGTTGAGGTGGTTTGGGCATCTGGTAAGAATGTTCCCTGGGCACCTCCCTAGGGAGGTGCTTTGGGCATGTCTGACTGGGAGAAGACCCAGGACACGCTGGAGAGATTATGTCACTCGGTTGGCCTGGGAACGCCTTGGAATTCTTCCAGAATAGCTGGAAGAGGTGGCCGTGGAAAGAGATGTCTGGGTCTCCCTGCGCAACCCGACTTCAGATTAAGGGGAAGATTATGGATGAATGAATGGAGTATCAACCTACACTTCTTTCTAACTCAATTGTGATCTGGACGGTTAAGATTTGGAATCAGTTCAGGAAGGCATTTAACTCTACAGAGTAACTGTTTCTGGCACATGCCAATTAATCACATGTTTACTCTCTCAGTAGCTGATACAGCTTTTGATGCCTGTGTATTGCGGGGAGTGCATTCACTTTGTGATCTCTATGTTGATGTTAGATTTGCCTCTTTTGAACAGCTGGTATAAACGTTTAATATTAACAAGTCACAATTTTTTCAGATATTTGCAGCTGAGACATTTTGTCAGGTCTAACTCTGACTGTTTTTTTTTTTTTACCCCTCTAAACATTGTGTGGTTAAGATTTTGGAATGCAGGTCTGATACTAAGGCAGCCCTCAGAAAGATCTGTACACTACTCAATTCATACTATGAGACCAATTTGGACTCCCTTAAACTGAAATAGGAAATGGATTTGGAGAATCCATATCAGACTCAATCTGTCTACAAATTATTAAGAACATCTACTCATACTCAATCTGTCTGAGACATGCTGTAATTCAGTTCAAGGTGGTATACCGGTTGCACTGGCCAAAGACAAGCTATCCAAGATCAAAGCTGACCTGTATTCTGCATGTTACCATTGTAAACAAACTCCAGCTACAGTACACTCTTGCATACATTCTGAACCTGTCCCAAACTGCAGACTTTTTGGCAATCTATTTTTGACACCTTCTCTAGGATATGTGGCAAAACTGTACACCCATCTCCACTCCTCTCACTGTTCAGGGTGGTCCCTGTGAATTTGTCCTTCAGCAAGTACAAGAAAGCTGTGATTGCCTTTGGCTCCCTTCTGGCCAGAAGACTTGTATTGTGCAATTGGAACGGTCCATAACCCCCAGCATATGTACATTGCATAAGAAAGGTGATGTATCAAATTCATCTTGGAAAAAAAAAATCAGATATACCCTGAAGGTTTCTGGTAAAAGATTTTAGGACACTTGGCAGCCTTTTATGTTGTATGTGGAAAACTTGTCAATGCCTGTTTAGCTTATTTGTGTGTGTGTGATTGATCCAGTGTTGGAGGTTTTCTTTGGTTATTTGTGTTCTCCTTAATAATAAATAAAAAAAGGACTTTGTTTGAAAAAATAGTAACGAAAGCCTGCCTAAAATCCAAGTATAGCTAAATTACAGCTAAAATCAGCAAATAATAGCCAAAAGCTAAAAGTAGCAAAATGCTAGCTAAACATTAAATGCAGAAAAATATAACTAAAAAATGCCAAACACTAGCTACAAGTAGCAAAACTAAACAATTTAAATATCCTGATGCATGCTCAATAATCCAGGTAGAAAAATCTAAAAAAGTTCAATCTGGTCCTCTGAACATATTTTTTTGAATGTCCAGAGGACCAGATTTAACTTTTTTAGATAAACAATTTAAAAGTAGCGAAATGATAACGAAAATGAAGCGTAGCCAAATAAAAGCTAAAAGCAGCAAAAGAGTAGCTAAATGCTAAAAGGAACAAATGGCTTCAACAAGGTAATGCAGGAGAATGGTTGCTAAGTAAAAGCATAAAAAGAAAACAACAGAGTCAGTTTGTTTAAGATTGTCAAATAGTTTTTAAAGGAACTAAAGAGATATAAATGTTTTACAGTAAATACAAATATTTGTTTAGAAAAGTGTAAAAATTACATAAAGCAAAAGTTGGACTACCAGCACACACATATCCCTCCCACACACTCATATAACACCACCATAATAACATTTAGCATAACTTTCAAACCCAATAGGCTATAAAAACAAAAAAACATCAGTTTTTGGAAACAAATGCTTATTAGATCTTACCTGTATTTAACATTTAAATAATTATCTAAAAATATCCAAATTCAGTGTTCTGTACAACAAAGTCCATGCTCAATAATCCAGGTATACAATCCAACATTTTTCAGTCAGGTCATCTGGACAGTTTCAGGTCCAGATGACCCGACTGAAAAATGTTGGATTGTTCTGTACAGTTTTATTCCATTCTACAATGTGCCACTCAAACATCCGCTCAGTGTCAGGATGTGAAACGTTTAACCTCATGTACTTTATATGTTTATTAATTTATGTATTTATATGTTTGGTGTTTCTTTATCTGTATCTTTGGAAGCATGTAGATCATGATAAATGTTTTGATTTTTCTTATAAATTGGTCTTTTCTAAGTAGGACATGCTTCGTGCTGACTCTCAAGAATCAGGAATAAATTGCTTAAAACATGTTTTTATCAGGCAGCACGGTGGCGCAACTGGTAGAGCTGCTGCCTCTCAGCGAGCAGGTCCCTGGTTCAAATCCCGGTCCGAGGGCCTTTCTGGGTGGAGTTTGCATGTTCTCTCCGTGCATGTGTGGGTTTTCTCCGGGTACTCCGGTTTCCTCCCACAGGCCAAAAACATGCATGTTAGGCTGATTGGTAACTCTAAATTGTCCCTAGGTGTGAGTGAGAGAGTGAATGGTTGTTTGTCTCGTTTGTCTCTGTGTGTCCCTGTGATGGACTTGCGACCCGTCCAGGGTGTACCCCGCCCCTCGCACAGTGATTGCTGGACATGGGCACCGGCGAACCCCGTGACCCAAAGTGGAATAAACGGGTAAAGAAAATGGATGGATGGATGGATGGATGTTTTTATCATGTTTAGATTAGTTTTAACTCCAGAGAAGGCAAACTGACAGATTCCAACACACAGATAAAAGGTGAGTATAATTTATTGTTAGAGGAGTATATTTACACAGGAGGATTACAGATGTTGAAGCAGAGGACTGCTTGGAAAAGTGGGTGGAGATCCAGTGGTGTGGACTCGAATCACATGACTTGGACTCGAGTCATTAATATTATGACTTTAGACTTGACTTGAAGAAATGTTCAGAGACTTATGACTTGAATTGGACTTTTACACCAATGACTTGGGACTTGACTTGGACTTTGACCTATTTACTTGAAAAGACTTGATATTTTACCCATAATCTAAAGTTTAAAAACTGCGGTGAAGTTAGTTCTAGGTTGGATATTCGAGCTCTGTGGATTCAGAGGTGTCCGTCTCATTTCATCCGATACAGGCAGCCTGATTTAAGTCAGCTTAGCTCCGTCTGCCCCCTCCTCTGAGGCACAATGGTTCGCTTAGGAACCATCAATAAATTACTGAACCAAACATTCTTGAGAGAAAAAAAAAAACAGTTTTCATGTCACGTGACCCACTGACACAAAACAGTCCAGCACTATAGCTAAGTCACTACCTGGATATGGCTGATGGACAGAACGCCCTCTGGTTGTGAGAAATGAACATGCAGACTCTTCCTTCACTGTTTCATGTGGCCACCAGAGTTTTGGCGGTGCCTGCATGTAGCGCTCCAGTGGAGCCAGTTTTCAGCGATGGCGGCATCATTCTTTGGTCTCATTGTGCACAAATGACTGACGGACTTTTGGCCAGTTTGGTCTTTTGCAAATGCAATACAGAAGAGCTAAGTGAAATAACTTAGGGTGCATTCACACCAGCCCTGTTTAGTCCACTTTAATCGAACTCTAGCTCGTTTTCCTAGAAAGTCTGGTTCATTTATGGAGGTGTGAACGCGCCATCGAACTCTGTCACGGAACAAAAATGTGAACTCTGGCCCGGGTTAAAACCTAGGTCTCGGTCCAGTAGAAGAGAACTCCAGCGCGGTTCGAGTACAGTGTGAATGTAAACAGACCGGACGCTCCGCAGGACAAACAAACATGCATTTCTCTGACCTTATATGGAGCGGTCAGCTGCCTTGTTTGGAAAAACAATATTCTCCATGGTCTTCTGTCTCATCTTCTGCTCATGCTAAGTCCATTTTTGAAAAATGACAAAATATAACTCCTAAAACTGCTAAAACTTGATGCCACTTCGTTTTTGTTTTAAATTTACAAAAGAAGAAGAAGAAGACGTGTCTTCAGAGGTTTTTGTGTCATTTCTTTCAGTAGTTCTTGGTGCAGCGCCCCCACAGGCGAGTGGGGGAACAGGTTGGTTCAACAGGTTGACTCGACTGCACAGTGCAGTGTGAATGCAAACGCACCAGCTCAAATGTAAACAAAAGGTCATGAATATTGGTCCCCAACCGAACCGAGTCTACTGGACTATCTGGTGTGAAAACGACCTTAAAGTGCACATTCCTGTTCATTGTTTAGTTCATGTATTTGTTTTGTTTCTCTCTGTCACTCACACATGGACACATACAGACATATGTTCACTAAGTGACCAGACGAGAGAGGAAATAAATTTACTGTGATGGTTCTTTCTAATGTGCTGTGAAAATGTCAGCACTTTTTGTCTGGACATGGAGTTCTGCTTTTGCGTTTTTCACTGAATGTTTATTCTGGAAAAATATAGTTTAAAGGAAGACTATTCTTGCAGCTAAGTTTAATTAAACCGTGTACTGTAATATAAAGGTGACATTTTAGAATGACTTTTAATACTTTGTAAGTTCAGTTGCATACGTTTCATCACGATCTGTGATACAGAATTAAAAAAATACAGTATATTATTTACATTGAATAATAATAATAATAATGTGTATGTATTGTCATCATTGTATGTTCCCATACAATTGTGAAATTGGCTCTCTGCATTTAACCCATCCACCACCAGGTGGAGCAGTGGGCAGCTGTGGAGGGCACCGGGGTACAACTGGGGATAATGTGTCTTTCTCAGAAACACCACAAGATGTGCAGTGACTGGGGATTGAACCTGGGACCTTGGGGTCATGGGTCGGCTGCCCTGCCCCTACACCAACTTGTCCCCCTAACATGCAATTGCAACATTGTTAAAAAATATTTGAAATAACCAGAAATTTCAAGTTTCAGACTTGGGACACCCAAACTGGTCCCAAGACTTCAATAATCCATCGTCAAACTGCCGTTCCACAGGAGCTAAAGAACAGCAGTCCTCAGCAGACGTGGATTAGAAGAAGATGTGAGGAATTGGCTCCACCCAGCCACTCAGGGCTGCAGAAGCCAGGTAACAGATAATAACAACAGAATCTCCAGATTTATAATTGATAAACTGCTTCTACAGCCCTACATGTCTACATATTGGCTCCTCAATGAAAGTTCTCCCATCAAGCAGGATCCAGTTTGGATTTGGGGTCAGAGCTTGCTCGGTACCAGCTCTTTAGCTCCTGCACAAAGAACAGCACCAACTCTTTACTGGGACAAACGCCAGCTTTTATCAACCTCAGGGACAATGAAAACTAATAAAATGTGGTCAGAACCATGTTTAGAAAACATGCACTTCACTTTCACTTTGCTTGATTTGAAACAATTAATTTTATTTCAATTCAGTTTATTTCTGTAGATCCAAGTCACAACAGAAGTTGTCTCAGGGCACTGAACAAAAATATTCACTTACATTATAAAAGATAATAAGTAGACTGGAGGGCTCTGTTAGGAAAATATGGAACAATAAGATCTGTAATATTAGATCGAACTAGGTTGTTGAGAGCTTTGTACTGTATGTTAGAAGTAACCAAATACTTCACTTCAGTGAAGAACGACTAACATTTGATCGCTATCGCCTTCCTCCATTTTGTTAGTGTTGTGTTTTTTTCAACTGTTCGTATATTATTTGACAAGGTTTGTTGTTTTTTTCAGATCCATAAATAAAAACAAAAGAATATTCAAATGAGTCTGTGCCCAGAATATGCAGCCTTTATGTCCTGTTGGTGTTTTATTCATGTCCCAGCTCTCCCTGCAGCAACTGAAGTATTTATTAGTGACAAAAAGAAGAAAGTGCCATTGAGCACGTCTTGTTCTGTGCACACTCAGCCTGTGCAGTGTTCTCATCTTTTGGGCTGGCAGTTTTACATCTGACAGCTGCTGCTGCACCTCCAGCTGCCTCCAGAGGGCAGTCCACCTCCATGGAACAGTCCAAGCCCACAACGCCTCCTTTACGTTAAAGAACCATCTCCATGTGAGATAAAACCGTTTATGATTATTTTACACACCTACTCAGCCTCGGAGGTGGTGAGAAGATTTTAATTTCCTCTGACTCCAGAGATCGCGAGCATCAGAGGCAGAAATGTAAACAGACTCATTCAGTCGCTTGGTTGGTCCACTGAAAACACAAAAATAAAGATGCTTCCTCATTGTTGCTGCTTTTTCTTAATTCAGGCCAACTTTCCATCAGTTAGAAAGCACAAGTAAGGAATCTGTTTCTCACCAGGAGTCTGATTAAAAACAGCAACATGGAAGCTGGTTGGATGTTCTGATTTGTCTTTAAAGGAGTTCTGGTGTCAGTGTGAGAAATTATAGAGATAACTGTCAGTTCTGTTGAAAACATGATCTTATCCAAATCCATGGCTGCAGGAACTGTTGCAATGCCTGAAGAGATATATACATACATATTTATATTTGAACTATTTATATCTAATTGATTTAAATTGAAACATTTATATCTGATTTATTTATATTTGATGTATTTATATTTGACATATGTATATTTTATGTACATAGATTGATAAATTATATTGATAATTTACATTTGATATATTTGTATTTTATAAATTTAGATTTGATGTATTTATACTGATATATTTATATTGATAATTTATATTGGATAAATTTAGATTTTGAAATATTTATACTGATGTATGTAAATTGATATATTGATATATTTTGATTTGATGTATTTATTATATATATAATATATATATATATATATATATAT
>NC_056517.1:9504834-9509059 GCF_014905685.2 Nematolebias whitei | reverse complement strand
GAGTGTGGACACACTAAGGCTTCCATCAATGTCTCTTCCTCATCCTTCCAGCAGCTCTCTCTCATCCTTCTTTTGGTCCCACCTCACCCCACCTTTCCATCCCCATCTCTCTCTTCTCCTCTTTCCGTTTTGTCCGTCCTCCCGCCCCCAGCCATCCCTACCTCCCTCTCTCACCTCTCTATCACTCTCTCATAGATGCTCTATCACTCCACACAGTCTCCTTTCTTCTCTCCCTCCATCTCTCTCGTCCCTCTGCTCTCTCGCTCACTCCATGAGCTCGTTGACTCTGAGACTGAGCAACAACTGGCTTCTTTTTGCTGTGGGAGAGGAGAGGGGAAGGTGAGGAATGGAAAGGTAGAGCGCAGGAAGGAGGAGGAGATTTTTTGTTCAGCACTCGTCCAGCAGCTCGTCGTCCTCTCTGGGAGTAGCAGCCGCAGCATCAGCACCACTGCTGCCTCCTCCTCCTCCTCTACCGGCGCGGGATCCTCTCACCTGCTGCTGCCTCCTTCTCTTCCTCTGGGAGCCCTTCCTGGAAGTGGGAGGGGAAAGGAAATCATCTCCTCCCAGTTTGCCACGGACTTCCAGCGAGGCATCGGCTGGAGGAACGAGTGGAGTAAATTTTAGGGGAAGTGGAAGTGGATGAGAGGGAAGACAACACCCCGAGTTGGGAGAAAGCAGAGACCAGGGTAAGAGGCCACACATGCTGCTCGTCTTCATCTTCATCCCCACCTCTAACTGGACACGAAGGCTTGTTCCTTCTCAATGAACTGTTTCATGTTTGTGTTCGTGCAGAGCTTCAGTTCTGTCTCGTTCCTACTTCCTGTAGAAAAATGTTTAAGGAGATGAAGCATGAGACGAGCTCAAAGCCTGAATGAGGAGAGATACATCTAATTTGTATTTATTCTGCCTCCTTCTCCAACAACCTGTAGAGGTGGTGTGTGTGAATGTGTGTGTGTGTGTGAATGTGTGTGTGTGTAAATTTGAATGAAAAGAGAAAAGTCCAGGTGTTGATTTTTGCTCACGGAGTAATGTGATGCATCTCAGGGGTGCTTCCCCTGAACAATCAATGAGACGTGGGCTGCCTGCACCCCCCCTTCCCACATGTGTGTGTGTTTTCTGCCCCGCCTTCCTACAGATGGCCTGGGCTGGGGAGTGGGTGGGTGGTGTCGTGTCTCCTGGGTTGATGGTCCGGTTTGTGAGGACAAGCAGTGAAAGTGAGAAGAAGAGGAGGAAAATAAAACCTGTTCAGTTTAAAGCATTTTTTTGTTATAATTTCTCCGTCTCACTCAATTCCTCCTTTCTTCCCCCCCCCCTCCCATTCCTAACCCCCTCACCCCTCATTAATGTGTCCATTTGTGGTGGAAATGCTCAAGTTTGACTCATTTTGTTAAAACCTTCATGACAAAGTGTAACGTGAAAACACTCGGCTCCCGGCGCTAAAGAGACACACAGCAAGCAGCTGATTCCTGCCATCAAACCATCCGGAGAGTAATTGTAAATATTGATCCGGGACAAACAAATCGATGTACTGATTCTGGATCAGCTCAGCTGGAGTGCACTCTTTGTATTCAGCCGGCGGCTTCAATTAGAAAAGAATGGAATAAATTTGCTTCAACTTTTCATCCATTATTCATGGCTTTGCTGCAGCATTTAAACTCATTGTTTTACTTTCCAAACAGAGAGGTGGAATCATCGTATTATTGTTCAATTTTGAAAAAGTGACAAATCATTGCATTAATGTTCGAGTTTTAAAAAGTGACTGGAAACATGAGAAGCATGTCCATGAATTTTAAACGGTGTTTGAGGGAGGAGAGAGTGGAAACGCTGCAAACAAAGAAAAATCTAAACAAAGAAAAAAATAATCAAACAAATTATCTCCCTGCATGAGTGACCCCCTCGTGGTGTAATCTATGTGTTGATTTCTCTCCTGGTGTGTCAGAGGTTGGGGGGTGGTAATGGAGTAGTGTTCAGGGATATTGTCACACCACGGCAGCTCCCGACCTGACCTCCATAACACTCTTCCATCTCTGTGTGCTCGCCAAACCACACCCCATTCCACCTACCCCCTCCAACCTCACCTGACCCCTCTCCTCCACCCCACCAAAAACACCACCATCCCTTCCAGATATTGGAGCGTCAACCAGCCTGAGGAGCAGCAGAGATCACAGGGCTATGTCCCTGCTGTATTGGGCCCTGAAGCGGCCGAGTCGGCAGGCTGGGATCCAGGTAAGAGGCGCACTGTGGGGGGTCCAGACCACACCGCACCCCCTCCACCATGCCCGGTGTTTGAGTACAAAGGCAGGACCAACAAGTTGAGCTACTTTCCGCTTTTACATGGCCCTTTTTGTTCTGTTGTCTTCTGTTTCAACCTTCGACTCGCGCTGCTGGCTCGGACTGTGAACTTTCACCTGCGCAGAGAAGCCATTGATGGAGCCTTGCCTCCCACTGCAGCAAGGTGTCTTCAATCAATGCAACCGGTCCACCTCCTCAATATCTGTGTGTGTCTGACTCTGGAGCATGAAGGGGGGCTGCTGATGGTGGAGGCAGTGGCCATGGTGGTGGTGGTGATGATGATGCCATGGCAGTGGCACTGCTCACATGGTTTCTGGCTTAGCTCCCCGTCTTTTCTGAAAGACTCTCTTCGGTGACGGGTATTCTTGGGTGGATAATACGGATCACGTTGTTATTGCTTAAGAATACGCGTAGTTGAGGAGAGTCCTCTCTTCGCCAAATACCAGCAACACCCCAGAGCCCCAGACATCCACCCACCCCACCCCACCCCACCCCACCTCACCTCACCTCGACAACCTACCCAGCCATCAAGGTCTGTCAGGTTGGGCGACGCGACAACTCCACACTTCATTGCACTCCCACTCCGCCCACAAAATAGCAAATTGCAGTACATTAGTATGTTTTTTCCTCTCGCTTCCTGTCACAGTTTGAGGCTAAGAGCGTCCTCATGTCTGTCCCACCATACATCTGTCAGCATGTCTCTGTAACCATGGTAATGCAACGGACATCAGTGTGTGAACATGGCTGTTTCAAACAGAAACACTGATTACAGCAAACACTGACCATCTGACTGTGATTGCATGAGCAGAGAAGCATGGCAGCTGGTGCATGTTGCTACATACCCACATCCCGTCACAGCCCCCAAAGCCCAGGGTCTACAGAGGTCCATAAACAGTCTACAGAGATCCATAAAAGGTCCATAGAGATCCATAAAGTGTCTACAGATATATTTGAGCTAAATGTACTTGTTGCACAATACAGTCTTAAACATTGTTCCCACTTCACCACGAAAACTACTTTAAATCCCAACTTTTCCATAAGTAAATATCTTCACACATGTGTTGACAGTGACAAAGGAAGTAAGAAGGTAAATGTATGGAACTACTTAATATTACTCGTCACACAGTTTATCCATCACCCCACAAATATTGGTGTTGGAAAACAAAATGATTGGAGTTAGAGTGGTATGTATAAGTATAGGTTTCTATTAGTTGTACTCACTCTCGCTATTGTAACCCAACCTTTAGAAAAAAGCCCTCTGTTTTGTAAAACAAAAATCGCTTAATCCCTTAAAGCTGGGGGGTCAAACTTGGCTACACAAGGGGCTAAACTAAAAACTTGTTCCATCCTGGAGTCCATCTTGGCCTCTGTTTTAATAAATAAACAAATTAACTATAGTTTATTTGTGTAATCTGTCAGATTATTTATACAGAATGACCATTTGGTAGGATATGATAAAGTTTAGAACAAATACTGATTAATTATTTTTTTTTTTTACAAAGACATGTCTCTAAACACAACTTAATTGCTATCCATCTGCATATTTTAATTATTTATTATTTCTTAATAAGATATTTGGTAAAAATTCCCAGAGTAAAAAATTCTAGTAAGTAGCATCCTGTTTTAAAGTGAAAATAAAGAAAAATAGAAGAAGTACAATATAGAATATTTCATTTGTTGGATAACATAAATTACAAATACCCAACCTAGCTGCAAAATAAACAGCAAGAGTCAAATAAGTCCTCTTTGAAAAACATGGGCTAGAAATTTTCAAAACAAATCTTCTGCACACAAAATCTCAATAGAACTGCAACACATCAGCTTCCTTAAAACAAGGGCCATATTTGGCCTTCAGTTTACATGTGTCTCACATGGTAAGACCAAGAAACTAACTAACTAACTAACTAACTAACTAACTAACTAACTAACTAAC
>NC_056517.1:9480477-9504824 GCF_014905685.2 Nematolebias whitei | reverse complement strand
ACTAACTAACTAACTAACTAACTAACTAACTAACTAACTAACTAACTGTCTTCTGTCTTTAGTGACAATCTAAGCTTTTCTTACGTTATTGGTAGTTTTACTTATAAACGATGGCCAAATAATTAAAAAAAAGTATTATGTCAATTTTTACAAGACAAAAGTAACGTGATGTGAGTTTCTGGTCCAGGCCAGAGTAGAACCTCCTTTTATTCAGCTCCACGCAGAGTCGCGTCACTTCCAATTTTCCCCTTTTTTATGCAAATGGAGCTCAGATGACATTTATTGCAGTGAGCGTTACGCTACATGTAATACCACACAGCCCCCACCACCACCACCACACACACACACACACACTCAGCTGAGAAAACAAAATGTCTACCGCGAGCGGTCGACAGCTCAATTTATGCATCGAGCAGAGAGGCGTCTAGATAAACAATTACCCCCGGCTCAAATGGTCTATAAGCAGCTTTTTCTGCGTTGCCGTGGCGATGTGCCATGAATATGGATTCCCCCTCTCCAGGTCTGATGGCACATTCTCAACCCTAACAGCCATGTAAAATCCATTTAAACACCTAACAGGATCAAGTGGACTCATAGAGCTGTCACCTCCTATGATCGCCACACTCGCGCCAAATCGCCCTCCACAGAACATCTGATGGACTCGGTTCTTTATCATGGAGGAATGTTAGATTTATACAAAACCTCCTTCTCTCGAACATTTAGACAAAGACAGGTATATATGTGTATCTTGGCCCAGCTGGTGATTGGAAAGAAACATTTTGTAACGTCATGAAGTGGAAGGCCTGCATGTCAGGGGTTGTGTTGTACCTTGTTCTGTGGGTCCATCTGAGGTGGCGGGTGTTGTCTGGCTGTTTGTTTGCTGTGTGTTTTGTGTCTGTGCTGCTAACGGACCTCAGCGGACTGACACCCCCGCTGCCACAGCAACCACTCAAAGAGCATCACAGGAAATGCTGTCTTAATGTCCACCAATGCACCGTGAGCCCGGCCTCACTCACTGCTCCTTAAGGACGGATCCAGGTCCAACATTCACACGTGTCATTTACAACATGTGGTGTTTTACTGACTGTAGGCCTGAGGAGCGTGGCCGTGTTGTTCTGATGTAGTTCTGGTGTTATTCTGGTCAGGTTTTGTGTGCCCGTCTGTTGTCAAACTGTTACTGAGTGCTGTCAATCATCGTGCAGCCACTTTTATTCTTCATCATTTGAACACATCGATGTCGGCCCTGCTGCTTTTCTCAAGTCAGTGTTTTATTGTGTTTATAACTTGATGCTGTTTAAAAGACAAGTGATCAATTCTGAATGTCTTTACATAATTTCTCTCTCACTTCATTTCCTTCTGTATGTGAGCCTTATCTCTGTCAATAAAACATGAAACACACGCGAGGCCTCTTGTATCTATTTGCACTTTTAACAAGAAGCCCAACAATTATTTGTCTTTTAGAAAATAATTTTAAAGCAACATTTTTTTTCCCAGCAACTCCCAGAAACATTCAAAATATTTTAAACTTTTATTTTTTTATTATTAAAATTGGATCAAAAGGAGTAAGAAAGAACATTTAATCTGAAGGGGCTTTTTGTTTCGTTTGCCAAACTTGATAAATGTGGACTTTAACAACTCGGATAGCCAATTCATCCTGAAAACAGCCGAAGGTTCAGCTGACTCTTTGATCTGTGAACACAGCATTTAAACACCACAATGAGCTAAAAATGGCTTTGATTTGGCCTAAAACTTATTAAAATGTAGACATTACTCATGAGCTGCAGAATGAAGGAGTTTCTGCTCAAGACGATGATGATGTTGATATTGAGTCACAAAAATCTGCTGGCTTTTTAAGATCGATAACTTTCAGTACTCGTCATTTTTAATAGACTTCATGTGCCTGTTTTGTGTCTGTTATGTCTTTATTAAGAATTGAAATTACTGTTTTTGGATCTTTGGTTTTCAGTTCGTTCAGCTCTCTGAGGTGATTTCTGTTATGAATTATTCTTTTACTAAACTGAACTGATTAAAAAAGGATTTTGAACAAAACCAAATGTTACCCATGAAGGTGAGGTTGTTGAAATTATTCATTTGTAAATATCTGAATATTTTTGTGTCAAATCCAGCTGAAGGTTCTGGTTCTGAGCCTTTAACCTCCTTCCAGTCAAATGTTGGTTCATTGACAAAAATAAGAACACAACAAACATTGTAAAAGTTCAAGTTAGGAGCCGTTATTTAACTCCTGGATAAATATATGTGCTCATAATATTTAGTTTGAAATTCCAACAGAAATAGTTTTGTAATTAATTTGAATAAATTAATATTAATTCACATTCATATTGTATTTTATATCAAATTTAAAAAGAAGTTTAGCAAAACTTTTTATAGTTTTAATAATTAGACTAACTTTATTTTTTAATTATAAAGTGTTTAAATTTATCTATTTTTTTTTAACTAATTTGGTGCAAAACATTAAAAAATTACAAATTCTTGAGAAACTACAAGTAGAAACAAATAAACAGAATTGAGTTAATTAATCTGAGGGAAACTAGCTAAAATGTTCTTTTTTTGAATTTACAGTTTTAAAAATCTTTAAATAGATTATAATCTGTTCAGATGAATACATGCTGTTACTTTCACATATTTTATTGGTTTAATTTGAAGATTTGGTTTTTAAAATGAGTCAAATGGGCCACAGGTTGGTTTGTGATGGAGAAAAACTTTAAATTGGAAACATAAAGCAATAAAGACAACTTCAGTGAGAATAAACGTGTAAAACATTTTGTGAGTCAGAACCTCCAACAGAACAACGTTCAGACATAAGTTCAACAAAAATGATAATTTATACGTAATATAAAACAAGTAAAGATAAAATAAATTTATATTTTGACCAAGTTTATCATCAGACGGTTCAGTGACTACAGATTTATTCAACATGTTCTCATCAACTATTTAAAATGTAGGGCAGTGTGTCCCTGATCATCAGTGTGTGTGTGTTTGTAAATTTGAATATGTTATATTTGGGGACATGTACCAGCTTTCGCCAGTCATTTGGGGACACTTTGGCAACTGGGTACCAAAACCAAATGTCCCCAATTAGAAAAATCTTTTCAGATTGCACTTGTTGGACCATCAGCTCGTGGACTGATGTGAGCGGTTCTGTTTCCAGATGTAAATGTCCTCTTCATGGCTCTGTGGTCCAGGAGCTCCTCATAGAGCTTCATGTGAGCTGTGATGAAGAGCAGCGATGAAGACAATGATGATGACAATGCATGTTTGTATCACATGTTTAGGTTGCATAAAGACAATACAAGCTAAAATGTGTTTTTAAAATACATAAAAACATATTCTTGGGTAATATTTAAAACAGTTCATGTCTGTTTTTACAGCTGAACTGATCTAAAATTAGGCAAATGTCTTTAATTAATTATCTTTTCAATCCTGATGCTCATCTCTAATGTCTAACTCATGATGGAAACAAACAGTTCACAACTTGTTCTGTCTGAGCCCAGAAATATGAATTTAAAACGTTTGTAGCTGATACTGACAAAATAGAAAATATCTGTTGATTTCAGCTGACTGTGGTGTTTCTAGCCTCTCACCACTGATCAACCGAGTCACAGATTACCAGATTAGCTTCAAACAGCTGAACATTTAGTCCAGTTTGATCTTCTGTAATCCCATTACAACAGTTTTAATCAGAAGATCCTCACAGTACAGCTACAATCTGACTTCAGGTCAGATTAATGTTTTATATTCTTTATAACAATTCAAGTAAAAGAAAAAAGAAGATCCCATAATTAAATGAATCCCTATAATCTGGTTCTGGTGTGGATTGGTTTGGTCTATCCTGCAGCTCTCAGTTTTGTTGATGGAGGCTCTGCAGCAGCTTCAGCTGTTTTCAGGCAGCTCATTAATTATTCAGCTGATGGAGCAGAAAGGAGCAGGTCTGCCACAGGTCAGATTAATTACACATCATCTTTACTTTGCTCTCTGTGGAGGAGTGCCAGGACAGAAAATAATATCTCAAAGTAAAATAATGCCACATTTTTTCAAATACAAAATTGTATCATGAGTGTATGACTGGCCCTGTTGGTTGTTTTGATGTTAAAATGTTCCCAACAATAAATATTTTCTTCAAGAACACTTCTTCTTGGTTGTTTTTGAAATCAGTGATGTTTGACACACACAGAGAACCACACGGCTGGAGTTAACACACATCATGCTGCCAACACACACATGCATATATGTATTTGTGAAATATAAAATGTCCTAATTTTTCCAAGTGTCCTGACACTGAAGGTGTGTTATTAAAAGAATGTCCTGATATGTCATGAAAACAAGTACACACAAACACACAGCTCAGAGGAGCTGTCACTTTCTGTACTTCTGTTGTTATTCATTTATAATCTCGAGTAGTGTTTTTAATCTAATCTGGCAAACATTATCAATACCCTATAAAATGTTTAAATAATTCACATGAAAGAAAAACAACTCTCAGGTAAAAATAAATATATTTTCCTATTGTAAATAAATAAATATCACATAAATCAACAAGACTTTTGTCAATTGTCACTTCAAAATCAACTAATAAGAAAATATCAATAAAAGTCAACGATTGTTTAGAGATGAAACTGTTTTCTGACAAATCCCAAATTTTCCAAAAGATGTCCTGAAACAACAACAGCACCAACAATAAAAACATGTTTTATTGTTAAAATGTAGTTTAAATAGGCTGTATATAATATTTACTACCACATCTACTACTACTACTACTACTACTACTACTACTACTACTACTATTATTATTATTATTATTAATCATAACTACAACTAACACTAATGAAAACAATAATAATAATTGTTTGTTTACTGCTTTAGATCTTTGTTGTTGGCAGGACGTTTTATGATTTGCTCCAATAGTAAAAGTCAAGCAGGGAAAATGAGCTTTTCACCACCAAGTTTCTGTATTTAATTTGCTGATGTGAAGCTCTTCCTCTCATCCTCAGACTCAACCAATATTTTCTTGATTCTTATTAAGCTTAATAATAATCTGGACACCACCTGCAGATCCTAAAACAGTTTGTCTCATCTGTTGAAAGGTTCTCTTTGCCATAAATACCCAAAATGAGGGTTTCTTTTGTCTTAAAATGTGTTTTTAGTGTCCACATGGGAACCAATGCTCTGACATGAGCAGGGTCATTGGCTCAAATATTATTTAAACAGAAGCTGCAATGAAATGTATCCACATCAGAGACTCTGAGCAATCTATTTAAAAAGCAATCTATTTCAGCACAGATTGAACGGGGGAGTGCGATCCTCAGTGGACGGTCCTCTCCAACAGAACTGCTCGGTGCTGTTCATACAGAGGAGGGAGGAAGTGGAGTTTAACGAGACTTCCTGCTCGTGATCCATCCAATTAGCCTCCAGAACTAACAAGTGCTGCTGACAGCCTGGATCATGTGGAGGCATGACTGTGCAGGAAAAGACTCAAATAAAATTATTTCTGAACAGTTTTATTATTTTCATTGTTTAGCTCTTCTGCACTTTATTTATAGTTTTTATGTTAGAACTGTTGAAAACCCCGATCAGTGCCGGTCTGTAGAGCATCCACATCCAGAAAGACGGAGTGGGTTAAATATTCTCCAGAGACACAACTATGAGGTCTGTACAGTTTATAGGACTGCTTCCTCTATGTTATTGTTATTGACATTTCAGCATAAAATTTAATTAACATTAAAATAATGTAATAACATTAAAATGTCTCCATTGTTGTTTTGGACCCGAGAAAATAGAAAATGTGGGAAACTTATTTTTTTTAATTATCACTCAGAGCATTTGTAAAAATGCTTTTATGCTTTTCCAATTAAAAAAAGTGTTTTGGTAAATGTAGTATTTCATCAGGCAAAAATACTGAAAAAAACAAAAACACATTATATTTTTTGTTTAAAAAAAAATTATATCAGACAAACTTTTTATGCTAAAAACAGTTTATTCATGTCTATTTTTGTGTCTTTATTAGAATAATAAAACAAAACATAAAGAACTCTTTACTGAATAAAATAATTTCTTATTGACCTATATTTATCACTTCATTATCAGAATTATGTGATAAAATACATTTAAAATGACAGACTGTGACCGACTGACCAACTTTATTCCATTTGGACACAGCGTTAAAACTATTTGTTGAGTTTACATCAGTGACGCTAAGATCTGTTTGTTTTCTGCAGCTTTAACCACTTAACGACACAACGAACACAAAATAAACTTTATAAAAATTACAGATATAAAACGAAGGCCTCATAACCATGTTAATGCTACAAATTCTCCAGAAAAACTTTTATTAAATTGTTTTATAAAATCTGTTCTTTCTGAAATCATATATTCAAACAAATCTGTTTTTATTTGTTCATTCATCTAGAATAAAATAATGAAGAACAATAAACATGTTCCGGTTCTTGTCCAGAGCTGGTCCAAACAATTCAAAGTATTGGAACTCTCCCTTGAATCTGAAGCAGACTCCAAGACATTTTCTATCCACGTTGGCTATTTATTTTTGCTTCAGTCAAATACAAAAATGTTTTTCCATGTTTACAGAGCCTGCATGTCTCTGATGTCTGATCATTTTTTAGTAAATATCTTTGTTGAGCTCAACGACCTCAGCATCCATATATCGTCTGTAATAATAATGTTTTATTATTTCAAATGTTAAAAGAAAATCTGATTTCTTTAAGAATAAATAATGTTTTTGGCCAAACATCAAAAACCATCTTTTGTTAAATTATTTTCAGCACTTGGTCCACACAAGAACATCACAATACTAAAACATACAGAATCCATAAATTAATTAAAAACATATTAGTTTGAAAAAACAAATCTTTTTTATTCAACAATTTTCAGTCAGGTCATCTGACCTGACTGAAAATTGTTGGATTTTATACCTGGATTATTGAGCATGGACTTTGTTGCTGTTTTATTATTATTAAAAAACGACTTGTAAAAATAAGAAACTGGATTGATTTAGTTAGTAGAATTATAATAATAAAACAATAAATTACTTATAAACAAAAATATGTTTTTAATGAAATCTATTTTAGTAAAAGTCAGACAAGAGGAAACCTGAGAACAAGTTTATTAGAAAACAAGATGTCGCAAATATTAAAGTGTTAAGAAAGGTATCCAAATTTATAAAAAGTGAATTTAAGATATTTGTTTAAAAATGATCCGTGAAGTGTGTTAAAAGATCAAAGATGAGCAACAAAATAAATGTTTGGGTTGAGTCTGGTTATTAGCATTTATATTAGGTGATTCTGGTGACATTTAATTGTTTTTTTTTCTCCAGAAAATTATCAAACTGAACAAAAGATTTACCCAAAGCAGAAAATTAAAACTAATCTGGAGTCTAAAACTGAGTAGGGTGTTTTACGGTTCCTATACCTCGTTTACGTAGATGTGTCGTTTTTAAATACTTTTTATTGATATATTTTTGTTTAACCTTAAACATATTTTATTTAAATTATTGGAAAAGTTTGCAGAATGGTATAGTTTTATGGGACCACAGTTCCAGTCTTCTTCAGGACAAAATTATGTTAAATCTTCTACATTTATTGACAAAAATAAACTCGATCATTTGCTTTACTGCATGCTTGGCTCATTAAGTTTAAGTAGGTTTTATTATCATTCGCATCACATGTGGTACATGAGGTGGAACGAAATTGTGTACACAGGGTCCCAGTTACATCTAACAATAGCAAAAATATAAATTGTAAAAAGAAACAGTAATAAGGGGCGGCTGTGGCCGAGTGGTTAGAGCAGTCGTCCTCCAATGCGAGAGTTGGGGGTTTGAATCCACCAGCAGTCACATTATGACGTGTCACTGGGCAAGACACCGAACCCCTCATAGCCTCTGATGTGTGTCCCATCAGTGAATGAATGTGATCTAAAGCACTGATTAGTCTCTTTAGAATGGTTTGTTCAATTAGCTTTGTAGAGATCTAGTAGAGTGCTGTATGAATGGGTAAATGAGGCACAGATTGTAGTGTAAAGCGCTTTGAGTATCTTGAAATAAGAAAGAAAGGCGCTATATAAGTACAGTCCATTTACCATTTAATAAGATCTAAAATATAAACTAAGAAATATGCTAAACTAAGAAATATGCTAAATACTTATTTGTGCAAAACAATACGCCGGACAACAGCAGGATGAACATGAGTCTGTGTGAGTAGATGAGTAAGAATGAATACTGCAGCATGATATAATCAGCAGCATGAGATCAGTAGCATGGATAATCAGCAGCATATCACTCAAACATTGCATATTGTCCATGTAACCTGGTCAATGACGTTCAGTTATAAAGCCATATCATACAGATATTGAACATTTTATTATATATGATCATTATATGGGTACTGCACATGGTAGCATGTGTGGCTGAAGTCTATTGTTTTGTAATCAGGGCCAACTAAACTCTTATCTACCAAGGTTCTTAGGTCTGGTGTTTCTATTTGATTCTGCTTCTTGGGAGCAGAACTGAGCAGGAGCAATGTTTTGAAGGTGAACAGGAGTGATGGTCGGAAGGTAAAACAAACTTTCCATTCAATTTATTTATATAGCGCCATATCACAACAAACTTGTCTCAGGGCACTTTACAGGAACCTTCACATACATAGAAAAGTCAATTAGTAAAGTTCCCTGTCTAAGGAAGTAGCAGACATGTTGAATCTTCACTTAATCACAATCTCCCATCCTGAGCAAGCACAATGGTAACAGTGGAAAGGAAAAACTCCCAGACAAACGAACACTGAATGGTAGGTCCAGGTGAATTTGAAAGACAAAAAACACATGTTAAGGATAGAAAAAAATAATTACAAATGCAAATCAAGTTGAGTAGAGTAAGTAAAGACAGTAGCAGAGTGAAAAAATGTGGTCAGTTTGTCCTCCAGCAGTCTAAGCCTATAGCAGCATAACTAAGGGACAGCTCAGGAAACCCAAGCCAACCCTAACTATAGGATTTATTGTAGCAAAAAGGAAAGTCTTAAGTCTAGTCTTAAAACTGGACAATTTGACATGGTTCAACACCAACGTTGGCATCAAAAGTTCCTGTAGATCCTCAGCCATCCAGGACACAATGAATTAAAGACAGAGGAGCCGAACTTCTGCTCTGCAGCTGACGACAAGTGATGTTTGAAGCTTTACCCTGCAGGATTTGGATTATTATTTAAATGTATCAGTAAACCTGGACTACAGTAGTCAAACAAAATGTAACATGAATGTTTAAACTGAATTTACTGGAAAAGTTGCATTAGTGACCAAATTAGAAGTGCATCTGAAAATGACGTATCACATTTGAATAAATTGGGTTTGTCACATTCAGACAGTAATAAAAATTCTCATTTGAGTTGCAAATGAAAAAAAATTGTACAGGTATATGGACCTCCAGTGTAAACATAGTTGAGTTGATGCTGATCCAACCAGCTGATAAATATAAGTGCTTTGTGTTGTCATCATTGTATGTTCCCAAACAATGGCAAAATTGGCTCTCTGCATTTAACCCATCACACCTGGGATTCTCCCAGGTGGAGCAGTGGGCAGCTATGTAGGTGCCCAGGGAGCAATTGGAGATTGGCTGTCTTGCTCAGAGATACCACAACATGTGAGAATGGCTGGGGATTGAGCTGGGACTTTCAGGTCCTGAGTCAGCTGCCCTACCTCTACCCCATATATACAGTGCCTTGCGAAAGTATTCGGCCCCCTTGAACTTTTCAACCTTTTGCCACATTTCAGGCTTCAAACATAAAGATATAAAATTTTAATTTTTTGTGAAGAATCAACAACAAGTGGGACACAATCGTGAAGTGTAATGAAATTTATTGGATGGGTCAAACTTTTTTAACAAATAAAAAACTGAAAAGTGGGGCGTGCAATATTATTCGTCCCCCTTGCGTTAATGCTTTGTAGCGCCGCCTTTTGCTGCAGTTACAGCTGCAAGTCTCTTGGGGTATGTCTCTATCAGTTTTGCACATCGAGAGACTGAAATTCTGCCCATTCTTCCTTGCAAAACAGCTTGAGCTCAGTGAGGTTGGATGGAGAGCGTTTGTGAACAGCAGTCTTCATCTCTTTCCACAGATTCCTGATTGGATTCAGGTCTGGACTTTGACTTGGCCATTCCAACACCTGGATACGTTTATTTGTGAACCATTCCGTTGTAGATTTGGCTTTATGTTTTGGATCATTGTCTTGTTGGAAGATAAATCTCCGTCCCAGTCTCAGGTCTCTTGCAGACTCAAACAGGTTTTCTTCCAGAATGGTCCTGTATTTGGCCCCATCCATCTTCCCATCAATTCTGACCATCTTCCCTGTCCCTGCTGACAAAAAGCAGCCCCAAACCATGATGCTGCCACCACCATGTTTTACAGTGGGGAGGGTGTGTTCAGGGTGATGAGTTGTGTTGCTTTTACACCAAACATATCTTTTTGCATTGTGGCCAAACAGTTCAATTTTGGTTTCATCTGACCAGAGCACCTTCTTCCACATGTTTGGTGTCTCCCAGGTGCTTGTGGCAAACTTTAAACAACACTTTTTGTGGATATCTTTGAGAAATGGCTTTCTTCTTGCCATTCTTCCATAAAGGCCAGATTTGTGCAGTGTACGACTGATTGTTGTCCTATGGACAGACTCTCCCACCTCAGCTGTAGATCTCTGCAGTTCATCCAGAGTGATCATGGGCCTCTTGGCTGCATCTCTGATCAGTCTTCTCCTTGTTCCAGATGAAAGTTTAGAGGGACGGCCGGGTCTTGGTAGATTTGCAGTGGTCTTATACTCCTTCCATTTCAATATGATTGCTTGCACAGTGCTCCTTGGGATGTTTACAGCTTGGGAAATCTTTTTGTATCCAAATTCGACTTTAAACTTCTCCACAACAGTATCTCGGACCTGCCTGGTGTGTTCCTTGGTCTTCATGATGCTCTCTGCGCTTTGAACAGAACCCTGAGACTATCACAGAGCAGGTGCATTTATAATGAAACTTGATTACACACAGGTGGATTCTATTTATCATCATCAGTCATTTAGGACAACATTGGATCATTCATAGATCCTCACTGAACTTCTGGATTGAGTTTGCTGCACTGAAAGTAAAGGGGCCGAATAATATTGCACGCCCCACTTTTCCGTTTTTTATTTATTAAAAAAGTTTGACACATCCAATAAATTTCATTCCACTTCACAATTGTGTCCCACTTGTTGTTGATTCTTCACACACACAAAAAAAAACAAGTTATATCTTTATGTTTGAAGCCTGAAATGTGGCAAAAGTTTGAAAGGTTCCAGGGGGGCGAATACTTTCGCAAGGCACTGTATAACATACTCAGAGTTATGATGCATTTTAGTGCCTGATACTTACTGTCAGATTATCCTCAAGGTATTTCAAATTGGAGTTATGAAGTAAACTGGGATTTCAGCTCATTTAGCTGCTGTTTGCACAGTTTAGTTAGCAAGAGGTAAAACTTGTGTGATGATAATGATCATCTTAAAACTTATTTTTTAAGCTTTCTGTGAAGAATTATTACATAAAGTTTGACAGAAAACAGGCTTTAACCTGTATATAACAGACATGTAGACCACTGAACACAAGTCCAGGATCAGGACTAGCTTCCCTGTCAGCTAGGTCCAGTACCAGTTTTAAGTCCCGCTTACTCACCAGTAAGGTTCATTGTCCTTATTTGAAAAAAAATATATACTTTTTTTTTTAATTCAGGTTTTAACTTTTGTTGATGAATATAGTTCTTAATTTGTTGCATCATGTTCATTATAATTTTGAAACACTTAGCTGTAATCAGATAAAATAGTCTCATAACATGAGCAGGCAGGATTTAAAGCTTCACTCCTGCCATGTGCTGGTTCAACAAACGTAACATGGCAGCATCTGTAAGTCAGTTCTTGCTGGTTTTATTACTTCAATAATAATGAGAGAAGGTGAGACCGTTCATTTATTATTATTATTATTATTATATTATATTGTTATGTTTTTATTCAGGGCAGCACGGTGGCGCAACTGGTAGAGCTGCTGCCTCTCAGCAAACAGGTCCCTGGTTCAAACCCCGGTCCAGGGGCCTTTCTGGGTGGAGTTTGCATGTTCTCTCTGTGCATGCGTGGGTTTTCTCCGGGTACTCCGGTTTCCTCCCACAGACCAAAAACATGCATGTTAGGCTGATTGGTAACTCTAAATTGTCCCTAGGTGTGAGTGAGAGAGTGAATGATTGTTTGTCTCATTTGTCTCTATGTGGCCCTGTGATGGACTTGCGACCCGTCCAGGGTGTACCCCGCCCCTCGCACAGTGATTGCTGGACATGGGCACCAGCGACCCCCGTGACCCAAAATGGAATAAACGGGTAAAGATAATGGATGGATGGATGGATGGATGGATGTTTTTATTCACTTGGACTAGATGTAATATTTTTCTAAAAGTGCTAATGTATTTCACTTTCATCCCCCACACACAGACAGTTAAGTATTCAGTTCTTTGTTTTGTATTAGGTTCTGTTAAGTTCTTAGTAACTTAAATAAGAGTTTTGTTGATCTAATTTGTTTCATTGGTCATTTGGACATAGCGTCTGGTTGCAGACCAGGTTTGTTGCGAGGCTCGTTATACAAACTCACTTTCTGCTTCATGCATAATACAAGTTTATTTAAGTAAAATACAGATGGTTCTGAGCGCCTATGGCCAGCTGTTGTACAGATGCTGCTTCTACCAGTAACCAGTAAACAGGCCACAATGACACACGTAGGTCTTCATAAGATGGCAGCTGCAATCATTCCAATGTTTCTGCACCATCTCTTTGTTTTGCTCTGATGGCTGATCTGAAACTAATGTTGAAATTATTTAAATAAAAAAAAAACAGAAAACATGAACAGATTTGTGTCAGTTTAGAGAAGTAGACTTCAAAGTTCTATTTCATATAGGCTTCGCCCTTTAAAGCTATCGCTAGTGGGTTTATCCCTTTGCGTGCAGCGCAGCACTGAAAACTTTAGTCCACGCCCACCTGCTGTGTGGGCCTCACCCCTGGTCCGTATAAATTATGGTGAGACCAGGTAATCGGCTCCCATTTTTTCTTCAGCCAGCTAGCTAGCACTGTCAGAAGAACAAAGAAAGAAACGATGTCCAGCTTTGACCGGCACAACTTTTGCTAAGGATGCCTGGGTCTCCGCCACACCAACTTCCTGCCGTCCCGGTGAGCTCTTCCTCCCCGAGGACAAGCAGAGATGAACAGCCTTGTTCAAGGTAAGTGCTGAAGAGTGTTTTTCCATGGTGGGCCGCTACCCGCTGGACGATGCGATCGCCTTTTCTAACATTTTTTTCCTCGCAGTGAATCGGATGATTCCCTCGAAAAAGGCGATGTTAGTAGTAGCTCCGCTGAGTGTTTTTTCCATGGAGGGCCGCTACTCGCTGGATGACGCCAACATCTTTTTATAATGTGTTTTCCTCGTGGAGAATTGGATGATTCCCTCGAAAAAGGCTATGCGGGCAGCAGCTCCGCTGAGTGTTTTTTTCCATGGCGGGACGACGCCACCGCCTTTCTTTGACGCAGAGTCACGCAGTGAATCGAATGATTCCTCCATGAAAGGTGATGCTGGAAACAACCTCGCTGCCCCTTCCCTCTTGGAGAGCATAGTGATGGAAGAAGAGCGGTTGAGCAGATGCTCAGCCACCTCGGGTCTTCCCACGTTGGCGAACACACCGCTCCCAGCCATCAGCACCCTCCTCTCGGTGCTGCCCGACATAATCCAGGAGGCTGCTAACACAAAGGGAGCTTTCGTCCCTCACCTCCCTCTGCCCTGATCAGATGATCTGGCGGGAAGGTTTGGCTCCGCCCTGGCTCATTGCCCTGATCCTATCTGGCCTCACTGTCCAGCTTTGACGTCACATTGGAACGAGGCTGCAGCTGGGCCCGGCAAGCTGAAGACATTTGTCTCTACCTTCGCCTCCATCTCCAGAGTGGAAGGTTTTACTGATCGGTGTTTTTCCCTCGGTTCTCCCCCCTGGAGCCAAGCCTGGCGGAGGCACTTGGGGCAAAAGCTTCCAGGATGGACCGGCAACCTATCCCTCCAGGAAAGCATGAACAGAGGGTGAAAAAGCTCTCAAACTGAGCTCACCAGTGCACATACCAGGCGGTCGTGGCGAACAACATCGCTCTGCTGGCCTACAGCATCTCAAAGAGGCTGGAGGAAGCAGATCTGCTGTAGGAAACAAAGAACTCTCCATGTAAAGCCGCTGATGTCATCTTAAACATGTGTGCCACCTCTGCAGCTGGAGGGACCGCCTTGGCCAGCAACAACAACAGAGGCCCTCCACAGCTGCGTCAGAGACTTCACGCTCCGCTCCTCCGCCTGCCCCCTCCACCAGGGAAAAGCTCCTTGAGGGGAATGTGTGTGTTTTTGACTATGTATGTTTTGAAATAAAACAGAAACATCTCTGAAAATAAAGTTTCATCTGAGACTGTCAGATCAGCTGATCTCACAGCTGCCTCTCTTCACACATTCCCCACATCGAACAAGCCAGTAACCTCTAAACAGCGTTTTAAATGGCACTACAGTTCAGTAAATATCACAAAACACTTGTCCTCCACGTCAGCTAAAATTATGTTTTTTCAGCAGACCGAGTCTGGTAAAATCCCTCGTTTTCAGCCAGAGCCCGTTTTTAGTATCTGCTGTTTTCTGCCCACTCACAGCGTAGCGGGAGTGAACGTGTTTTCTCCACGACAGCTGCAGCCTCCACCAAAATGGCGTCTCACTCAGAAAGTGCTCACGCCTCCTCTCAGTGTGCGCCGGCTCACCTCAGCTCTAATGTGAGACCGCACATGTGAGAGGCACATATACAGCCTTTTTTCTGTCAGAGCCCCCCTTGGATTCCCCCTGGAGAATCTCCAGAGTGTGTGATGCAATAAGGGTTTATAGTCTGGTTGACGTTCAAGAGAAACATGACACAACACAAAATGCGTGCCCGCTCTCCGAGCTTTACTCAGAGTGGCAGCGAGTGTGTTCCCTGGACAGATGGACAGACCATCTGATCAGCAGGGGTTACACTCTGCAGTTCACAGCTCAACCCCCACCATTCAGAAGGATTATAGAGATGGTTCTGTCTTCTCCAGAACAGAGCTTGTCTCTCCAGTCAGAAGTTCAGGTATTCCTGAGGAAAAACGTGATTTCCAGAGTTCCCAACGGAGAGGAAAATACGTTTTTTTTCCTCCCACTACTTCCTAGTTCTGAAAAAAAACCAGAGGGATGAGACCCATTCTCGACCTGTTCATGTTCAGCAATTCGATCATGGGGAGACAGTTCCACATGTTGACAAGCAGCTGCTGGAGAACTTCACCAGAACGACTGTTTTTCACCTCGATAGATCTGAAGAGCGCATAATTTCACATTTTCCATCATTCTGAAACACCCCGCGCACGTTCTCGAAATGCATAGAGACGGCTGCAGTCGTTACACATGGCAGGAATGAGAATTATTTTTATCTGGACGATCTGCTCTTATTAGTTCAGTCCAGATAGGAAGCTGTCGCACAGACCAAAACGCTAGTGTTACACCTGCTAAACCTGGAGTTTTCCATAAACCGGGAAAAAGTTCAGTTCGTCTGTCCCAGATGATTGTTTATCTAGAGTGGAGATAAACTCAATCACAATGAGAGCCCATTTATCACAGCTGAGAGCTGAAGCTCTGTCAGCTTAGCTCAGCCATGTCAAAATCTGCAGCATAGTGACAGTCTGCCTGTCATGCGACACCTGGGACGATGTCAACGGCCCACATCATGGTTCCGCTGAGCCTACTTCACATGAGACGCCTTCAGAGATGGTTTGCCCACCTGCGCATCGACCATGTGCGCAAGAATAGGCGAATTATCTGCGTGTCCCCCTCCGTGAGAACCGATCTGAATCACTGGGGAAGCCCCTCATTCTGTCAGAGGGAGTTCCCATCAGCAGGCCTATGTCACACGTCTCAGTTTTTCAGGCGCGTTCCTGTCAAGCTGGGAGGAATGTGTCTGTCCCAGGCAGTGGGAGCACAGTGGCTGGACCACATGTCACTTCACATAAATGTGCTAAAATGCCAATTACCCGGTGCTAAAATGTTTTCACAGTCTGAAACGTGACTCAGCATTTTGCCCCCCTGCTGTGGGATCAGCATGTTCTGATCCACACAGACAACAAGGAGACAGCAGCTTACATAAACCGTCAGGGAGGCGTCCACTCAGCCCAACTGTTACGCATCACAAAACAGCTGTTGTGTTGGGCACACAAAAACTTGCTCTCCATCAGAGCAGTCTAAGCAGTGTACATTCCCAGCCTCCTGAACAGGGGAGCGGCTATCATGTCGAGGGGCGGTCCCCGCCACAGAGACTGGAGCCTCCATCCCAAGCTGATCTCTCGGATTTGGAGCAGGGTCGGCTGAGCAGCAGTGGATCTGTCCGCCACACGGGAGAACACCCAGTGTCAATTATGGTTATCACTGAGACCACGAAGTGACCCACCGTTAGGAGTGGACGCCTTCGCTCACAGACCGTGGCCAAAAATGCTCCTTTATGCGCTTATATCAAAATGGACAGCTTTTCTACGCTGGTGCACGGAGAAAGGTGTAGAGGCCATCTCATGTCCACTAGGTGGCATGCTGTCCTTGCTGCAGCAGCTGATGGACAGAAATCTAGCGTTCAGCACAAAGACTTATACTGCAGCTATTTCTTCCTGTCACAAGGGCTTCGGTGACACAACAGTTTTTAATCACCTGCTGATGAAGCGTTTCCTGAAAGGTGTATGGAGACACAGACCGGTGTCACGCCCACTAGCTCCACAGTGGGACCTAAAGATAGTTCTGCATGCTCTGATCAAAGCTCCTTTTGAACCTTTAGATCAGGTTCCGCTTAAATTCCTGTCACTTAAAACAGTCCTACTGCTGGCTTTGACATCAACGAAGAGAGTGAGTGATTTATCTGCACTCTCTGCTGCCCCGTCATGTCTCAGGATTCAAGCTGATGGCAGCTCAGCTGCGCTGAGACCTAATGCAGCTTTTATGCAAAAAAACATCACAAGCTCTTTTAAATTGAGAATGAGAACCTTGGAGGGCTTTTATCCTCCTTCTCACAATTCAGAGGAGGAAGCATCAGCTCATCTCCTCTGTCCCATGCGCGCGCTTGCATGTTATATGGCACGCACGGCCCCACTGCGTTATTATCAGGGTCTGTTTGTGCATTACAGGGACACCTCTGCAGGTCGCCCTTTATCCACTCAGCACCTTTCACATTGGCTGTGTGAGGCTATTTCTGAAGCTTACAGAGCATCAGGACTGGACCCTCCAGAGAATCTCAGAGCTCATTCTACAGCTTTGCATGGATGGATGACAGTGGAGGACATTTGTATGGCGGCCGCTTGGTCATCGCCTTGTTCATCGCCTTGTTCATCGCCTTGTTCATTTATTCACTTCTATCTATGTGATGTCTCTGCCTTCGTCATGGCTCATTCTGTTTGCAGTGTTCCTGTTAGAACAGGATGGTTTTTACTTGTTTCATGGAATTTTGTTTTAAGCCACATCTGACTGCATGCAATTACAGTGTGAGACATTTATTATCAGTCACAAGTTCATGACTGCTGTTTTTATTGTTACTAATCAGTTCATGACTGTTGTTACCAATAAGTTCATTTGGTTACTCAGTTTATTTTGTTATTAATCAGTTCATATTGAAGAGCTGTTGATCTGCTCTGTTCATCGTCGCATGGTTAAAATTCGTAACCTTTGTTTTTTCCATTCTCAACAGTAGGACTGTGTTTCAGCCTTCTCTTTTTCCCCCATCAGAGACCTTTTCTCTCCAGGGTGCTCCTGTGCATGGAACGTGTAATTACGCAGCCTTCCATACACTACTGATCTCATGCTGCTTCCTACAGCCTATATGAAATAGAACGTTGGTTACGTACTGTAACGCCAGATTCTATGAATATAGGCGCAGCCCTTTAAGCTCTGGGCCTCACTGGTTCCTAAATGGCTGAAGAAAAAAGCTATTTAGGAGCCAATTACCCGGTCTCACGGTAATTTATACGACCGGGGGTGAGGCCCACACAGCAGGTGGGCGTGGACTAAAGTTTTCAGTGCTGCGCTGCGCGCGAAGGGATAAACACAGTAGCGGTAGCCTTAAAGGGCTGCGCCTATACTCATAGAATCTGAGGTTACAGTACGTAACCAACGTTTTTAGCCCTAAACTTCCCACAATGCTGATCCTGATGAGCTCATAACCCTAATGTTAAATGTTTTTAGTGGATAAATTACAGTCAGCTACAACTGACTGACTGAAAGCTGCTGCAGTTTGGAACATAATGCATGTAAAATAAATTAATATTAACCAAACCCTAATATGAGAAATTATTTATTGCAAGCAAAATCTGGATAAATCCCAACATGCACAAACAATTAACACACTGAAGGGATTATTGAGTATGCATCAGGATACACTGAAGTGTGTTGAACCAAAACTTTTTTTTTTTTTTTTGGTCTGTCTAAACAGATCTCACTTGTAAATAAGTCTTTGAGGCTCAATGTGATTTATCTGTCTAAATAAAGGTTGACTGAATTAATGAAAAGTGAAGAAGAGAATTTGTCTTCTGTTTAAAGCTTCAAGCTGCACAATAAAAAATAAATACATTATTCTGTGGATCACTGTGTGTTAGTGAAATATATGAGAATATATTTGTGTTTTAACAGAGCCTCTGTTTGTTCAGAATGTTGGGACTGAACATCACTTCTTTACAGTGTTTAAATCTTTAAAATTCATGATGCAGGATGAGCTTTAATGAAGAAAAAGTATATATATAAATGATTTCCATGCTCAGCAGGAAGCCTCTGCAAGCTCCGTCTTTTATTATTGAACTGCTTCTTGAAGCTTCAGATGATTGGAGAATCTGGAAGTCCATATTTGAGACTTGGGTTCAGGAACACAAGGAAGGTCACTGAGTCCTCCAACATTTGGGTTTTAGTCCTAAAAGTGCACTTTTTCCCTGCATTTCAATTTGTTGTTGTAATGTTTTCACTTGTATTTTCTTGTATTGAACATTTCATTTACAAAGTACATTTTTATACGTTGTACTAGAACAGTGCTTCTCAATTATTTTCGGTTACACCCCCGCTAGGAAGAAGTAAACATTTTGCACCCCCCAACTCTCCGTTGCGACTGTAAATAGTATAATTTGTTTTAAAAAATTGTTATAAGTACACCTTTGTATAACATTGTACCCTTATTAATATGAAATAAATAAATAAAGAAATATAGATCAACTTACAACAAAGATTATTAACATTGTTTTATAGTCTGTAACAGAAATGGCTTAAAGTGCATCAATTTGCCTGAAATTAAAAAAAATATATATCCTTATTTAAACTGTAAAAAAATGTTTTACCATTTGATACTGAACAGTCAAATTGAATACAATCAATAAATAATAATAAATTCAAATTGATCAACAACATTTTAAGACAGGTGTGTTATAAAAACACTGACCTACAAAACAAAAACAAATAAAACATTTTGTGCTGAGTTTTTTTGTTAGTTTTTTTAATCATAATGAGGAAGTCGGGTTTAACGGCTACAATGAGCACGTTTTGCAGTGCACAGCTTTTTGAAGCAGAGTTTGAAACATGATCCTGCAGTTCTCAGCTCCTGCTCAATGTTTAGCTGGACCTGGACCTAGACTTGGTCTTAGTGCAGCAACAGCAGAGAAGCTGCAAAGAGCTCAGAGCGAGCGAGCTGGCTGGGGTGGGGGGGCGGTTCAGGGGAACGCGCTCACAAGAGAAGAACCTGACAAGTTGTTTAATGACAAAATATATTTTGTTAGCAAAGAAAAGAGTCTTAACATTTGTTAAACATCTGTTTTTATAACAACTTAAAAAAAACATCAAACTTGTACTTTGACAGTCGATAAAACTTAAACAGTTTTGTCAATGTGAAAGAAGAAAGAGGGGGCAGGTGTCGCTCTCGCTTTGAGTTTATACTCTTTGTTGCTGCGTGCTGTGGGTGAAATGCGTCCAGAGCAGAAGACTTGTTAGCAAAGAATAGAGTCCTAACATTTAGTAAACATTACTTCTGTATTTAAAAAAAAAGATAAAAATTGTGCTTTGACAAACAAAAAAAATTGTTAAAGTAAAAGAGGAAGAGGGACAGGTAACGCTCTCGCTTTGACTTTATTCTCTGTTCCATGCGTGCTGTGGGTGACAAGTGTCCAGAGCATCACCAGCTGAGGAGGTGTCACAGTGACACGGTTCAAGCATGGCTCCCCAAACGACAAGATAGACATATTTGTTCATAACTGTATTATTTTGGACCCTCTGCTCTTGCCATTATTAACAGCAGTTTGGCTACAGGTGTGGTTCCTGATGTTTTAAAACATGCAGTGGTAACTCCATTAATTAAAAAACCCGGACTTGACCCTGCAGCTTGTTCAAACTTCAGGCCAATCTCAAAACTTCCATTTCTTTCTAAAATCTTGGAGAAAATAGTTTTTAGTCAACTATCCTAGTTTTTGAATGTAAATGGAATTTTTTAGATTTTTCAGTCAGGATTTAAACAACTGCACAGCACTGAGACAGCTTTAGTAAGGGTCTGTGATGACATTCTGCTAGCAAATGACTCTGGTCAGTCTGTGATCCTGGTACTCCTCAACCTTACCGCTGCATTTGACACTGTTGATCACAGCATCCGTATGTCTCGGCTAAAACACTGGGTTGGGATTACAGGGGTGGCGCTAGAATGGTTCCGTTCGTATCTGAGTGACAGGAGTTTCTGTGTTAACTTTGACAATCATTTTTCTCCTTCTGTCCCTCTTTCCTGTGGGGTCCCACAAGGCTCCATTCTTGGACCCCTTCTGTTCTCATTGTATCTGCTCCCCTTGGGGTCAATCCTGAGGAAACATGGTATTTCGTTTCACTGTTACGCCAATGATTCTCAGATTTATCTGCCTTTAAAACCAAACAGTTCCTGCTCCATCCGAACTTTGCTAAAATGTCTTGATGACATCAAGACTTGGATGGCTGCAAACGTCTTGAGTTTTAATGATCAGAAGACTGAGTTCATTGTATTTAACCCAAGCTCTGCCACTGTCACTGATCCTGTAAACCTGCACTCCCTTCAGCCACATCTAAAGCGTTGGTTACGTACTGTAACCCCAGATTCTATGAATATAGGCGTAGCCCTTTAAGGCTGTCGCTGATGGGTTTATCCCGTTATGCGCAGCATAAGCACTGAAAAATTTAGTCCACGCCCACCTGCTGTGTGGGCCCCACCCGGTCCGTATAAATTACGTTAAGAGCGGGAAATCGGCTCCCAAAATAGCTTTTTCTTCAGCCATTTAGGAGCCAGTGAGGCCCGACGCTTAAAGGGCTACGCCTATATTCATAGAATCTGGGGTTACAGTACGTAACCAACGTTCTATGTCATATAGGCTTCGCCCTTTAAGGCTGTCGCTGATGGGTTAAGGGGCGAAGCAGATGTGGTCCTCGCCTCACTGGGTCCATTCGAACACAGTAAGAAGCGGAAGCTTGCCCAAAAAACGTCTTGTCACTCAGCTCCCCGTGTGCATAACTACGCATCGCGTAATTATGTGCCATGCACAGACGCATGTTGTGTAACTATGCGTTCTGACAAAGCATGAACGCCCCGGAAAACTTTCAACGGGGAGAAGATGTTGAAAAGAAGGGGGGGGGGGGGGCATGAACCAACTGGTTCATGGCTGAACAGTATAAACAGATTAATATCAATGAACTGATTATTGATCAGATGAACCGATTGGTAACAATAGTCATGAACTGATTAGTGACAATAGAACCAAAATCACAGACACAACTTGTGACTGATAAAACATCTCACACTGTAATGCATGCAGACAGAAGTGAGCTTAAACAGAGTTCCATGAGAACAACAATATTCATTCTGTTAGAGCACTAAGGACAGAATGTGTCATGGAACGAGCCGTCACATCACGTAGGTAAAAGCGAATAAATGAGCAGGGTGTTGACCATGCAGCCGCAGTGCAAATGTCCTGCATTGACATACCATTATGCAGAGCAGTCGAAGATGCGATACCCCTGGTCGAGTGTGCTTTGAGGTTGACAGGAGGCTCTAAATCTGATGCTCTGTAGGCTTCAGAAATGGCCTCACACAGCCAGTGTGACAAGCGCTGGGTGGATAACGGGCGACCTGCAGATGCATCTCTATAATGCACAAACAATTGTTGAGTTTGACGCATTGCAGCTGTGCGCGCTATGTAACACGTCAACGCCCGCACCGGACTGAGAAGATGAAAAGATGCTTCTTCTTCTGATCTGTGTGTGTGTGTGTGTGGGGGGGGGGATGGTGGTGGAGAACCCCTCCAACGATATCACTCTTGATTTAAAAGAGCTCGTGATGTTTAGGCATAAAAGCTGGGTTGGTCTTAAATCAGCTGAGCTGCCCGTCAGCCTGAATTCTAAGACATGACGGAGCAACAGAGAGGGCAGATAAATTACTTACCCTCTTAGCGGGTGTTAAAGCCAGCAGCAGGGCTGTTTTAAGAGACAAGAATTTAAGTGAAAACCTGATCCAGAGGCTCAAATGGAGCTTTGATCAGGGCTCGCAGGACCAGCATTAAATCCCACTGTGGAGCAAGTGGGCGTGAAGCAGGCCTGCGTCTCTGTACACCTTTTAGAAAAAACGCTTCATCAGCGGGTGATTAAAAGCTGTTCTGTCTCCGAACCCTTCGTGGCAGGAAGAGATGACTGTAACGTACGTTTTAAACGTGCTGAATGCCCACTTCCTATCCATCAGCTGTTGTAGAAAAAAACAACACGCCACCTAATGGGCATGAGGTGGCCTCTAAACCTTTCTCTGTACACCAGCGCTGAAAAGCCGTCCCCTTTGATGTGTACAGAGCTGTGGTAGATGCAGCACGTGAATCTTGAATTGTGCACACTATCTCCTGAGGGAGACCCATCCTCTCTAAGCGGGACCGCTCAGTGGTCAGACCCACAGGTGCTGACCTATTTCTGGGTAACTCCTGATCGCTCCTCCTGCTTGAAGGAGAGCATCCTCCCTCAATGGCAGTTTCCACGGACGACCCGACAACAGACGTTGCAGGACTGGGAACCATGGTGCGTTCACGCGCTCGGGAGCCACCAGGAGAGCTGTCAATCCCTCCTCCTGAACTCAGTTCAGGAACCGTAAAATCAGAGGAGGTGGGGGAAAACGCGTACAGAAGCGTTTTGGGCCACGGGCTGTGAGCAATGCATCCACCCCCAGCGGTAGATCGTCTCGCGGGCTCAGGGAAAACCATAGTTGACACTGAGCGTTCTCTTGCGTCGCAAACAGGTCCACAGCTGCTTTGCCAAACTTCTGCCACGTCTGAAACATCAGGTCTGGATGGAGGGTCCAGTCCGCGTGACGTGGGCCGCCCCTGGACATCACATCTGCCCCTCTGTTCAGAACACCGGATATGTAAACCGCTCTGATGGAGAGCAGGTTTTGGTGAGCCCAACACAGTAGCTTTCGCGCAATGTGTAACATCTGGGCTGAACGCACACCCCCCTGGCGGTTTATGTACGCAGCAGTCACCATGTTGTCTGTGTGAATCAACACGTGTTGATTCTGTAGCACGGGAGCAAGTGTTGAATCACATTCAGCACTGTGCGACACTCCAAAACATTGATGTGGGCTGATGTGTGGTGGGGCCACAGCGCCCCTACTGCTTGAGATAGGCATGTCCCCCCCCCCAGCCTGACAGCGACGCGTCCGTGAAGACTGACACGTGTGACGTGGGTCTGCTGACGGGAACTCCCTCTGACAGAACCAGAGTGTTTCCCCAGTGTCGGAGGTCTGCTCTCACAGAGGAAGGGACAGTGATCATCCGTCTTTTGTGTTTTACTGGATCCACACGCAGACGCGCAAACCACCTCTGGAGGCGTCTCATGTGTAACAAACCCAGCGGAACCACTGTGTGAGCTGATGACATCATTCCCAACAGCTTCATGACGGAGACGGCTGTTATCACTTTGCCCGGTCTTACGTGGCGGAGTTGACTTTTTAAAGTGTCAATTCTCGTTTGTGATAAGCAAGCCTTCATGGTAATTGAATTTAATTCCACTCCCAGATAAACAATTGTCTGGGCCGGGAAAATCGAGCTTTTCTTCCAATTTATGGCGAAGCCCAGGTTTAACAAGTGTGATGCCAACACCTGAGCCTGCATCAGCGCTTCCTGTCTGGAGTGTGACAGGAGCAACAGGTCGTCCAGGTAAAACAAAACTCTCATCCCTGCTCTGTGCAGTGGATGCAGGGCTGTCTCCAC
>NC_056517.1:9473052-9480377 GCF_014905685.2 Nematolebias whitei | reverse complement strand
GTTGTCTGTGTGAATCAACACGTGTTGATTCTGTAGCACGGGAGCAAGTGTTGAATCACATTCAGCACTGTGCGACACTCCAAAACATTGATGTGGGCTGATGTGTGGTGGGGCCACAGCGCCCCTACTGCTTGAGATAGGCATGTCCCCCCCCCCAGCCTGACAGCGACGCGTCCGTGAAGACTGACACGTGTGACGTGGGTCTGCTGACGGGAACTCCCTCTGACAGAACCAGAGTGTTTCCCCAGTGTCGGAGGTCTGCTCTCACAGAGGAAGGGACAGTGATCATCCGTCTTTTGTGTTTTACTGGATCCACACGCAGACGCGCAAACCACCTCTGGAGGCGTCTCATGTGTAACAAACCCAGCGGAACCACTGTGTGAGCTGATGACATCATTCCCAACAGCTTCATGACGGAGACGGCTGTTATCACTTTGCCCGGTCTTACGTGGCGGAGTTGACTTTTTAAAGTGTCAATTCTCGTTTGTGATAAGCAAGCCTTCATGGTAATTGAATTTAATTCCACTCCCAGATAAACAATTGTCTGGGCCGGGAAAATCGAGCTTTTCTTCCAATTTATGGCGAAGCCCAGGTTTAACAAGTGTGATGCCAACACCTGAGCCTGCATCAGCGCTTCCTGTCTGGAGTGTGACAGGAGCAACAGGTCGTCCAGGTAAAACAAAACTCTCATCCCTGCTCTGTGCAGTGGATGCAGGGCTGTCTCCACACACTTCGAGAACGTACAAGGCGCGAGGGAATACCCGAAAGGCAGCCTGTTGTACTGATACTTCATCCCCTGAAAGGCGAAAAGCAGAAATTTCCTGTGTTTTGGGATGATCGGTATGTGAAAATAAGCATCTTTTAGATCGATGGAAACAAACCAGTCGTTTCTCTGGATGTTGTCCAACAGCTGTCTGTTTGTCAGCATGTGAAACGGTCTGTCCATGATCGCTTTGTTGAAAGCTGACAGATCCAGAATCTGTCTCATCCCTCCGGTCCTTTTGGGGACCAGGAAGTAGCGTGAGTAAAACCCTGTGTTTTCCTCTCCGTTGGGAACTCTTGAGATTACACCTTTTATCAGAAGCTCCTGAACTTCTGCATTTAAGGCTGAGATTTGGTCTGGTGATGACAGGACCGTCTCCATAACTCCTCCGAACGGAGGGGGTCGGGTTGCAAATTGCAGCGTGTAACCCTTGCATAACACTCTGTCCATCCATCTGTCCGGCGAGCAGGTTTTTAGCCACTCTGCGTAACGTTCGTGGAGTGGACGTGCGTTTAAATGATGCGCCGTGTTCTGAACGGATGTCATCCAATCCGCCGCCTTGACCGCCGTCATGCGTCGCGGAAATGTTTTTCCGCGTGACCCAAGGCGAGGCTTCCTCGAAAGGGCTGTTCTGCACGCGCCTGTGTGCTGTGTCTGGATTGCGGACCAACCTTCATGTCTGGGCGGGGCGGTGTGTGCCGAGGCGAAGCGTGTGCCAGCTGATGACGTCGTGAGGCTGCACGTTTAACGTCGCTTTGCGAACGTTGAGAGGCGGAGGGCGTGACTTCATCAACGCCGTGCTGTCGAAGTGAAGGTTGCGAGCCTCGCGGGAGCGCATGTTTTCTCTGGAGGGACGCGCGCCGCTCTCGCTGGGGGCGGGGCTCGTCGCCGGGTTCGTTCAGCTGTCTCACGCTTATGCCGCCGTGAGCTGCTGATCGCTGAGACGCGGTGGATGACGGCCGCTCGCGTTTGCTCAGGTGAGGCGTGTGTTGTTTTCGCTGAGAGCGGGGACCTCCACCGGACCCGGCCTGCGGTCCCACATTTATACCGATGTGAGCGCCGGGCAGCTGTGCGTGCATCATCAACACAGCGCCGTTTGGATGGAGGCTGCTTGCCTCGCTCGGGTGCGCGTTTAACACCGCTTGGGTGGTGATCGTGCGGGTCTGATTGATAACGAGTTATTTCGCTTACCGTAGTGTCGGGTGAGCGTCTCGTCATGTGTTGGAGCGGCGGTGGGTTTAAAAGACCTTTATTTAAGGACACCAGCTCTTTATATGTGGAGGGATGTGTGTGCAACGGCTGTGAGCTCATCCGAGCTTACAGACTGGCTAAAAACAGGCACTTTGGTCATTGAAAAATCATTTATTTCAACTCCTGTGTCATTTATACACACATCCTCCGCAGACCGTCATTTTTAAAACTTCTCCCCCGTGAGCTCTGCGATTTGTTTGCCCCGAGCGCCGTCTGCAGGCGATCTCTGGGGAAAATGCTGAAGTGCAGGTTGCCGGAAGGAGGGGGGGGGGGGGGGCCTCTGTTGGGGGGGGCTGGTGGTGGAGCTGAGCGAGACGAAGCTGCTGCTGCCGTGGAGCGCCGATGTTTCTGCCTCTGCTCGCGACGATCTCTCCAGCGGGCCGGGGGGCGGAATGAGCTGCGCGGCTTGATGAGATGGTGCACAGCTTCCGACATCTCCTCCGACTGCTTCGAATTCGTCAGCATGGTTTTTAAGCTGCTTCTGAACGACGCGTCCGACGTGATGGGGGCCTCCATCAAGTCCTTATGCAGCTTTTCCAGCAGCGAGGGAGAGTGACGAAGCCAGGTGGAACGTTGGATTACCGTCATCCACGCTGCAATCCTCGACAGGCAAACCGTGGAAGCGGCGCACATGTTGAAGATGGCGTCTGCCGACTTACACAGGGAGCTCTTTGTCTCCTCCGGCAGGTCTGCGGCCTCCAGCCTCTTCGACATGCTAAATGCTAGCAGCGCCACGTTGTTGCTAGATGCGGCCGCCTGAAAAGCACACTGGTGGGCTTGGTTGGAGAGCGCGGTCACCGCCTGGCCGTGTTTTCCCGGAGGGACGGGACGCTGCTCTGACCTGGACAGCTTCGCTCCGAAGGCTTCCCCGAGGCTTGGCTCAAGGGGGGGGGGTAACCGAGGAATAGCCCCGCTCGGTGAATCCCTCAACTCTGGTGATGGGTGCGGACTGGGGACCGACTCCCCCAATCTACCAGGAAAGAACCGTCTGTGGCCTCGCCCGTCGAACGTCCTGTTGGAACACGGGGCCGTATGGATCAAGACGGTGAGCCAGAGTGGAGCCCAGTGAAACAACCTTACCGCCGGATCATCCGAACTGGCGGGAAAGGCGTGGGACGTAGAAAAAAAAGGGGTCCCTTCATGTCAGCCTCCTCCTGGGTTCCGCCGGGCAACCGTGAGGGCGCTGTCGGCCGGGAGCGGTGTGGTCGCCGATGCGAAACGAGGTGGGATGGGGTGAGCATTCACTCAGCCCCCCTCCACCTACACTACGCTCCCCAGGAGGGAATGAGCAGCGGGGGCTGCAGCTGAGCACGCCTTGTCCCGGAGGAACCATCCGGTTCGCCCCGAGGGTCGGCGATAAGAGGAAAAAATACAAGATGGCGTTGTCCAGCGTGTAGTGACCTGTCACTGGGAAATATTCCCCGGCGCTTACCTTGGAATAAGACTGCTCGTCATCTTCTCCTCGGGGAGGAGAACTCACCGGACGACCGGAGGTCGACTGCCGGGCCAAGCATCCTTAACAAAGGTTGGTCATTTACACAATTTACCTTCTTTGTTCTTCTGACAGTGCTATTTTTAGCTCGCTGAAGAAAAAATGGGAGCCGATTTCCCGCTCTTAACGTAATTTATACGGACCGGGTGGGGCCCACACAGCAGGTGGGCGTGGACTAAATTTTTCAGTGCTTATGCTGCGCATAACGGGATAAACCCATCAGCGACAGCCTTAAAGGGCTACGCCTATATGACATAGAACAGTCGGTTACCAATCTTGGGGTAGTGTTAGACTCGGACTTTAAGTTTAATAAACAGATCAACTCTGTTCTACACAAAAACTTATTTCAGCTAAGGCAAATAGCAAAGCTTAAATCCATTCTGTCCAGATCCGACCTTGAAAAACTAGTCCATGCATTCATTACAACCCGGCTGGACTACTGTAACTCACTTTATGTTGGGGTTACTTCAGGCTTCACTTTCACGTCTCCAGCTCATACAAAATGCTGTAGCTCGGCTACTAACAGGAACTCACAGGTTTGAGCACATTACTCCACTTCTGTCCTCTCTTCACTGGCTTCCTGTGCGTGTCAGAGTTGATTTTAAAATTCTCCTGCTGATATTCAAGTGTATTAACGGCCTTGCGCCATCATACCTCTCTGACCTTCTTCAGACTTATGCTCCTTCTCGGGCTTTGAGATCATCATACCAGCTGCTTTTGGCCGTACCAAAAACCAGGCTGAAGCTCAGAGGAGATCGAACATTTTCAGTCGTGGGCACTAAACTTTGGAACAATCTGCCCATCAACATTCGACAGGCCACCTCAGTCTCTGCTTTTAAAACTCTCCTAAAAACATGGATTATTGAGCATGCATCAGGATATCTCCTAAAAACACATCTATACTTATTGACATTTAACACAGGGTGATCGGATTTAGATCTAGTTCTTCATTGCCAACATTGCCAACAATTACCAACTGTAAATGTCAAAAGTGTTAGTTTTTGCTTTTGTTATTATTCCTATTCCTATTTAACACAAGGTCATCAGATCTGATTTAGTATTTCATTGTTTCTGACTGAGTTTATTCTTTTTGTTATTATTTCTTTGACTTTTGACACAACGTGATCTGATTTAGTATTTCATTGTTTCTAATTATGTTTTCGGTTTTATATTTTTATTCCATGTGCTGTAAATATATCTTGTTACATTTTATTTGATGTTGTGATATTTTTGTTAAGCGCTTTGGTAACAGTTTCTGTTTTAAATGTGCTCTATAAATAAATCTGACTTGACTTGACTTGATTAGTAAGACTGAGAGTTGCCACATTTAACAAACAGTTGCCGAACGCACCCCGACACAATGAGAATGGTGAAAAAAAAACAATCCCTGCTGCAAAATGTTCCCCGGGGTCACATGCGCCCCTCCGGCATTGCTCCGGGCCTCCCCCAGGGGGGCGTGCCCCACTATTTGAGAAGGACTGTACTAGAAAAATTGTATTTTTTTTTTCTTTCAATACTCATGTTTATAATAAGCAAGCAGAAAAGTACGCTGATGTCCCCGTCACTCGGGGAGTTGAATGATGAATTTTTGTTGTTTTGGAGATGGGTGCTTTTCTGGACTTGAATTAAAAAGAGAATGGAAGTAAACTTTAATGTTTTTGGTGCAAGGTATTGAAGTGGAGGAGTTACTCTGTGGAGAAGAACAGAAGGAGCTGTGTTTTTCTTTACTTATTCGAGACAGAGCAAAGTGACGGATACTGGAGCATTTTATCACCATCAGGAGATACAGAGGAGCCAGGGGGTGGCCAACGGTGCCCTTGGCTTGGCCCCCATACATTAAACTTTGGCCACCCAAATGATTTGAGGAAAAATCACTTTTAAATAATCTAAGGAGAACTGAAAGTGGAAACGTGAGCTTCAGGCCTTCTCCCTCTGAAAGGAGTGAGAAGTGAAATAGATCCCTCGTGTCCAGATGGTGGAGCAGTGGGCAGATCTCATCTTCAGCTGGCAACCGGTGGCTGGATGGATATATATCATAATGCCCAAATGAGCCGGAACCAAAACCTTCATCCAGCACCACGTGGACAAGGAAGCCAACAGGTCAGGGGTCATTGTACATCATGGACTGGCCAGAGTTGGGGAGTTTACTCTGGCCTGCAATAAGTTCCTCTGGCCTTGGACGACAGGTCGGAAATCCTGGTGGTGGAAGCCAGTCAGGATCGAGGAAGAATTGCTTTAATCCAGAGAAATAAAGAAATTCCAAAAGAAAAGGGTTTGAATGATTAGTATAATCAGAATAATCTGTTAAGTTATTGAGTTATTTTGCTTATTTCCTTGTTCCTTGTATTCCTTGAGAATGGAGGTAATTGTAGTTATGCATAATATTGAAAGAGTCTAGCCAGCCAGCCCTGATTGCTTAGAAATAATGGGAGGAGCAAGAATATTTTAATCCAAATAAATAGCCATAACAAGAGGTTATAAGTATCATATACACCCTCAAGAAGAGGACCTTCTGTGACAGATTTAGTAAGCATAAGAGATAGACCGAGTTACTTATTTTCCCTTTTCCCTTTTTCCCTTAAAATTTTTTATATCCAACTTGTATGTGCATTTTTTATATTCAACATCCTTTCAATTTTATTATAATGTTGTCTGCATGAACTAAAATAATAACAGTAGAGTCTTGTGATTCTTAAGTACTAGTAGAGAAACTGTCTAGATGACATGATTTAACTTTTTTGTGATTCCATTTTAACTATTTTTCTCAGGTACCAACTGGGGCTTGTAAGTCCTGTGCAGAAGGACCACTAATAGCCCTTTCCATTAGTAACGGTACAGCGTGGTTTGACTCGGCTTGACATGGTTCCAAGGCTTTTCCACTAATGGAACCGTCCCCTTTTTCAGTACCCTTTTCTCTGGGGTTCCTACTGTACCATTCTGGCATTAAAACGTGACATCAGAACACTGTTGGTCACTGATTGGTCAGGGGGTGGAGTCACTGATTGTTTGAGAAACTTTCACAACCCGATCCGCCATTTTCAATTACCGGTGTTCGAACTTTAGGAGTGGTTGGACCTATTTTTAAGCTTTTAAAAACAATAATGACACCATTGTGGTCTAATGCTGAAGTGCAGGCGTTTTTTGTGCTTGGTGGCCAACAACAAAATTCAGATTGAGCTAGATCGAGCTCCACCTTAGCCTCGGAACCCCCTTGGGCCAAGCAGGGCGTCATCTCCCCAGCTCCGAGCTCCACCGGTAACAGCAAAGGATCCTCCGAGTTGCCGACCCACAGCAGCACGCGTGGCTGGAGCCGAAGCACCAGCAGGCAGAGGCGGACCGGGACGAGTCTGGGACGGAGGGTGGAAACAAATTTTAAAAACATTTTATGTGTAAAAAAAATAAAAAAATAAAATTTTTTATCAGTGAAGATTAAAAATAAATAAACGGTGCTGGCTTTATCATGAAATCCTGTTTTCACTTTAACTGTTTTTTTCAATTATCTGTTAATTAAAGTTAACTCAGCTGATGTAGTGAACCTAACCTGAAGTAATAAGCCTAAAGTCGAAACACTTGACCTTAAGAACCTTGTGGGACAGAAACTGTTATTTTTCATTGATCTGCATCCAGAAATACAGTTTGACCCATCCTGAGACTTTCTTTCTTGAATTAATCAAGTAGAAAAGACAATTCTCTATGATCATTACTATTTTACAAATGTTTGATAATCAAATTGTGTTAGTTCACTCAATGTTTACAGGTTGAAGAGAACTATTCATTTTTATTTACATAAACAGTAAGTAATGATTTTTATTCCTCATT
>NC_056517.1:9467948-9472952 GCF_014905685.2 Nematolebias whitei | reverse complement strand
GTTTGAATAGGCATAAAGGCAACTTAACACCTTATATTTTCATATCATTCCACCCTTTCGCCTTTATGACATGTAAAACATAATTCCACAATACAACTTTTTAGTTTTGAAAATGCCATCCCTTTAAGTTGAACTCTAAACGATCTCTGACCTCTGAATGGTCGAGTTCTCCTGCAATTGAAATTGTTCTGGGACTTTATCCTAAATAAACTCACTCACACAGTTAATAAAATCCAGATTGTTCAAACCCCTGGAACGTTTGATTCATTACATTCCCACTGACACGATCATTGTAAATCAAAACACCTGGTAGGTGTTCAGATTATAGTTTTTTTTTTTTCCCTCACCAAACCATGTACCAGCTGTATTATAAATTTCCTGATTAATTCTTTTTTTTTTTTAAACCCTCATAATATAAAAACAAGTTCCCAAAATACACAAAGTTAATACAGAGATACATAGATCAAACTAGTTATTCTTCTCTTCACTAAACAAACAAAAGGGATACTGCATATATTTTGCGCCGTAGATAATATTCCTGCGAATATATCCCACCCATGGTGAGCCGACGCCTATACTATTAGTTTTAGCCATATGTAAAAACCTTTCTTTGAGCCATGCAGGTGGACACTGTTAGGTCAGACACGTTTAGACTTATGAGACTTGATCATTTCAGTCAACTCTATGGACTCATTCAATGCGCATTTTAAATGATCCAGAGAGACTCGCCATGGAGTAAGGAACTATAATTAGTCAAACGATAAGTCTGGTTGTTCCGAGTTCACAGATGTACACCACACACACATCCAGAGAAAGGCACCTTAGGTACTTTTTATTGTTGCTCTAACCTAGTTCATGAGTCTAATCACACAATACCTTGTCTCTGGTTAAACATGGGTTAACATGATTAGTTTCAACATACATATCACTCTTTTATCAGCTGTCTCACATAGTTGCATGTTATATGTGAGATTTGTCTGTGGCTCAAACCACTCACCCTGTACTTTTATTTATTTTTTTTTAAAACCAGTGTCCTTGTACAGTTATTAAAGGCAAAATGTGATATTTGCATAACTGTGGTTGCCTTTATTACATTTTGTCAATTCAGGTTTTAAATGTTCCATACTCTCCTCCACTTATGATGATTCGATGTAGTGACCACCCTCTGGCAGGGCTCCTCCTGCAGCTGTACAAAAAAAAACTGCAAGGTACACAGGAAAACAAGTTCAAAGCTTCAATTATGTTGGAGAGCACTTTTTCTGTGCTCCCCCACATCTTTGGCTGCAAGTTTATTTCTTTTATCAGTATTTTGACCGTTTCTTCTTGAGTCATGACAACTGATGGTATCCAGAACCTTTCTTGAGTAACTGCCAACGAAGCACGTCTCCCCCTTCTCCTTAATTGGCAGTAAAAATCAAACTTCGTTCTCCTTTTGTTTTCTTCATCTGGTTTAGCATGTACAGTTCCCACACATGTTACACAGTGGGGTTTCCACACAATTCTAATCTGACATCCAAGGTACCACTGGGATGGTTTCCCTGTGGTAGCATGCCAAAAGTCACTTTGCACTCAGATCTTGCTTGCATCTTTTTTTTTTTCAACCAAAGTGAACACCTGATCCTCCTCCACGACACGTCCTGGTGTTGCTGATGAGGCGTTGTCCATCTGCAACAAGGCACGTGATGCCCAAACAGCCTGCACTCCGATCTGACTTGGCACCTTGTCACCAGCTCCTCGGGGCGACCTTGATCGTCCAAACAACCAAGACCAGGAGAGCATCCAGCTGTGGAAGCAATAAAACTGCTTTTCAACAAAAAGAGAGAAGAATTAGTTTTCTCTTTAATAACACTTATGAATTGGTACATTTACCCATTTTTCCTTCTCCTGCCTCTGGGATATGGCAGACCCAGACCAATTTTATAGCTTGAATTTGACCTGAAATCACTGTCACTGGCTCTAGAGTCCTCAGACCCAGGAGTTGCTAATTGGTTCTTTTTTTCTCACAGGCAGCTCTGGAGTATCATTCAATTGAAACACAGCCTGCAACAAATTTACTTTTCAGTTTGTCAAATCATGTCTTTCATTTTCTCAGCATTTCTTTTTTTTTTTAACAGTTCATCCATTCTCTTAATCAGCCCAGCAGCTTTGTGGGTGATAAGGAAATATGATAAATCCGTTCAACACGTTTTCCAGTAAAATGGGTCCCATTATCTGTATCTGAAGGGGACCCTCATAAAATTATTTCATCATACTAAGACTTTTTAAAGTAGATGTCTGCTGCATGCTTCACATCGTTGTATTTGCAGTTTCATCATCTGTCTTGTTCTACAATCAAACAATTCTTCATACATAACCACTTCATGCAAAAAGTGTCAATAATTAACTTTATTTATTAAAAAGAAATCCTTCTTCTAGTCTTGGCCCCACTCAAAATGTTTAACTCATCAGTTTTCAAAACTGAGATGTTAACTTTTTCCACAGAACCCCTCTTGAAAAGAGCTGAACTTTCACTTTAAATGTGAAACATCTGCAAAACAAGATGGTGAAATTCTTTTTATCTCAGATATTTTTGGATACTTCTAGAGTTGTTTTTAGATGCTGTCAAAACTATAGCTGCAGGTAAACCATTTATAAACAACATACAATGCACTTTCTTCCAAACAACATATTTATTTCTAGACATTTCAAATCCATCCTTTTCTTCTTAAACCATCTTGACTTTAGGCATTTTAATACATCCTTAGTGGCCCAAAATGTCAATACTTGTGCCTTTAATGGCAACATCAGATGTCTTAATTTCTCCTTTGACCTTTGGCATTTTAATATCAATATCACCTTCAGGTTTTGGGGCTTTTTAATTTACCGTCAAAATCTGGGCTCTCTAATTCTAGACCTTTGATGTTCAATGTTTGACAATATCTGCTTTTCAGAGTGTTGATGTCAACTTTTGGACCCTACTTTTGCCCCTTTTAATCCAAATAATGGCTTCCAGCCCTCAGCCCTTCAGCTGACACATCATTCATCTCAGCTGCATGCACTCCTGCCTGCATTAATGCCCTCCAGAAAGCAGAACGGGTAGGTTCCTGCATGTTTTTCTGGCCGTCCCTTCTCGGCCCACGACCCATGGGTTGGCTGAATGATTTTTTCACAGCTTTCAGCTCTGTGAACGCACAGCGAGCGCATTCCTCAGCACATCTCTGCTCGCACTCCCACAGGGTCACCCGATGACCCTGTAAATCAGCACAAACTTCAAACAACGGTCTCGAGTCTTGCAAAGCTCTGACTCGATGCGCTGAATTCATTACCTGACCTCCACCTTTGTCTAACAGTCTCGAAACTCGAGCATCTGTGGGTTGTGATATTAAACTCGACGGATTCCATCCGTCAGCCAACCTTGCAACATAAGCTCCGACTTGCTCCGGCGAAACATCACGCTCTTTCTTCCTCCTTTTACGCCTGCATATATGACCGACCGCGCTCTCAGCTACATTAATCAAGCGGTCTAGCTTGCACTCTGTCTGCACATCAGATAACAACTGTTTTCGTTGTAAAAACTGTTTCTCTTTCTCCTGAACTTCCTCAACACGTTTCTCTTTCTTTCTCTCAAATTTTCCTCGCAACCGGGACACCTGCTCCACCGCCCCGTCAGCTACACTGCTCATTCTCACAAACTGAGCACCGAGCCGTCCATTCAACAAGCAGGCGGTCCTCACATTCTTGTTTACTCCATTGAGCCTGTAATTGCATTGTCTGATTTTATGCTGAAGTCCTGTCATTGGTGCCATATTTTCTGACCTCTATTGCCTGCAAAAGTGGTCAAAACATCACTCGGACTATCTGCTTGCAGAAAAATTGTTCTAATAATTAAGATGGGCTTCTTCACACCTCTTCAAAAACAACAAAAACAACTGGGATGGGACTTCTTCCCATCCCGGTACAACTTTTTCTCTGTTCAGCTCACGCCTCCTCAGGCGTCTGAATAAACTTTTTTTCTCTGTTTTAAACTCTCACACAAAGGCTCGGGCGTCCCCTCCACCTCTTAAACACAAAGCCAGGGTCGGATACCTCTTCCAACCCGGCACAACTATGCAGTTCGCATCAACATTTCTCTCAACACTTTTTTTTTTTTCCTCGTTTGAATATGGTGCAGCCGTTCAGAATTATTTATTTAAATTCTTAACATCCCATCCTCGTCGCCAAAAATGTATTATGAAATTCTTTATCAAAAGGGCTCGTGAACGGTCGGCACATATTCAGACAAGATGGAAAAAAAAAATGAAACACCAGAGGCTGTCACTGCTAGGAGTAATAAGTGTCATTTATTAGCCTGCCACAGAAAACAGCCAAGCAAAAAAAAAACATGTACACTCTTAACACACAGATTGATATGAAATAACTTCTCACCGTGACACTGGCCGGGAAGTCGTTTTCGACCCAGGTAAAGGAGAATCACATCAAAATGGCGCATGGCACCAGCGCGTGCTGATCCATCACAGGACTTCCGACTTCCTGTGTTTGCTACATTTCTTATATACCTTCTTCCCTGACCGGATCGCGTGAGAGCAGATCAAAGCAAGTTTTGATGGTTGCCAGGAGGGCAGATTTAATTAAATCTGTTTTTCCTTCATCAAAGCAGTCTGTGCAACAGAGCGATGGTTTCATAAAAAACATGTCCTTCAAAACCTGGGTCACTGTAACCTGAAGATTGGGCCCGATCTTCTGGCTAGAGCATCCCCAGAGAACTTTAATTACTCCAAAACACATCTGCAGCACAGGAATGACTGAATAAGCAGATAAGATGCATCAAAAGTGAGTATAAGTGTGTTTAAATAAGTATAATATAGGTATAGATTGACATAAAAGCATTAAAATAATCATTTCTATATCATTCCACCCTTGCTTTTATGGCAATTTTAGACATTTAATTCTGAATAAGTAACACACACAAAATGTATATGTTTGAATAGGCATAAAGGCAACTTAACACCTTATATTTTCATATCA
>NC_056517.1:9464514-9467848 GCF_014905685.2 Nematolebias whitei | reverse complement strand
TGTTATTTCATTGATCTGCATCCAGAAATACAGTTTGAGCCATCTGGGGACTTTCTTTCTTGAATTAATCAAGTAGAAAAGACAATTCTCTATGATCATTACTGTTTTACAAATGTTTGATAATCAAATTGTGTTAGCTCACTCAATGCTTACAGGTTGAAGAGAACTACTCATTTTTATTTTACATAAACAGTAAGTAATGATTTTTATTCCTCATTCAAAGAAGAAATCAGGTTAATATGCATTTCTTGATTTTTCTGTCTGCAATGAGCAAGTTTGTAAGTATGTTAAAGGTCGAGTCTCGGTCAACTAAAATGTTTACTGAGAAGAAATGTCATGTTTAAACTTTTTCAGAAGATAATAAGAGTGAGACTCCACGAAGTCTGGTTTTCTACAATAATCTTTTCTGTATGTTGTAAACAATCTCATTCTCTGACCTCGAATTTGATAACATCTTACATCACAAACCACACCTCTATTCTGGTCCATCCACGAATCAGAAAGCTCTAAATTGACCCGGAAGTCAACTCATTTAAAATGTGGCAACTTCCCGGTTCTTGCTAGAGAGTGCACAGAGTCTGATGTCGGAAGTCTGATGGAGAGTGCTAAGGAGATGAAAGGAGTTCAGAGTTCTTGGATGCAAACGCGTTCAGGATGATCCAGAGACGTTTTGGGATTATAACTTCTGTTTGAACAACCTCGCACGACTCTTGAAGGATTTCAGCTGCTCTCAACGGAGACGCTGAAAGAGTCAAAGGAGGATCCTATACCGACGCTGACCTATCATCAACCAGGTAACAGTCCACTTCGACCAAGTGTACCGTGGGCAAGCTGAGATCTGATGGAGCGTGCACGTTTCTGGTCAAACAGATTAATTCCCTCACAAATCTCTCTGTAAGATAAATCTCCATCTTCCTAAATCAATACAGATATCTTAGAAATATCTGAAGCAAAGTCCTCGATCACCGCCGTGTGATTGATGTCCATTATCTGTGAAACTTGTCTGTTATTATTTTCATATTTTGCCAAATTAATGTAAATGTTTGATGTTAAACTTTGATTCTGAAAATAAATGACCGCATTCATTTGATGGGTCAAAGATAAATAACGTCTCTCGTTCGCATTTCTGTTAAATTCAACGCACGACATTTACACAGTCAGAAAGATGAGGAACTCGTGAAAAGTATGAATATATATCCAGCATATGACATACTACAGATACACTATCTGTGCCCGAGCAAACCGTTTATGTGGAATAAAACCGCGGGCATATGCGGATTAACACCTATTCCGGAAAATTCTAAGTGCTCAACGACCATAACGCCACGACACCTGGCTAAGACCGCAAAGGCTGAAATCGTTGGATCACGTTGGCTAGTGAACGCCCCCCAAAGAGAGGCGATCATGGCCTACGAACAGCCTGGAGCAAATAGACCCCTGACTTTACCGGACAAAACAATGTGGATCAGTGTTCCCCAGGGAACAACCATACACATTGATGATTTGGCGCTCTATCACCTCGATCCGGGACAATGGGAAACAACTCTGGACGACTCAGAGTACCTAAAAAACATGACTATAGACATAGATCCCGGAACATTGGGAAGGATCCGGTTCGAGGGTACTAAGGTCGTCGACGTGGAACCGTTAAACGGAGTTCTCAAGTCTCTCAGGTCCGAGAATAATAACCCAATCCAACCGATTGCCTATGCGTGGTCAAGTGCAGACACGTTAATCGTAACCCTGCAAATGATGATATTCCTCGTGTTATGCGGGATACTCATATCCCTGTTCCGAGGCCTCCGGTCACTCCGAGTCCAACAAGATCTCCATGCAGTGCACCTCAATGTGATTATGTCTCGCGCACGCGGGTCTAAAAAGAAACAAACAAATAAACGGGACAGCGTGACTGAATCTGGCAACCAGGGTGAGGAGAAGCAGTGAAACGATGTTTCTAGATTCTTAGTCACTACTCTTGTCGGTGTTGAAACGTTGTTTAGTTGATTTTGGTATTGTTTCTGAAGGAAGAATGAATTATGTTGTGTAGTTAAGTTAGAGACTAAGAGGCCTTTAACCATGCCAACATGCAGTTCATTCATTAAATTGCAATCTCTGCGGAGTCAATGTATATTATTGCTACCTTAAGTACCATAATCTACATTGATCTCACAACGCTTAAGCCGAACCTACTCGAACAATTCTATTCGGGGGGATAGCTAATTCTTTTTGATAAGTCTCGCCATAGACTTCCAAAACATTTATGGGGAAACCAAACACCCAATCTCAAGTCGTTCGTCTAAAAGACAACAGACATTTGAACCAAACTATATTTTACCATGTAAAGCTAACTTAAACCAAGTTAGAAATGGAAAAATAGTTTGGAAATCTTTTCTATAGGCATAAACCCCTGTAGTTACCCTTTTCAGCATTTTCCACCCCTTAACTGGTAGTTGTAGCTGTTCCCAACCATAATAGCTTACACACCAGGTGCATATAGTTTAAGGCCTTATGTAAAATCCCCTTCATAAGCCCACCTTAAACCACATAATTGCATGACACATTGAACCAGAACGGCACAGACTGGACGTCGCTGGAGACAACCTTCGCTGGAGGCGACCTGCAATCCTGACGTTGGTCTCCACTCTTCATCCAGTGGCCGCATCTTCAGTTCAATCCAAGGGTACCCCTCTGTATGCTGATTAATCAACACTTCCAATCGTTGTGGATTTACCGTTGTGGATTATATGACTTTTTCAATGGATTACAGACTCTGTTTCCAAGGGGTTAAAGCATTGCTACAATGGAATTACCAACAACATTATGGAATTATCATCAACACAATGGAATTACCGAGAACATTGTGGAATTACCTTGACTTTGTTTTCCTTGCTGGATTACTTCTGACTTTGGTCTTCCTTGCTGGATTACTTTTGACTTTGGTCTTCCTTGCTGGATTACATCAAGCTCAAGGACATTTGAAGGTGTAAGTTCACGGTTGGAATTCATCCCCATGGACAGGCGATGATTTCCAAAGGGGGGACTGTAGTGAACCTAACCTGAAGTAATAAGCCTAAGGTCGAAACACTTGACCTTAAGAACCTTGTGGGACAGAAACTGTTATTTTTCATTGATCTGCATCCAGAAATACAGTTTGACCCATCCTGAGACTTCCTTTCTTGAATTAATCAAGTAGAAAAGACAATTCTCTATGATCATTACTATTTTACAAATGTTTGATAATCAAATTGTGTTAGTTCACTCAATGTTTACAGGTTGAAGAGAACTACTCATTTTTATTTACATAAACAGTAAGTAATGATTTTTATTCCTCATT
>NC_056517.1:9446249-9464414 GCF_014905685.2 Nematolebias whitei | reverse complement strand
AACCCGTCTTAAACAGTATGAATATATCCTGCATATGTCATACTACACTGAAAAATCATAAAAAGACACAAAATTATTGGATCTCAGGAATATTTCCATCAAACATGTTTTAAGAAGAGAGACGGCCTTTAGTTCAACTTTATTCTAACCCACATATGTACAAATCACAAAACAAGAATTAAACTTTAATGCAAAGCTAAAATAAAAAAAAATCTTTATACACGAAACAAAACCACATTTCTAAATTGAACAATAAAAGTAGACACGAGTGCAAATACATCAAATGATGAAGAAAACCTATACAATTTTAAATATAGATGTTTTTGTAGAATCTGCTTCATCAGAGATTTAATGGTGAACTAAAGCTCATTAAAAGTTCATCAGCAGGATTTATACTGTATATATTTTGTTTAATGTGATCATTTTAATAATCTGTATTCTTTATAATTTACCAGAAACTTCCAAATAAATTCTCACTCTGTACTGAAACCTGTTTCAGGGTGTTACCAGCAGCTGGTAAGGTGCGTGACATCAAGTTTTGAACTCTGAACCTGCCCACTAGAACTGTTACTGAAAGTATAATGGAAACACAAATTGTTCCGTGCCAAGTCAAACCGTGCTGTACCGGTACTAATGGAAAAGGGGCATAAATGGGAACGCGATCCCCCCACCCATCCTTTGTTGAAACAAAAGCCCCCCGAAAGGGAGTGTGACAAATGCCTAGGCAGTGTTGCCAGGTGTACGATAATTATCATATTTGTAAGAAAATTTTGCCGTCTGTATGATGTATGATCAATAACCCCAAAAAGGGACAAATATACGATAATTTGACCATTCCTTGAATGTGTGGTTGTAATCTGTTGTCATCAGCCTCTTGAAACTGTTTGTCAGAGTTTTTTGTGAACCCTGAAGGCATCTGTGTCCGCAAACAGATGCACGATTGTCTGGAAATTCCAGCCAATCGTGCTTTTCTAAATGTGACCTACAAGTGACTGTTTGTGTTTGCCTCAGAACAACGGCCATGATTGGCTGAATAGTCCGCTGCGCCCGCCCCATGAGTGAGGAAAAGAAAAAAGAAAAGAAGAAACAGAGCCGGTCTGGAAGCGGACCCATCACTACTAAAGTTTATCAATAGATATGTTATTTTGGTTATGACGGGTTTACGATAATTTCCCTCAAAATACGATAATTTTATGTCTCTAGTACGATAATCCTACATTTCTCACCTGGCAACACTGTGCCTAGGAGCCTTCTCTTATTCTCTTATCATACAAGAAAGCATAGTTTGATGCAAGGAGGGTTGTTTGGGTATTCTTCGGGCTAATTTATAAAGAATATATAATAATATCTAACATCTATGAAGTAAACTCAGAGTACAGGTAGATAGTACTTTGTCCATGGAAAGTTGCAAGGAGCGCTCCTGTTCCCTGTGTCAGACTCTGGTAAGTGAGAGTGGATTTCTGGCCTCCCAGGTGAGACTAGTGCAACCATAGAAGAAATTATTAGTTGCATTTTGATCAATAGAGGATACTCTTTAAAAGAGGTCAGAATCGGCAGCTCTCTTACATTAACATAAAAACTAGAGTGATGGAAATGCGGGTGGTCAGGTTACATATGTATATGGTGGTGGCCATCTTTGATTTTGATGTGTGAACCCAATTTTCAAAAGCAACATTTCTTACACCTACAGTAGATGTAGCCACACACCACCTCTCTTGTTTTTCCAGTTATTATGCTCAAAACATGCACACTCAGATAGAGGGTATTTTGAACTCCCCCCTCTTCGCTCTGCGACGGGGGGGGGGGGGGGGGGGGGTCAACTCATACATGAAATGATCCAAATTAAAAAGATTTTTTTAGTCTAACCAATCTTTCTTTTCCCCTCAAAACAATCTAAGACAATTTTCTCACCTTCTTGTTTCCTCTCTTTGCACTCAGCTGGGTGCACAAGTTGAATTTTGTTTATTCCTCCTCTAATCCACATGTGGTTAAAATCCTACAAACGTGCACGTCTCTGTTCCCCTTGACCACATTTAATAATTTGACTGTGATGTAAAGAGGAGCTACTAACTGAACCAGGTTGGATGAAGACAAGTGTTCTTGGGTAAAACTACACCAAGGAACATGAATCTATGTTTCTGAACACAGAGAAGAACGACGCTTTACATTAGACTTCAGAAGAACAACACTTCCTGGAAAACCGACAATGCTTTCAGATACGATCTGATTTCAAAGTAAAAGCAGCACATATTGATTTTGGAGATGAGTACAAATCCTTTAAACATTTATTTTACATGCAATACTTTGATGGTCATTAAGTGTTTAGAATAATATATTTTATTCACATAATCATAACATCTGTAATGTTGTCATTTGTGCTCCTAGTTGTGTAATTTTTCAGCTACTTCCTTCTTCAGGGTCACCTCATCAAGTAGACTCAAATGAAAGATTTATATATCGTTTAATACCTCATGTGCTTCCTGACGCAACCTGGACTCGAACATACAGCCTATAAGGACTGGACTGTGAAGCTGACCACTGAGCCACCGCAGCCCCGCTGGGTGTGTTGTATTGATATCTTATGTGTACTTTTACTTTGACTCTGCTCGCTTGTATAGTGACTATATTAACATCAACATATGGAGTGTGATGTCTTTACAAATGCAACAGTATTTGTTCACTTTCCCTGTCTTAATTAATTTTATTTACATGTATGAATTAAATATTAAATATTTTACTGTAACGTACCAGGCTTTTCAAGAAAACCTTGTTTTCAAAAGTTTTTTTTCAAACCATTGTTGTGAGGATTCCGTGTTTTTGTGTTATTTTTGTTGAGGTTTTGTGTAACTCTTCTGCTGACCCACCTGTTCTTCCTGTCCAGATGATTTTATGTTCCTGAGTGTTATCTTTATATTTCTGTCCTTCAGTCATTTCCTCGTTAAGCTTCCTGCAGCCAGTCGTGTTTGTTCCCTGGAGTTTGTTGGCTGTAGGAACTCTTGCTGCCATGACAGCCATTTGATTTTTGTAAATAAATCAATTTTCTTTCATTTAACTTTGATTATTTTTCTGAGTAGTGTTTGCATCTCGTCTTCCATATTCCACAAACATTATGTATTTTAAAGAAGCTCTGCTTCAGTCTGCATGCTTTGTTTTATATGTCAGAAGATAAAAATGGACGGTGTGAATTTTTTGTCTTATTTTGTAAGTAAGTCTTCAAAATAAAATTAAGCATTCTGGCATATCTCAGAAACAATAATGGTGGTTAGAAAATTTAGTCACATTTTATGTTTATCAACATATTAATACAATAAAATATCAACAGTAACATTTATACATAAAAATAGATGTACAACATTTTGGGGGATTAAATATTGTCAATTTTTGTTGAGTTAATTGTGTTTTGTCAAAATTTTGTAAATAAATTGTTAAAGAGCAGGATGGGAGGGTGGTGTGTGTGTCTGTGTGTGTGTAAGTGTGCACGTGTGTGTGTGTGTGTGTGTGTGTTTGTGTGTGTGTATGTGTGTGTCTAGGGGAATCTCAGTGCAGTGCATCATCAGATTTTGTGTCTCAAACTTCACTTCAACTCTTTTTCTCAACTCAAAGGGCTCAATGAGTGTTCCAAGCATTTTTTTTCAGAAGAATCGGAATCAGAATAAACTTTGTCATTGCACCGAGATACAACAAGAATATGTATGTACAGTCGTCCGAAAGGTGTCTCAAAGTTGACAAATCATGTGTGACGTTTGTCTGAAGTCTGTTCTGTTTTAAATAAATGTGTCTCTTCCTCTCAGTACTTTGCTGCAGAGTGGTCAAGATCTCTGGATTCATGCCGGCTCAATCCAGCACTGAGACAACACCAGGAAGTAACTCACTGCACTCTAAATCTTTATACTGATGACTCATTTTTTTATTTTAACGTATTTGTTTAAATTTCACATCCCATAAGAATAAATCCACACAGCAAGGACCCATACATCATCTTGTTACCAGAAGACAAGGGAAGGTGCACTGGTCTTCAACTAATCAGACAATCAAGAGAAAATATCTTCACTGATAAGTGACAGTGACAGCTACAAATATTTGTACAGAGCATGACGTGCTACCCCATGCATCATGGGCGTCCTGACATACATCAATTGAAATAAACCCAGCTCGCAGGAACGGACATGCAGCATAAACTTTACTACCCCGAACAGTCTGAACCGAGAAACGTCTTTACATGAAAACTGAAAAATACTCTATCAGCAAGAAGGGAGGCCCAGTTACCTATGGTAAAAGGGATAAAAACTTTCTTGAATTTGCCATGTCTTGTGTGACTGAGAACCTGTGGAAATATACCACTGTACCTAAACATGTTCATCCATCTGTAATTAGAATGTCTTGTCTGGCATGAAAAAAGAAACAATTAATGTAGTTGACAAAAATGTGTTAATCAGGGCGTCATTATAGTTTTATACTGATAACATTGTTCCATTTTATGCAGTTAAGTGGTGAATATGAATCATATATTATCCAATAATAACTATATTATAATGACATGCTGTAATGATTAAGGTTGGATCAGAACCACAAGAATCCAGAACGTTTTAAAAGGTTTATTAAAAGAGCTGCCACACTCGGCTGGAGTTGGAAGACAAGAAGCCGGAGCTGGATCTTGTAAGTCTCAGTGGGCGTCACCGAGGGGCGGTGTGCGTCGGTGGTCTTGGGGGGGGGGGGGGGGGGGGGGCACGGGGGGGGGGGGGGGGGGGGAACCAGGGGCAGAGTCGTGGGCGGAAACAAGGTTGGCAACAGGATCTGATAAAGGCAACAGTACCAAAGAGCAAGGCAAAACTTGGAGTCCAAAAACAAGCAGGTAAAGGCAGCAAAAAGACAGATGAGCAGAAGTACAAAAGGGCAAGACAAAAATCAGAGGTCGAGGGGCAGGCAGGAGAGTGAACAGGATCAGGATACAAGAGAGAAATGCTGTAAGACTACTCAAAGGCTTTCAATATTCTGGCACCAGACTGTGAGGGAGAGAAGCTTTTAAGCACCAGAGCACAGGTGTTTCCCATGAACATCAACGAGCTGCAGTGAGAGGAGGTGTGACAGACAGAAAGCTGCAGATAGGAAGCAGAGCTGACATAAACCAAATGAACATAGAGAAAACTAGGAACCAAGCAGTAAAAATAGAGTTTTAGCAAAGATTAAAGTGTGCATCGTGACAGATCCCCACCTCAAGGCACGGCTCCAGATGTGCCACCTGGTTGGTCCGGATGCCGTCTGTGTAAGACCCGGATGAGGCTGCGGTCCAGGATGTTGTGGGCTGGAACCCAAGAGCGCTCCTCCGGGCCGTATTCCTCCCAGTCTACTGGTAGTGAAGACCGCGCCCCCATCTCCTGGACCGGAGGAGGCATCGCACTGAGTAGTCGGGGGCCCCATCAATCAGACGGGCAGGAGGGGGGAATCAGGTGCTGGGTGGAACTGGGACTGGGTAAAGGGCTTGATATGGGATACATGGAAAGATGGGTGAATACGAAGTGACTTGGGGAGGCGAAGGCAAACAGAAACGGGATTGAAAACTTTGGAAATGGGGAATGGACCAATAAATCGGGGGGCCAGTTTGCGAGACTCGAGCTTAAGGGGCTGGTCCTTGGTGGAGAGCCAAACCCTCTAACCCTCCTGATAATGAGGTTGTTGAGACCTCTGTTGTTTGGCCCCTTTAACGTAGGCTGCGGAGGTCTCCAGGAGGGCCTTCCTGGCTCTCCACCAGGTGAGTTTACAACGAAGGGCTGACTTCAGGGCAGAGGGAACTCGAGCCTAGCGCTCCTGCAAAGTAAACAGAGGGGATTGAAAACCAGATACAACAAAAAACGGTGCCTCCTCCGCCACTGGTACGGAGTTCAAAGCATGTTCCACCCAGGGGAGATTGGAGGACCACTTACTGGGGTCTTTCTGACAGAGGCCCCTCAGCTTGGTCTCGACCTCCTGGTTGGTCCGTCTGGCCATCCGTTTGGGGATGGAACCCAGATGAGAGACTGATGGATACCCCCAAGAGGTCGCAAAACTCCTTCCAGAACTTGGAAACAAACTGCGGGCCTCTGTCAGAAACTATATTGGTGGGCAGCCCGTGGAGTTGAAAGACTTCTTGGGCCATGACGGAGGAGAGTTCTTTGGATGTGGGGAGTTTAGGAAGGGGGACCAAGTGAACCCGTTTGGAGAAATGATCAATGACAGTCAAGATAACAATATTGCCAGCTGGGGGGGGGGGGGGGAGCCCAGTGATAAAATCTAAACTAATATGGGACCATGGACGAGAGGGAATGGGAAGAGGGTGAAGCAAACCGGAAGGGGAGTGACGTGAGGTCTTAGTCTGATTACAAACATGGTAGGAAAGTACATAAGTCTTTACATCTCGATACAGTGTAGACCACCAAAACTGTGCTCGAGCTAGGGCAAGCGTTTTGGCAATGCCAGGATGGCAAAACAGGTGAGAAGAGTGACAAAATTTTAACACATCATTGACCCAATCAGGTGGAACAAATAGCCGGTGGGAGGGGCATGCAGCTGTTGGAGGGCATGGCTGGTTGGCTTGGAGAAGGTCTCTTTCTAGCTGGGTGATGGCAAGGCAGGCAGAACTGGGAAGGATATATTCCTCGCCTTGGTTTACTGGGCGGGAATTGTCCTCCATCACTCTAGACAGAGCATCTGGTTTCATGTTTGTGGCCGGGTCTGTAAGACAAGGTAAAATCAAAACGAGCTTAGAATAAATGCCCACCTGGACTGTCTGGGGTTTAGTCGTTTGGCCGATTTAAGATATTCGAGATTTTTATGATCGGTCCAAACCTGAAATGGAACCTTGGCACCCTCCAACCAGTGCCTCCATTCCTCTAACGCAAGCTTCACAGCCAGTAATTCACGCTTTCCAACATCGTAGTTGCGTTCGGCAGGAGTGACGCCCTTAGAAAAATAAGTACAAGGATGAAGTTTCCCATCCTCACCATGTTGACTTAACAGCCCCAGCACCAACCCCAGAGGCATCTACCTCTACAACAAATGGTCTTTCAGGGTCAGGGGCGTGGAGGATGGGAGCTGAAGGAGAACAAAGTTTTGAGTTTGTGAAAGGCATAGTCAGCGGCGTAAGTCCATGTGAACTTAGTAGTGGATGATGTGAGTGCATAGAGAGGACTGGCGAAACTGCTGAAGTTCTTAATAAAATCGCCTATAAAACTTGGCGAACCCCAAAAATCTCTACAGTTGTTTTTTTGTCCTTGGGTAATGGCCAGTCTAACACTGCAGACACCTTGCTATTGTCCATTTGAATCTGGGTGCAATGACAAAACCTAGAAATGAAGTGGAAGATTGGTGAAATTAGCATTGTTCTACTTTTACAAATAAGTTATTCTGAAGGAGCCTGGTTAATACTGCACGGACATGTTTCTGGTGAGTGTGTGGGTCTTTAGAAAAAATGAGAATGTCGTCCAAATAAACAAAAAACAAAATCATGTCTCCAAGTATATCATTTACCAAAGCCTGAAACACGGCATGGGCATTAGTGAAACCAAACGTCATAACTAGGTACTCATAGTGTCAATTTTGTGTGTTAAAGGCTGTTTTCCACTCATCCCCCTCTCTGATTCAAACCAAATGGTAAGCATTTCTGAGATCAAGTTTTGAGAAAATGGTGGCCCCCTGAATGAGGTCAAAAGCTGAAACCATGAGAGGAAGGGGGTACTTGTTTTTTATAGTTACTTTGTTTAAACCCCTATAATATATACAGGGTCTGAGTGACCCGTCTTTCTTTTTAACAAAGAATATCAGCACCGTCTGGGGAAGCTGATGGTCTGATGAGACCTGCTTGTAAAGCCTCTTTAATATAATTTTTGCATGGAGATTTGTTCGGGAGCAGATAACGAGTATAGTGCATCTTTAGGAGGCGTGGTACCAGGAAACAGGTCAATGGCACAGTCATAAGATCTGTGAGGCGGTAACGAAGCTGCTCTGGCTTTATTAAGCACTTCTTTTAAATCATGGTAAACCTTAGTAACCTTTGACAAATCTGGGTATGTCTCCTCGATCTGCTTAGAGGGGATTGATGGAAGAACTGCCTCGAATAAGCAGGTCGATAAACACTCCTCAGACCACCCCAAGATCTCCTTACGTTTCCAGTTGATCTGGGGGTTGTGTTTGCACAGCCAGGTTGCCCTCAGAATCACAAGGTTCGGAGGAGAATTAATCACACAAAACGTCTGTTTCTCCTTGTGGTTACCCCCCAGACTCATATACGCAGGTTCGGTGATCAGTGAAGAGGAGTGAAGTGGGTGACCGTTGAGAGCGACAACAGCCAGGGGTTTAGGCGAAGGAAGAAGCTTGATACCTGCAGCAGTTGCGAAGTGCTGATCGATGAATTCAGAGTCAGCCCCTGAAATCGATGAAAGCCTGGATCTGGATGGGATCCCTACCCTCCAGAGAGAGATTGCCAGGAACGATGAGAGATGAGGAGATTGAATGGTTCTGAGTCTGACTCAGCTGGCATCTCCTCGCACCTGCTGAGCCTGGCCTTTTAACGGACATCTCGAGATTAAATGCGAATCTTGGCTGCTGTAGAAACAGAGGTGATTATGTCGTCTTCGTTCCTCTGGGGTCAGGCGACTGCGGCCAAATTGCATGGGTTCTTCCTGAGGTGGCAGAGAAGGAGGTCTAACAGGTAATGGAACTTTAGGAAGCCTGAACTCACCCATGGTTCTTTGTGGCCTATAGTCTTTCTCCCTGGTTCTTTCTCTCAATCTCAGAATCACCCTGTTGGCGAGGTCCTCGAGTTCCTGTAACGTGTTGGGGTACCTCTTAGTTGCCAGGGCGTCCTTGATGTTATCAGAAAGTCCCCCCAAAAAAAGCGTCAGATAGATCCTCCTCATTCCAATGACCGCCCGTGGCGGTGGTGTGGAAGTCAATAATGTACTCTGTCACTCTGTGGCTGCCCTGCTTGATAGAAAAAAGTTGACGCACCGCCTCTCTCTCAGGGAGCACGGGGTCAAAAAATTCTACACAGTTCTTTAGAAAAAGCAGCAAAAGAGGAACAGCACCTTGAGTTGCGTTGCCATTCGGAGGTCCCCCAGGTCTTGGCTTGGCCAGATAACTGCGATATCACGTATGCCATCTTGGAACGTTCAGTGGGGAAATGGGACGGCTGTAGCTGAAAATGGATATTGTACTGAATGAAAAATTGCCGACATTGTTCTGGCTCACCTTTAAATAACTCAGATGGTGACAAGCATGGCTCGTGCGGTACTGTAGCTTGTGGTCCAGCTGGTAGGAGTCCAGGAGCAGGAACAGGATCCTGTGGTGGTGGATTTGGAGGGGACATGTTTTTAAGCATATTTACAATTCCATTCATGCCATTTTCTAATTTACCAATGGCTCCCTCGACACCAGCTCGCCATTCTGAACCTTGTGGGTGATCCATTATGGCCAGAATATACTGTAATGATTAAGGTTGGATCAGAACCACAAGAATCCAGAATGTTTTAAAAGGTTTATTAAATAAAACGAAGAGCTGCCACAATCGGCTGGAGTTGGAAGACAAGGAGCCGGAGCTGGATCTTGTAAGTCTCAGTGGGCCGGAGGCAGAGCGCTGAACAGCGCTGAGACGTCATCGAGGGGCGGAATGCATCGGTGGTCTTGTGGGGGCGATCCAGAGGCCGAGTCGTGGGTGGAAACAAGGTTGGCAACAGAATGTGATGAAAGCGACAGTACCAAAGAGCAAGGCAAAACTCGGAGTCCAAAAACAAGCAGGTAAAGGCAGCAAAAAGGCAGACGAGCAGAGGTACAAAAGGGCAAGACAAAAATCAGAGGTCAAGGGGCAGGCAGGAGACTGTGAACAGGATCAGGATACAAGAGAGAAACGCTGGAAGACTACTCACCAAAGGCTTTCGATATTCTGGCACCAGACTGTGAGGGAGAGAAGCTTTTAAGCACCACAGCACAGGTGTTTCCCATGAACATTAACGAGCTGCAGCGAGAGGAGGTGTGACAGACAGAAAGCTGAAGATGGGAAGCAGAGCTAACAGAAACCAAATGAACATAGAGAAAACTAGGAACCAAGCAGTGAAAATAGTGTTTTAGCAAAGATTAAAGTGTGCATTGTGACACATGCTGGTTGGTATGCAGTGAGTTGACATGTTGGGAGTTGGTCAGATGCAGTGATTTCATGTTTATTTATTTATTAACATTTATTTATCAGGCAGATCCCATTGAAATCACAGCCTAATCTGCCTGGGCATGAAAGAAACCTAACATGCATGTTTTTAGACTGTAGGAGGAAACTGGAAAAAACGCATGCAAACACACGAAGAAAATGCAAACTCCAAACACAAATACTCCAGGTCCAACCCGGGGATTGAACCTAGGATGCTCTTGATGTGAGGCAAGAGTGCTACCCACTGATCCATTGTTCTGCCATCTTAGTGTACAATGAGATGTTGGGAGTTGGTCAGAACTCACCTGCTCTACAAGTTGTAATTTCATGAGATGTTTTTGGCTCATGAGACAATTTCAACTTGACAAAAACATCAGAGATTATATTCTTGTAAAACCTCATGTCATGGGATTTTGTTACACCACCTACTTTCTTGTAGATTAGGGGTGCATTCACACCGGCCCTGTTTAGTCCGCTTTAATCGAACTCTAGCTTGTTTTCCTAGAAAGTCCGGTTCGTTTGGGGAAGTGTGAACGCGTCATCAAACTCTGTCACGGAACAAAAAGGCAAACTCTGGCCCGGGCTAAAACCTAGGTCTCGGTCCGGTAGAAGAGAACTCCAGCGCGGTTCCAGTACAGTGTGAATGCAAACAGACTGAGCCCCGCTCCACAAGCAAGAAGTGGAGTACAGCGCAGGGCAAACAAACATGCATTTCTCTTACCTTATATGGAGCCGTCAGCTGCCTTGTACGAAAAACAATATTCTCCATGGTCTTCTGCCTCATCTTCTGCTCATACTGAGTCCATTTTTGAAAAATGACAAAATATAACTCCTAAAACTGCTAAAACTTGATGCCACTCCATTTTTGTTTTTATTTCCAGAAGAAGTGTCTTCAGAGGTTTTTGTGTTGTTTCTTTCAGTAGTTCTTGGTGCAGCGCCCCCACAGGAAAGCAGGGTATAGGTTGGTTCAACAGGTTGACTCGACTGCACAGTGCAGTGTGAATGCAAATGCACCAGCTCAAATGTAAACAAAATGTCATGAATATTGGTCCCCAACCGAACCGAGTCTACCAGACTATCAGGTGTGAATGCACCCTAGAAGTACTATGTAAGTAGTATGTCTGATCTTATATTTATTACAAATGCAACTTGAAAATTAAATCTTTCTCAGAATGGTGTGATAGAGTAATCTAAGCATTACCTACACTTAATGCTCTGTAACCTTCTGCATGAGAGGAGCGGGGCAAAAAGTGTGTGTGATGGGTTAGTGTGGTCCTTCATGATGCAGGTGACCCTATTCCTGCATCTGGAGGTGTAGATGTCTGTGATGGTAGGGAGACTGACTCCAACATCTTCTGTGCAGCCTTCACCACTCTCTACAAAGCTTTTCTTTCTGCAGCTGTGCAGCCTCCATGCCACACGCTGATGCTGGAGCACAGGATGCTCTCCACTGCACACCTGTAGAAGGAGGTGAGGACTGAGCTCCCAAGTCCAGCTCACCTGAGCCGCCTGAGGAAGTAGAGCCTATACAGACTAAATACCTCACCAAGATCTTATCATATGTATTAATGTGCTGCGCCCCAGCAGTACGTAAATGACTGTGCTTTTGCTTAGTCTGTATCGTTGGATGAATCACTGAATGTGATGATCTGATTTGATCACTATCAAAAAACAATTAATGGCTCTACATCAACAACTGAATACGTTTTTAAACTATGAACTCACATCAGTATGGCTGCCATGCCTGATTATGGTTTGACTTTCATGGTTTTTCAAGGTATGATTGTATTTGAGAAAAAAAATTGTACACGACATACGATTATCAACTTTAATATTACTCACATGATTGGGACAGTACTGGATACTGTACAATAAAAAGTTAACGAAAAAATACTTCAGACAAGCACCACCATTTTGTAGTTTTCTCTCAATAAGCCTATACTGTATCGCCACTCAAAATGACTATATTTCCCAGAAGCCAACAGTGCCCCACCCAGAAGCCCCATTGCCTTCTGCTGAAATGGAGGAAAAGTTTTGATCCAATCCGAAAAAGTTCAGTCTTTAATCATACAGTAACTTCAGCGCTCAGCAGATGCAGAGAGCCGCATGGAACCGACTGGGAACTGGACCAGAATTGGACTTCCAGACTCATTGGTGAATCTGAGTGCTGCTCGCCGGCCCATGAGGCCTTCAGTGAGGCCACCAGGGAGGCGCCACCCTGGCATCTGGCAATCTTTCCACATTTCACCGAAACTTCCCCCATCCAGATTTGGACTCAATCTCAACCACTGTCTGGTCCTTTGCTGGCCATCCGATGGTCCAGCTCCCTTCAAAAGCATTTTGGTGCTCAACGCCTGCAGAAAGATGATCAGAACCGGTAGGGTAAGTCTGCTGGACCGGAACCGAGCCATTGTTTCTGTACAGCTGGTGAGTAAAATTTAGTAGCTACATATATGTTGTTACAATTACGTAGGTTTCAGAGTTTAGAACCTTGCAAGAGTGTGGGAAGGGTTTATAAAGCCTTAATATATATATAAATACTAAAATTAATATAACGTCCCTACTTCGCGGAGTTTTATTTATTGCGGGGGTGGGGTGGTCCAAAACATAACCCCCGCAATAAACGAGGGACTACCGGTGCTGTAACTCAATTTAACATATAGATTGTTTTTGGTAGTAACTGAGACTGAGCCCCAGTTTGTATTTTGAGAATTAACCAATCCAAATGTTGGCATAAACTACTAGTCAACTCTGTTTTTAGCTAAATGATTTACTAGAAAGATTTTTATTAAACTTAAACTGTATATTAGAAATATTGTGCTAAAACTTGGATGTTGAAATTCCCAACAAATACTTTGAACATTACATCTTGAGATTGAACTCATTACTTACACGGTTTGCCTAAAACATTCCCGTCATTTCTCAACTGAACATCTTGGTCTAAAACTCTGAAAGACGCAAGTGAAATATTTCCATTTAAGTAAACCTAGGCCTTGAATAAGGACTACTTTTTAAAATGTTTTCTCTGCCTCCTAAATGTGTATCTTGCCTACCACGGGTGAGGTTTAAATTTGTTCTCCTTTTTTACGTTCTTAAACCATGTGAGCTGCATGAATTCCTCCAGTTTGCCTTCAATAGTTATTTCTGTTCTTTCTGGCAAACACGCAAAAGGCCACGGCACAAATTAATACAATTTTATGTATCTTTCCAGCTAAAAGTGAATTCATACAGACAGAAATGTGCAAATGCATGATTTAGTCGTTTTAAATTGCTAAACATTTGTGAAGAAATGTTCATAAAAGTGAGTCAAATCAATTTATTTTTGTGCATTTGCTTGATTTCCACTCCAGTTTTTAGCCATCAAAATATATACTACTGAGTCATTTGCATAAAAAGTGTTTACACCACATCAAACAAGACATGATAATAAACAAAAGAAACAGCGTAATTTGAACATTATTCAGTGAAGTGGATAAAAGTAAATCTGTTTCATTAATCTTACCACATACCACACAAAGTTCAACAGAAGAAGGACACCAGTTTATCATGGCTTTGTGTGGAATCTTTAGTAGTACTATTGAAATGAGCAGAAACAGACTGGCTCCTGTAAATCTGTTAGTATGCACTTATGGCTCTCTCTCTTGGAGACTTGTGATAGTATCTTCAGTGAATCACTGTTGAGTGGAGGTGCTCATTTTTACCTCTCTTCATCTTGTATTTGTCATTATTATGCTCCCAGTGTGTGAGCTCAGACAGCCTTAGGCCAGGCATCACAGGGGTCATGTTGAGTGTGAGAGTGAAACTTATGTCACGTACACATCCAGCTGAACAGGGTTGTATAAACACCCCTGTAAGAACGTTGCACTGACACAAACCCTCACAGTGAAAGTGTGTGAGTGGTGTGCAAGGCTACTGATGGCCCATTGTTGTTGATATTCTGTCTACGATGGGAGACGAACACATTCTCCCATCGCAGACGGAATATCAATGACTGAACGACTGGCAGCTACTATCACATCAGTACTTAACTCAAGCTTTTTGTGTAAAACTGACAGATTTTTAGCCATTTCCATGCTTGCTAAGGTTCATTGGCTGTGGTGGCCATCTTAAAATGGGTTGACTTCAAAGGTAGATCAGTTGTACATGTGTAACACTTCTTGAAAGTTTCAATCAAATGCATCCAGTTGTTCATCCAATATTTTGCTAACAGACAAATGTACATGCACTGATGCAGACAACAGCATGATCATCCACTTTTCACTGTTTGGTGGCAAGCAATGAAGATACCAGGATATCTAAAACCAATACAATGCAACATGTTAGAATTCACCTCTCACCCTTACTGTCAAACCTTCCATTTCCCTTTAAACTGTTTTCTCCTTTTTCGGATCATGAGGAGATGGTGTCTTTCTCCATCAGTCACTGTGCGAGAAGCAAGTACACCCAGGACAAGTTGTGAGTCCATTAGAGAGACACATAAAAACAACATCCTCACTTACACTTAGGACAATTTAGAGTTACCACTTAGCCTAAAGGCTCCCACATACTCAGGCATACTGTGTGTACTCCGTGAGTCACGTGGACACTGCGCGCACTGTCCACAGACAGTTGAGACTTCATACTTAGGCATACACCCTGATGGGCTGCAGCCCAGTTCCGCAGTCAAGGGACGTTTACCTTCGGGACAAGTTGAAGTCGCCGATTGGTCATTTGCTGGTCGTGGATTTCAGAAGGAAAAAAGACACATACCCCACCCCGTGCCCTGATTTAAAGCCGTGCCCTGATGATGATGAGCGAGAGAGAATATTCAACCACCTCATATGATGACCGTGCAAGAAGAGGTATTGCCGTTGTATTGTGATCTAATTAACTTTTTTAATTTAAAGTTATCACCTTATTAACTCAATAATTTTTTTTTATCTCTGTGTTGTTTGCAGTCCGAAGATGATAGCAGCTGAGTCTTCTTCATCCACCAGATCACCTTCAGCTAAGAAGTCTGTAATTATTGAACTTGTTTACTTAGCATATTTTCAAAATAAACGTTTCGTAAGTCTTTATTTTGGCCTTTTTTTGTACCGAAAATTAACGGAACTGAGCCCTCCTTGAAACTGAACCAAACCGAAATGTGATTTTAGTGTACCGTTACACCCCTATTGAAGAGTAGTCTGGTTGGATGTTTGTACAAGGTGATACCAGAATTTCCTGTATGATCTGGCTTAACTCAAAACGTCCATTTTGGCTTTGCAGAAAGGGTTTTCAAATATTATTTAGATTTACTGGATCTTTGGTTGTCTTTGCACACAATAAAAGTCTCTTTTGGATATTTTCCAGACAGGGATGCTGAGAAAAGATTTAACTGTCTCAGGTCTGAAACAAGGTGGAATTGTTTTCCTTAGTGAGAGGAATGTTTCAGTTGTTCTTTAAGGGAGAGGAGTTTCTTTTTTTTCTTTAAGGGACATCACAGAATGAGTTAGTTCCAAATATCTGAAAAATAACTGAATGTTACAACAATCTCAAAGTCAGGCATGCATGTATATATCTACACTGTATAAATAAAGGTTGAATGGATTCTCCTTTTCCATTTACAGACCGAGTCAAACAGCAAGAATGAAACCATCTTAGATTTAAAACCCCTGAACCAATGGTCTTGAAAATAAAATTCAAAAATGAATGCCTTAAAAAACATTTCTCCAGCAAATGTCAAGTAAATAGCTCAATTCTCTTTTTCATACAGCCATGCCAGTGTTTTCCACTCACCATATTGTCTTTTCAGTTTTGCAGCTCTCTGGAGGCTGGCAGCTTCTCTCTGCAGAGAGCTGCTACAGGCCAGATGTGGGAATTATTGTAAAGCTAGAAAAACTATACTGTCTAAAATGAATTAATGCAAATGATGGGAAAAACACACCAACTCGATGGAATTACAATAAATGCTAAAAAAGCTGAGCTGCCTAAAATGAATTACCATATTTTACAGTAAAAGCTACACTATCTATAATAATTGTTGTATCTTGTGAAAAAGCTGCTCCTAAAGTAATTTGTCATAAATGCTAAGAAAGATGCGGCATGTATTTATTACAATAATTTTGTTTCTTTTGGATACAATTATAAGCATTGATCAAAGACACATGTTAAATTATATTAGATAATGCCTGGAACATCTCCCTAGGGAGGTGTCCAGTAAGACATCCTTATCAAGTGTCTGAACCACAACCTCATTTAGATCACTAGTATTTGCAGTTTTGGTCTTTCAGTCACTACCCAGAGTTCGTGATCATAGGTGAGGGTAGGAATGTAGACCGATGGATTCATGGAGAGCTCCCCCTTGCAGCTCAGCTCTCTTCTCACCACAACGAACCAAAACAGATTACACAACACTGCAGAAGCTGCATTGATCTGTCTGTTGATCTTAAGAAAACCCTGAGATACTTGAACTCCTCCACTTGAGGCAGCATCCCACTCCCAACCTGGAGACGAAGAGTCTGGTCTTTTCTGACTGAGGACCATGGCCTCAGATTTGGAGGTGCTGATAATCATCCCAGCTGCTTCACACTCAGCTGAGAACCGTTCCAATTAGAGCAGAAGAGGTGATGACGCCAACAGGACCACATCATCTGTAAACAGCAGAGAAAACATCCTAAGGTCACATGACTGGACCCCTTCCAACCCCTGACTGCACTGAACAATTCTGTTCATAAAGTTTTTAACAGAACTGAGGACAACAAGCAGCCCTGGTGGAGTCCAACTCCCACCCTGAAGGAGTTAGACTTACTGCCGGCAATGGGAACCAAACTCTCGCACCATGTTTTTAGTATTTTACCACGTTTCATAATGTAGCTTATTATTTTGTTTTATATTACTACTTTTATTTATGCTAGTGAAGATTCTCGGTCATCCAAGACATGATAAATTCAAAAAACGTTCAATACAAAAACAACTGGACTTTATTTGTAACAGAAGACGTTTCGCTTCTCATCCGAGAAGTTGAATTGAGAAAGCTCCTCAGATGAGGAGCGAAAGTCTTCTGTTACAAATAAAATCCAGTTGTTTTTGTATTGGATGTGCTTTTTATGACTGTTTATTGTTGTGTGAACATCTCTGGTTTTTTTTGTTGTTGTTGTTGTTTGTTTGTTTAAAACAGGTCTCTCTTGAAAATGAGTCCTTGTGACTCAATGAGACTGTATAAATGAAGGTTGTATAGGGACATAATGACCAGTAACTGACCCCAAATCCCAGTTTCATGGATTTAAAACAGGTTTACAATGGTTCTAAGGTAGAATTGAGTGATTTTAGTAAATTTAGTGATTTTACTTTCCACCTTCTTTTGTGGCACAGTCACCAGAAAATCATACAGTCCTTGACACAACAATTCAACAACATTCAATAACACACAACACAACAACATAATACATTAAACAACAATTTTACACGTCCACATTCCTATTCCTTTTTAATTTGTAGTTTATTTTTTATTATTGTTTATTTGTAATAATATTTTATATTACATTACTTCCCATGGGCTCACCACCGGTGGGAGGGGCCAAAGGGGTCGGGTGCAATGTGGGATGGGTGGTGGCCGAGGACGGGGACCCTGGCGGTCTGATCCTCGGCTACAGAAGCTGGCTATTGGGACGTGGAATGTCACCTCACTGGTGGGGAAGGAGCCTGAGCTGGTGTGTGAGGCTGAGAGGTTCTGGCTAGAAATAGTAGGACTCACCTCTACGCATGGCTCGGGCTCTGGAACCAGTTTCCTTGAGAGGGGCTGGACACTCTTCCACTCTGGAGTTGCCCCTGGTGAGAGGCGCTGAGCAGGCGTGGGCGTACTTCTTGCCCCCCAACTTGGTGCCTGTGTATTGGGGTTCACCCCGGTGAATGAGAGGGTGGCCTCCCTCCGCCTACGTGTGGGGGGACGGGTTCTGACTGTCTGTATTATGAAATTCTTTATCAAAAGGCTCGTGAACGGTCGGCACATATTCAGACAAGATGGAAAAAAAAAA
>NC_056517.1:9438263-9446239 GCF_014905685.2 Nematolebias whitei | reverse complement strand
GTTTGAATAGGCATAAAGGCAACTTAACACCTTATATTTTCATATCACTGTCGTTTGTGCATATGCACCAAACGGCAGTTCAGATTATCCACCCTTTCTGGAGTCCTTGGAGGGGGTACTGGAAAGTGCACCTTCTGGGGACTCCCTTGTTCTGCTGGGGGACTTCAATGCTCATGTGGGCAATGACAGTAAGACCTAGAGGGGTGTGGTTGGGAGGAACGGCCCCCCTGATCTGAACCAGAGTGGTGTTCTGTTGTTGGACTTTTGTGCTCGTCATGGATTGTCAATAACGAATACCTTGTTCAATCATAAGGGTGTCCATATATGCTCTTGGCACCAGGACACCCTAGGCCGCAGTTTGATGATCGACTTTGTCATCGTCTCATCTGATCTGCGGCCACATGTCTTGGACACTCATGTGAAGAGAGGGGCGGAGCTGTCAACTGATCACTACCTGGTGGTGAGTTGGCTCCGATGGTGGGGGAGGATGCCGGTCAGACCTGGCAGACCCAAACGTATTGTGAGGGTTTGCTGGGAACGTCTGGCAGAGTCTCCTGTGAGACGGAGTTTCAACTCCCACCTCCGGGAGAACTTTGAACATGTTCCGAGGGAGGTGGGGGACATTGAGTCTGAGTGGACCATGTTTCGTGCCTCTATTGTCGAGGCGGCTTATCAGAGCTGCGGCCGCAAGGTTGTCGGTGCCTGTCGCGGCGGCAACCCTCGAACCCAATGGTGGACACCGTTGGTGAGGGATGCTGTCAGGCTGAAGAAGGAGTCCTATCTGGCCTTTTTGGCCTGTGGGACCCCGGAAGCAGCTGATGGGTACCGGCAGTCCAAGCGACATGCGGCTCGGGTGGTTGCTGAGGCAAAAACTCGGGCATGGGAGGAGTTCGGAGAGGCCATGGAGAATGACTTCTGCACAGCTTCGAGACGATTCTGGTCCACCATCCGGCGTCTCAGGGGGGGAAAGCGGTACGCTACCAACACTGTTTATAGTGGGAGTGGTGTGCTGCTGACCTCAACTCGGGATGTTGTGGGTCGGTGGGCGGAATACTTTGAAGACCTCCTCAATCCCACCGGCACGTCTTCCACTGAGGAAGCGGAGCCTGGGGACTCTGGGTCGGGCCCTCCAATCTCTGGTGCTGAGGTCACCGAGGTGGTTAAAAAGCTCCTTGGTGGCAGGGCCCCAGGGGTGGATGAGATCCGCCCAGAGTTCCTTAGGGCTCTGGATGTTGTAGGGTTGTGTTGGCTTACGCGACTCTGCAATATTGCGTGGACATCGGGGGAAGTTCCCCTGGATTGGCAGACCGGGGTGGTGGTCCCCCTATTCAAAAAGGGGGACCGTAGAGTGTGTTCCAGCTACAGGGGAATCACGCTCTTAAGCCTCCCTGGTAAGGTCTATTGGGGGTTCTGGAGAGGAGGGTCCGTCGGATAGTCGAACCTCGGATTCAGGAGGAACAGTGCAGTTTTTGTCCTGGCTGTGGAACACTGGACCAGCTCTACACTCTCAGCAGGGTCCTGGAGGGTGCGTGGGAGTTTGCCCAACCAGTCTACATGTGCTTTGTGGACTTGGAGAAGGCGTTCGACCACGTCCCTCGGGGGGCCCTGTGGGGGGTACTCTGGGAGTATGGGGTACCGTGCCCTTTGATACGGGCTGTTAGGTACCTGTATGACCGATGTCAGAGCCTGGTCCGCATCGCCGGCAGTAAGTCGGGCTTGTTCCCAGAGAGAGTTGGACTCCGCCGAGGTTGCCCTTTGTCACGGATTCTGTTCATAACTTTTATGGACAGAATTTCTAGGCGCAGCCAAGGTGTTGAGGGGATCCGTTTTGGTGGCCTTAGGATTGCGTCTCTGCTTTTTGCAGATGATGTGGTCTTATTGGCTTCATCAGATCGTGATCTACAGCGTTCGCTGGAGCGGTTCGCAGCCGAATGCGATGCGGCCGGGATGAAGATCAGTTCCTCCAAATCCGAGGCCATGGTCTTGAGCCGGAAAAGGGTAGAGTGCCCTCTCCGGGTCAGGGAGGAGGTCCTACCCCAAGTGGAGGAGTTCAAGTATCTTGGGGTCTTGTTCACGAATGAGGGAAAAATGGAGCGTGAGATCGATAGGCGGATAGGTGCAGCGTCTGCAGCGAAGCAAGCGCTGTACAGGTCTGTCGTGGTGAAGAGAGAGCTGAGTCAAAAGGCGAAGCTCTCAATTTACCGATCGATCTACGTTCCCACCCTCATCTATGGTCACGAGCTTTGGGTTGTGACCGAAAGAATGAGATCTCGGATACAAGCGGCCGAAACGAGTTTTATCCGCAGGGTGTCTGGGCTCTCCCTTAGAGACAGGGTGAGAAGCTCGATCATCCGGGAGGAACTCGGAGTAGAGCCGTGCTTCTCCACGTCGAGAGGAGCCAGTTGATGTGGCTTGGGCATCTGTTTAGGATGCCTTCTGGACTTCTCCCTGGTGAGGTGTTCCGGACACGTCCCACCGGAAGGAGGCCCAGAGGAAGACCCAGGACACGCTGGAGGGACTATGTTTCTCGGCTGGGCTGGGAACGCCTCGGGATTCCCCCGGAAGAGCTGGCCCAAGTGGCTGGGGAGAGGGAAGTCTGGGCCTCCCTACTTAGGCTGCTACCCCCGCGACCCGACCCCGGATAAGGGGAAGAAAAGGGATGGATGGATGGACATTATTATTATTAATACATATCCTAATGTTTTTTTTTTATTTGTAATATTTTTTATTTTGTTTATATTTTGTATTCCTTTTTTATTCAACATTCAACAACAACAAAACAACACAGGACGATACTTTAAACAAAAATATTACACTTCCACATTCCTTTTTTATTTGCTCCAACAAACATGGATGCAGTGCATACGTCTCTGCATATACTTGTTATATATTTTGTTTTGTGAACACACCCACTACCATGTTCTAACTACAAATCCCTTCCCTTTTTTATGTACAATCATGAAAATCATGATTGATTCACTTTGTGGTTGGTCTAGTCATAGTTTTTTAATGCCAAATATAAATACTATTTAGCAAAAGTTCTATTATTTTGTTATTACTTATAGTTCTGTCTCTTGTCTTTTTGTCCATGTCTCTGTCCAGACCATACAACATAGCTGGTCTCACCACTGTCTTGTAAACTTTTCGTTTAACCTTTGCTGACACCCTTTAGTCAGAAATCACTCCTATGTAGAGATTCTGGGTTTTGTCCTGTCTTTGTCTGTTTCCTCAGGTTTCCAGTTCAGCTCTCAGTGTTTTCCCTCCTTGTGTTCAGCTCTCGTCTCACCTGTGTCTAACGTTAATCACCGCAGGTGTCTGTCGTTTGTCCCAGTCAGTGTTGTGTATTTATTCATCTCCTTGGCATCTTGTCTATATCTCCAGATTTTCCTTTATGGTGTCGTGGTCTGCCTCCCGTCCTGTCTACCCTGATATGCCTGTATTAGTAAATGCCTCATCAGCTTTTTATTTTGTTTTTGCACAATAAATATTTTGTTGAACTTTTTACTCTCGAGCCTCTTGTCATCCTCCTGCACTTGGGTTCAACACACCTGATGCCTGAATGCGACAACCTGAAACTTTCTCCATCCACTCCATCCTGCCTGGACTCTTTTTTTTTCACCTCTTTACCACACTCCCCATTTTTTCTGGACAGTGGACCTCAAGTACTTGAAGCCCTGCACCTTTGTGACCTCTGCTCCTTGTAGCCTCACTGTTCCACCTCCTCCCTGTCATTCACACATGTACTCTGTCTTACTACAGCTGACTTTCATTCCTCTTCTTTCAAGTGCATACCTCCACCTCTCCAAGTTCTCTTCCACCTGTTCCCTGTTCTTACCACATATCACAATGTCATCTGAAAACAACATAGTCCACGGGGATTTCTGCCTGACCTCATCTGTTACTCTGTTCATCACCAGAGCAAACAAGAAGGGGCTCAGGAATGGGCTTGATGCAATCCCACCTCCACCTTGAAGCTATCAGTCCCTCCTACAGCACACCTCACCACTGTCCTATTTTTATTATTAATAAATACCACTATTAAATTCAAATGAACAAGAGCATTATTAAATTAGTAGTTAAGTTTAAAAGAAAAGAAAGCAGACAGCGTTAAATATACAAAATAGATCCCCATCTGTTTGTGTGATATAGAACCATATTCACGTTCTTGTCTGAAACATGCAATTTACGCTAAAAATGAGGAAGACCATTCATTGTTTTCTTTTTTGTTTTCATGCTTTCTTTCTTTTATCCTAATGATTAAAAACAGGTTTTAAGAATTTATTGCTTTTAATTGAATTTTAATTGCTTTTTTTCTCTGTCTAATTTGTAATCCTTGCATTGTTACCACATAGAAGGAGAAAAAAAATCTTCATTACTGCCAGTAGCCGTAATTTTCCCCAATAGAATAACAGTTAGGATGAGAAAAGATGGCTCTCATTTAGACTGCAGACAGTTATTAAGTCAAAGCTTATGGAACACAAAACGACCTGCACATTCAATATCTTCATTAAACAATTACTGTGCTTTTGTTAAACTGGCCCACTTGCTAATCTTGTAAAGTTATTGCCAGAGGTCTAATTACTTGAAAGGTGATCCAGAGAGTGACAAGACTATTTGGAGGCCTAGCTATAGCTCTAACAGTAAAGCCTGGTTTTGTGTTTGGTATGGAAAGATAGTATTATTGGAATGTAATGTGAGAGTTGAGGATACATCATATGTAATAAATATCTATTTTTATCAACCATTAAAAGGCTCCAGAGACTCACAGGCTGTTTGTGAATAATCAGGCTGGCGAAATTAAAACCAAAGTTTTGTCCACAGCAACATATTGCACAATGGCTTTGTTAAGTATTTACAGCACTGTTCATTTCATGTTATTTAGTTATTTTGCATGTTATTTTCTCAATTATAGAACATGATTTTACTTGCATCTTATTCATAGTCTTAAAATCAAAACAAAGGAAAACTTCAATTGTTATGATTTGATTCACAAGATACAGGGAAACATATGGAATGAACAAAGTAGCCAGGTTGTTTTATGAAGTGACATTGCCTTGTAATCATGAGGTAAAACAAAATGTACTTGTACTTGTTACCTTGTAGAAAGTTTGTATTAACCCTGTATGTTACCCCACTAGAACCCTATAAGGACCTGGTACATTATACCTTAATAGCCAGTATGTATTTGGTATGTTACATGGTAAATGCACTGTAATTGCCTGGCATGTTATTTTGTTACTCTGACTGTCCCCTATATTACCTGTACCTACCCTGTATATGACTCCATAACTATCATGCAAGTTATGTTGCAAGTAGCCAATAAGTATCCAGTATATGACCATTTACCCATCAATCACTCTGTACGCCACACAAAACAATTAGCAAATTTTAACGTGCGTTTGCTGGCTATGATGACCCCTGAGAAAGGGAGAATCATATGAAAAAATAAAAAGTAAACAGACAGGGACTTAGAAAACATATCTAAAGTTTAAACTAAGAATTTTATCACACATTAGGCAAAACCCAGGAAGACTGAGGCAAAACAGACTAAAGCTCTGAAGTAATTACAGCGTAGGATATATACATGCAGGGGAACCTGGGAAACCTCGAGAAGAAGGAAGAGTGTAAGGATGGTTCTGGAAGGGAATGGTATGTTATGAATGGGTTTTCTATTGCTTAATGGTATGCTGGAGGTTTCACAGTGTTGAGAGGAGAGCAGAGGATTCCAGGTAAGTGTGGTCCAGGGTTGAGGAGTAGCAGAAGAACTGTAGTGGATAGTACATGGCCAAGTGCTGAAATGGCGGAGGAGCAGCTCATGGTAGGCCAAGGTAAGAAGTCACAGAGATACAAGATAAGGACTGGTCTTGAAGGCATGAGGAAGGAGACAGGGAATCCAGGACTTGGGGCTCAGGAGACGGGGTCTAATGCGCCTTTTCCATTAGTACCTTTGGTACCGATACAGTATATTTCAACTTGGCTCGGTATGGTACACGTTGTGTTTCCATTATGCTTTTAGTACCGGTTCCAGTGGATGGGGTTCAATTTGATCTCACACGCCTTACCAGATGGTGGCAGCAATTCTGGTGGTAAGACCCTGAAACAGGCTTCATTGCCGGTTGTGAATTTATTTAGAAGTTTCTGGTAAGTTAAAAAAAAAAAAACAACAGATTATTACGATTTTCAAATTAAACTATATCAATAAATCCTGCTAATTAACTTTTAATGAACTCGCCATTAAATCTCCGATGAAGCAGATTCCACAAAAAGACCTATATTTAAAATGTTATAGGTTTTCTTCATCATTTGATGTATTTGCACTCGTGTCTAATTTTATTGTTCAATTTAGATATGTGGTTTTGTTTCTTGTATACAGCTTTTTTTATTTTATCTTTGCTTTAAAGTTTAATTCTTGGTTTGTGGTTTGTTTATCTGTGGGTTAGAATAATGTTGAACCATAGCTCTTCTTTAAACGTATTTGAGGGAAATATTCCTGAGAAATCCAATTTTTTTAATGATTTTTCAGCTGAGTTAACGTTAACAGATTGTTTAATAAAGTCATTAAAGTGAAAACAGGATTTCATAATAAAGCCAGCACCATTTTTTTATGTATTTATTTTTAATCTTCACTGATTAAAAAAACATCAGTTTTTATGCATAAACTGTTTTAAAAAATATTTTCCACCCTCCGTCCTAGACCCATCCTGCTCCTCATCAAATAGAACTGAGTTTCCTTACAAAATCCTAATGATGGTGTCAAGGGAATTTAGGTAAAGGTTTATGGATGTTTAATGTTAAATTAATGTGTATGAGTTAGAAAGTTGTTTTCTCTGAGCAAAGAGGAGCCTGCACGCGCACAGAGTCTGCGGACGTGATTACTCCAAGACCACCTCCGAGTCTGCAAGCTAACATACCGATGTCATCAGTGTCTGTCTAATAAGAATTATAAAAAGCAATTCTGTATAATGTCTATAGGCAGACCTTGCGATCTGAGCTTCAATGTAACATCTGTGTAAGCTTGTATGTGAACTCTGCCCCTTGCAAGTAATCTGGATAAAAGTCATTTTGTGTCCTCAGTGTGGTTCATTTTCAGTAAGTAGATAGTGAAAGGATATTTATTTTACTCAACAGATGTGTTCTTTGTTTTTCAGGGGTGCTGAGTTAAAATATAGGAGATGCTTGAGCCCCAAATCGCCACTGGTCAGGTCACTGATTCAGACTCAAATAAATTTGCTATTTTAATGAATGACTCAGATTTACTCAAGTCTATAATGTGAACTAAACTGACCACATCTCTGGTCTGTTTCAGAAATAAAGATCAAATAATGACACAAGATCAAATGAATGCTTGTGAAAACCCAAACTTTATTCAAATTGTGTGATTTTAGTCAACTTTTTAACTTGAAACTAAACATAAATGCATGAAAATGTGATTTTAACATTCATTTTTTATTTCAAAGAGTGCAAAAACAAAACAGGAATCTAACAGGTTTTATCTGCAGAAACCTTACAGGAACTAGAGAGCTCAGGGGACTAAAGGTTCTAGCACCATTCCGCACCTGAGGCCCAAAACAAGCTCAGAAACCAGAAGTCAGCCCAGTGGACTCAGTTTACTAACGAGGCTTGAAATTCATTTCTGTTCAACAAAACATTATTTTCAGGACATGGAGTTGGTTTTACACAAATATTACTGCAAGAAAACCCAACAGAACCAATCAGGATCAGACCAGAACCCATAGCTCCAGACAGGAATGTCCAGAGTCCTCATATTTATTCATTTCTTTTTCTACGCAGACAGATCTGTGGTCCTTTAAAGGGGTTTTGATAAATTGTTCAAAGTCTTTCAAATACCTATTATTGTGGGATTCAAGTGCTTAAAAAAAACATGTTTTATAATCTTTACAAAGCCATTTAAATCTGAAAAGGCTACTGAACGTGACAATTAAAAAAACTATTTTTATTTTTAATTATTTTTTTTT
>NC_056517.1:9433380-9438163 GCF_014905685.2 Nematolebias whitei | reverse complement strand
TATTTAAAATGTTATAGGTTTTCTTCATCATTTGATGTATTTGCACTTGTGTCTATTTTATTGTTCAACTTACTTTGTAGATGTGTGGTTTTTTTCTCGTTTAGATATTTTATATTTTTAGCTTTGCTTTAAAGTTTAATTCTTGTTTTGTGATTTGTACATCTGTGGGTTAGAATAAAGTTGAACTAAAGGCTGTATCTCTTCTTTAAACACATTTGATGGAAATATTCCTGATCAAATAATTTTGTCTTTGTATGATTTTTCAGCTTAGTTAACTTTAACTGAATATTTAATAGTCATTAAAGTGACAGCAGGATTTCATGATAAAGCCGGCGCTGTTTATTGATTTTAATCTTCACTGATAAAAAATAATATATATATATTTTTTTTCTACACATAAAATGTTTTTAAAAATTGTTTCCATGCTCCGTGCCAGACCTGTCCCAGTCTGCCCGTCTACCAATATCGGGGTTGGGCCTTCATGAGCACAAAAGGGTCCGGGCTCGTATGATCCTCCGTGGTGACCAGCAGAGCTCGGAGCCCGCTGAGCACGCAAGGCCAGGATCCGTAGACCGAGCCCCAAGTCGGCAGCACAGAGGATCTTCTGCGGTGATCAGCGGAGCTCAGAGCTGGGGAGATGATGCCCTGTACGGCCTGAGGGGGCTCCGAGGCACTGGTGGAGAGGACCAGGGGGACCGGCGGTGCTCCATCTAGCTCGCTCTGAGTTTTTTTGTTGGCCACCCACCAAGCACAAAAACGCCTGCTCTTCAACATTAGACCACGGTGTTTTCATTGTTTTTAAAATCTTTAAAATAGGTCCAGCCACTCCTAAAGTTTGATCACCAGTAATTGCAAATGGCGGATCGAACGTTGTGAAATTTCTCAAACAGGCAGTGACTCCAGCAGCTGATCAATCAGTGACTGACAGTGTTTTGACGTCACATTTTGGTACCTGCTCGGCCCCGACTGTTACTCCAGAAACAAGGGTTCTGAAAAAAGGGACCGGTTCTACGTACTGTTACTAATGGAAAAGCCTTGGAATCTTGCTGAGTCGAGTCGAGCCGTGCTGTACCATTGCTAATGAAAAAGGGGTATAAGAAACACGGAGGAGAACACAAGTTAGGTTTAATTCTTTAGTTGAAGTAATCAGGAGGAGGCCAATAGCAATACCAGTTGGTATCTAATGTTCCAGCAGGGAAAGGATCACTTCCACAACCTATTATTGTCCTGGAGCTCGTCAGAGGACATGATCCACAGCTGCTGCTCATTGGCGCCACCCAGGACTCAGGAACCTGCAGCGAAAATGCTGGAATCCTACAAATTTACTATCTTAAAAATATATCATTTCGATTTGATAGAAATAACAAATATCAAAACTTTGGAACAATGCCAGGCTTTCTGCGAAATTTCCCCTCCTCTTTTAGCGGCAGTCTGTAAAAATCCTGGAACTTAAGCAACAATTTATTGGAGTTTTTGAAGAGAATATTCAACAGTCTTGGGTCATCTTTGCTTTGAAGCTTACAAACTGAATGAGTAGAATTGGTTTGTTTACGTCCATAGATTGGCAACTTTACAAAGAGGTCAACTCATTTTTTTAAAGAATCCTAAATTTTCACATTTCCTTCAACAAAAATATGATCATTAACAGGTCTAGAAATTACATGAAAATATTATTTTCTTACCCAAACATTGGTACAATGTCTATGAGATTATTGAAAACTACACAGCAACGAGTCATTCCGGTTTATTCCCCACAGTTTTCAGACAATCATCTTTATGCACATCTTTATGTTGACCATTTAATGAGGTGAATGTGTATAAACAGCCAAAGATCGATTTTCAAAGTTTTAAATGCAGCAATATTGCAGCAAAACAGAAGTCAACTATACAGTTGCAATGCAAGTTAAACAGAACAAATCTGATATGTTCAAAGACATATTTGATGCATCTGGATTTGATCCTGAAACAGTATCTGAGCTGAATGAAAAGAAAGCATTTAATGGCAAACCATAAATACATTTAGAAGAGAGAAAGCCAACATCACTCCATTGGCAGCAGTGAGGAGGAACAAACCTCTGACAGAATGTGACCTCAGCAGTTTGGGGAAGAAGTGAATAGAAAGAAAATGATGAGTTCAGAGAAAAACTGTTATTATTGCCTTCAGATGATTAGACACTTTGTCACTGGCAGAACCCCGTTGGTCACATGTCTCTCTAAAGGCTCTTTGCTACAGTGACCCTGCAATGTGGGCATGAACTCCCTACTGAAATCAGGGCAACAGAATAATTGCAGATGTTCCTCAAGCAAACCCAGAAACTGTGGGGATTCTGGCTTTTTCCATCACTAATTGTTCTTCCAGTTCTTGAGCGGTAGGGCAGAGCCACTTAACCACATCTGTCTCCAGCCTGCTGACGAGAACCCATAGTACTTAAGGCTGCTTGGATCAACTAGTCTCTGCTGGAACATTGTTCAATTTTTTTGTACTGTGTCTGGCACTAATTAGTTCTTGATTACTAAAGATTATACTAACCTGTGCTTTCCTTGTGTTCCTCATAGCCAAGGCCGGATTAACCATATGGGCAACTGGGCAAGTGCCCAGGGGCCCACAATCTCTAAGGGGCCCAGGGCAGTGAGGGCACAAGCAAAATATCTGGTTATCTCCTTCTTTACGTGGAGTCCTGCGCTGCACAGACAGACTGCTGTGCTTCCACTGCATTTGGGCAGCCCCACCTCCTCCCAGCACTGCTGCAGCTGTTTTTTTTTTTTTTTTTTTTTTTTTTTGTTGGGCTGACTCAGATCCTCGGTACGATCTGTCAATCAATCCAATAGGCGCATCAGCAACTGACCAATCAACAACCTCAATTTGTCCTGAAGGTAAATGCCCCTTACCTGCTGACAAGCCCATCAGTTGTTTTTTTCTAGAACTTTATTAACAAGATAAAATAGAACAATGCACCAATATGCAAATACAAATTCGTGAAGGGTGTCATAACTACATTTCACAAAATGATGAAAGAGAAAAAAAAACATAAAAATTAAATAAATAAAAAAACAAAGGAGAGTGACTATATGAAAAACGTATTGTTTTAATTAAAACAATAAGTTTTTATCTGTGGTGAGATGATTCTAGCAGTTTTGCAGTTTTTTAATCTACTTAATGAAGAATGACTTAAAACCGTTCATCAAACAGGAAGGAAGGCTTATTATCGCTCCCCTTACTTCAGTGAATGTGGTACTTTTTATAAGTATGACTATATTTATGGCATCAGAGAAAACTGAGCTTCAGTTATCCACATGAAGTAAAATGTCATCAGCATCAAAAGAAGGAATGTTAAGTTTGAGATTAATCCAGTTTGTAAGGGTCCCACTGCCTGCAGCCTGCCTTGCTGATGGCCGCTGATTACCAACACCTGGCGGCCATCAGCCTGATGAGCCTCTCCATCTACTTAAGGCTGCAGTCCGGTGTGACTCAACGCTGGGAGAACGTCTCGGGGCGACGTTTTTCCGTGCAGGATTTTCTTGGCGTGAGGCGGTTTTTGGAGGGAGGAGGAGGATTTGTTTTCTGAAGTTGGTCTAAAGTTAAAATTTAAAAAATAAGAGGTAAAAGTGCATCTGGAGGAGAAGGTAGGCGCTGGACACAGTTGGCGGATTTGCATAAACTGAGCTCTGAATGCAACATTATGGCTTCCTCATCAGGAGGAAATAGTGGAGATGAAATGGAGTGGACAATGGCAAATACAGCAAAAATGAAAAGAATTCAAAGGAAAAGACAAGAAAGAGATAGGAGCTGGTCACAAGAAAGTGACTCAAGAATAGAAATGAGCAAAAAGTCAAAATCTAATCCCAGTCCAAGCAATCAAACACAGGTGAAATCAATCAGAGAAGAGGAACTGAAAGTAATCATAGAATTTAAACAAGAAGGAAAATGTTTTCATCCGATTAAACTAACTAAAGGCATAGAGGAAAAAATGGGAGAAATCAAGTTAGCCAGATTAATAAACAATAGAAAAGTTCTCATTCACGCAATAAATAAAAAACAGCAGGAGAAGATATTGAAAATGACAACACTGATGGGGGAAGAAATTAAAACATACATACCAGGTTCTAATATTAAACTAAAAGGGGTGATTTCAAGAGTTCCAGTAGAAATGACTGTAGAGGACATTAAACAAGAAATCAAAGGAGGAAAAGTAACAGGCGCAACAAGGATTAAAACCAAGAAAGATGGAATCATCAAAGAAACTATGTCGATTATACTACAGTTCGAAAACTCAGTACCGGAATGTGTGCAGCTGGGTTATGTAAATTTCAGGGTAAGAGAATACATTCCCAATCCAATAAGGTGCTATATATGCCAAAGAATGGGGCATGTTGCAAAAGAATGTAAAGGAAAAATAAGGTGTGCAAGATGTGGAGGTCCACATGAGTATGGTAAATGTGAAAAAGATTCGAAGGTTAAATGCTGTAATTGTGGAGGAGAGCACAGTGCTGCATATGGGGGATGTGTAGTTCAGAGAGAAGCAAGAGAAGCACAACGAATTAAAATAACCGAAAAAATAACATACGCAGAAGCATTGAAGAGGGTAAGAAAAGTAGAAACGAAAGAAATGAGAAATGTTGAAATAGATCAGAGATACTCGGAACAAAGTGCTAATAACCAACAGAGCACATCACCATTACAACCAATAGAACAACACAATGTTTGCACTCACAAATGTACAGTAGATGACAAATCAATGATTGTAGAAAAAGAAAAGTTTGTGGCATTCATATGTCATATTAT
>NC_056517.1:9424474-9433280 GCF_014905685.2 Nematolebias whitei | reverse complement strand
CTAATTAATAGATTGTTATATATCGTTGAAAAAAGAGAACTTGTCAACAAGTATCAGAGCGGATTTAGAACAGGTAGATCCACAGTGGATGCTCTAGTTAGAGTATGTTCAGATATTGAGAAAACTCTGAAAATGAAAGAAATTATGATTATAGTATTCTTGGATATTGAAAAAGCGTATGACTCAATGTGGAGAGAAGGACTTCTTATAAAATTGGAACAAATGGGAATAGATGGGAGGATGTACAACTGGATCTCCAGCTTCTTGAAGGAAAGGTCAATAAGAGTTAAAGTAGGGGGTGAACTATCAAGAGATTATAAAGTAGAAAACGGCACTCCTCAAGGAAGTGTAATTAGTCCAGTACTATTTAATTTAATGATTAACGACATGTTTGCAAATCTGGATAGGGGTATTAGATCTGCATTATATGCAGATGATGGAGCTATTTGGATGAGGGGTAGAAATTCTCCTCATATAGCTAAATGTATAAGAAAAGCAATAAATCAGATAGAGAAATGGTCTTATGAATGGGGTTTTAAATTGTCAGTAAACAAAACCAACTACATGGTGATTACTCACAAAAAGAAGATCAATATTGGTCATTTCTTATTATATGGGCAACAGCTGAAAAGGGTTAATGAATTTAAATATTTAGGTATATGGTTAGACAGTGCGTATACATGGCAAACACATTTGAATGAGATGGAAACTAAGTGTAAAAAAGTAATAAATTTAATGAAAGCAGTGGCAGGAAATAATTGGGGAGCTGATAAAATATCTTTATTAAATATCTACAGAGCTCTAATGAGATCGACACTGGACTATGGATGTATAGTTTATGGAGCAGCTACAAAATCTAAACTTCAAAAATTAGATAGACTACAATCCAGAGCACTACGGGTGTGCACAGGAGCGATTAAAACGACACCCATAAATGCAATTCTTGTAGAAACAGGGGAAACGCCATTAGAAATGAGAAGAATAAAACTGTCACTATCATACTGGATCAAACTTAAAGGAAATAAAGAAGGAAATCCAGCAGCTATGACTATACAGAACTGTTGGGAGTACGACAAATATCAAGGAAGAGGATTTGGATGGAAAATAAATAAATTAGCAGAAATTTATGGGATAGAAAATATAGAATTTGCTAGGAGTAATCCAAAAAGTGTTATATCACCCTGGCTAATCCCTGAAAGTAAAGTGGACAAAAAATTACTAGAATGGAAAAAAGAATGGAAAGGTAATGAAATAGGGGTGAAATCTAGCAGATATATTAAAGAAAATTATTCCAATTACTTAGAAATCTATACAGATGGATCAAAAAACGATCAGGGAAGGGTGGGAATAGGAGTCTTCATACCAGAATTTGAAGTTAGTATTATCAAAAGAATTACAGATCACCTTTCAGTGTTCACGGCTGAGATGGTGGCAGTTATTTTTAGTTTGGAATGGATTGAGGAGGTTAGACCAGATAGAGTGGCAATATTCACAGATTCAAAAGCGGTAATAGAAAGTATAAAGTCAAACGGAAACAATAGGAAAGATCTCATTTTAGAAATTCAACATGCATTATTTAGGTTGCACAGAGGAGGAATAGATGTGCATTTTTGTTGGGTGCCAGCACATGAAGGGGTGGAAGGGAATGAAAGGGCGGATGATCTTGCCAAGGCAGCGTTGAAAAGAGAAATAACAGCTAATATTCCATTAGGGAAAGGAGAGGGTAAATCAATTATTAAAAGACAAGAACTAAATAAATGGCAAAAGAGATGGAATGAGGACAAGAAAGGAAGAAAATTATTCAGGATTCAAAAATCAGTTAAAATAACAACGTGTAGAGAAAGAAGTAGAAGAGAGGAGGTGATACTTATGAGACTGAGGGTGGGGCACACATTCCTTAATGACACAATGTTCATATTGGGGAAAAGGAATAACAATAGATGCGAGGAATGTGGGGAAACAGAAAGTGTGGAACATGTATTGATGGATTGCATTAAATATACGGAAGAAAGGGAGAGACTGAAAAGAAAAGTCAAAGAGACAGGGAGAGCTTGGAGTTTAGGAGGAATTTTAGGAAATGAAGGGGAGAAGGATAAGATAAAAGACGTCAGAAAAGCATTGGTTACATATTTGAAAAACATTAACATAAAAAAAAGAATTTAGGGACAGAGGTCATGTGTTGCACACTCTAGCTCAGTAGGTGGCGGTATGCACCTGAAAGCTGTTTGCAATCCGCCAATAAATTAAAAGAAGAAGAAGAAGAAGAAGACTCAACGCTGGAGCATATTACCTCTTATGGTATAGTACTGTTGTGAGGCAAATGTCTTGGTGAAAATAATTTGTTCACCTTTTGCTCTTTTTTCCAGTTTCCTGGTTCCTCGTGCTTTTTGGATTCCCTCGTGACCTGATCTGGATCCCTTGGCCTGTCAGGTATTCCTCGTGCCTCTTTGCCTCCAGTTGCCAGCCTTCCTCGTTTCCCTTTGGACCCTTGTTGGATTTCCCTCTGCTGCTCGCTCTCCTTGGACTGAAGGACCAGCTCTCCTCTTCGGGTTAGGACTGTAAGGACAAACGCTCATTAAACAAACCACTCTGGCCTTCCCCCGTTGGACAACTATTAACCTGTCGTCCCTCTTTTCAGGAGCCTCTGTGAAGCAGCTTGTGGACGCTATTTAATCACTGTACATAATAAACACTATTCTTTTGTATTTCCCGTGTCTGCCTCGTTCTGGGTCTCATATCATCTGGGTTCCCCGCGCACTCCTAACACAGTTTCTGATGTCTGACTAAAAACTTTGTATTGACATGAAGAAAAACTAATGCTCGAGGGATTCATCTTCTGATTTACAAAAGGCAACAAATCAACATAAAATTTAAATCTTCTTTGCAGAAACATGGCTACAGGATATATCTTATTTTCAAATGATTCTCCTTCACTTCAGGAGATTTAGGCCATTTGACAAATTTAGAATGAGTAGAAATCATACTGCTTTTATGATTTATATTGGGAGATTTCTTGAAGGAATCTTTGTTATAATCAGTAAATCCTTTGTCGCAAACATTCATTGATCTTATTACATTTGAAGTCAACTAAGTTACAGGCATTTAGTTTTAATGTGGGCATGAAATTGTTACCTTTGAATATATTTTTAATTAATTGAATCAGCTGTTGGTCAGGTTACTACTTATTGTGCCATTAACTGTAAACTAGTTATTGACTCAAGTGTTTACTTGTGTAGGTAAAACTAGATGTTAAACAACTGTTAAAATACACCAGAATGCAAGAAATGGCATCGACTTTGTTAAAAATTTTCTGGAGAAGGACCCCCAGAACCCCCTATCAGTGTGTCCCCCCAACATTACAAATGCTTCTGACACCAATGGCCAACACGTTGCTAAACAAGTGCACACATGGTGTCATGTGGTGTTCAAAATGCGTTCAACTTAACTCAGTCTTGATGATTTGTGTCAACAAGAGGACATTCGTAGTAGCGTTTATAGTTCTATGAGCATTTGGAGGTTTATACATAAAAATACACCTGATAGTTAGAATTTTAATTATATTTACTGTATATTATGGTAATTTAGTCTGTGGTGATTCTGGGGTCGTGATGATGGGGCCCTTGAAGATTGTTGCCAAGGGTAAAGCGAAGTGTTAATCTGGCCCTGCTCATTGCTTCTACTGTTCAATGCCTTGCTCCCTGGGTAATCCTCAAGACATCACTTGGCTTTTGTTTACTGACTCTTCGTGGATCCTCTTCTTGGGTCTGCCATCTATAACAGCATTCACATGACAACAAAGCTGTGGAAGCAGATGACCGTTTGGCCTGAGACTAGTTCTGCTGGAGGTTTCTTCCTGTAAAAATTGTGTTTTTCCTGTCCAATGTCTCCTTTGTGCTTGCTCAGGATGGGAGACTGCAACAACGTGAAGATTCAACTTGTCTGCTGGCTTCCTTAGATAGATCATTTTACTAATTGGCTTTTCTATGTATGTGAATGTTTCTGTACAGTGCCCTGAGACAACTTTGTTGTGATTTGAAACTATATAAATAAACTTAACTGAATTGATATCCTGATGCATGCTCAATAATCCAGGTAGAAAAATCTAAAAATGTCACGTTTGGACTCCTACCCATGTATTTATCTGTGTTCTGCCCCTCTGATCATCTTTGGTTTATGCTCATCTCTGGCCACTCTCCCTCTGTCATTTCTAGCTGCCTATCAATCACTCCTGCAAAGCCTGCCTACCTGATTCTCCCTGATCACAGTTATCACTGCTTATGCTCTATACCTGGTGCCAGCCCTTTATAAACTCAGCTCTTGCCACAGCAAGGTGCCAGATTATTGAAAGCCTCACAGCAAGTAAAATATCCAACATTCTCTCATTCCTAGTTTCTTTGTTTATGACCACAGCTTCACTCTTGACTCCTCGCCTTGACTTTGCCCCTGTCTGGATACCACACCTTTCAGCTTACACGGTACAACCTCACCCTCCTCTTCGATCACGACTACGGATCATCCTTTTGCAACTTTTGCCAGTTCACACTGCTCCTGGCTCTCGACCCCTGCTACGTCCCTGGATTCTGTTTCCTGCCCAGCCCTCCAACGCTCTCTGTCTCAGCCCTGCTCCTGCCACAGAAGGTTAGTGATGTGCACACCACCTCTCAGCTCCCAGAACCTTTTTGCAGTCACTAACCCGTCTGTCACTATAGATTGGACCAGAACCGAGGCCCGGATCCTCCCCAGACACCGCCTTTGATAAATAAAACCTTTTTATTTAATATTGTCCTGAGTCAGGTGTTGTGCTGATCCACACAGACTCGTTACCAAAAAAAGTTAAGTCAGGTCCTCTGGATGGGTCCAAAAATAAATAAATGAATAAATACAATGTAGAAATGTTTTGTCTTTCATCTGGATGACATCTTCAGTTTGATTAGCTGTACTAAGCTCAGTCTTATAAATAACGCCTTCTCATAGTTGATCAACCAGTTGTTGACATTCAAAACTAGCTGTTCACATCAAAGTCAATGCTCAGTAATCCAAGTATACAATCCAACAATGTTGACTGGTCATCTGGACGGTTTCTTTTTTGTGCTGAGACATTTTACCCTCCATACAGAAGGCTTCATCAGTATGAGGAAACACCAAACAAAATGATTGTCTCCCAAGTGGGGGAAAAACTGTTATTTTAGCTCTTTTAGCTGTTCACATGCTAAAGGAGGACCATCAGCCTAACAATGACTCGTTAGCATCCTGATGGCCGCTTGCTATTCACAGAAGGCTGAGTGATACTAACAATAACAGCATTGTAAAGAGGCGGACAGTTGAACACGAAGGCCTCCGCCCCTGTTTAATGATGGATGAGTTATCTTCACAAAATATGGCCTCCTTTACTCCTCTCTCAAATCATTGTTCCTCTCTGTCAAGGATGTGAACATCTTCATCCTTGAACGAGTACCTCTGGCCTGGAGATGAGTGTAGACCGCAGAGTCCTGGCCTGATGATGCTGATCTTCTGGGCAATCCTTTTGGCCAGTGACTGTTTAGTTTTCCCAATGAAAGACTGATCACAGCCCTCCTGGCACTGAACAGCATACACAACATTACTCTGTTTGTGCCGGGGGACTGGATCTTTGGGTAAACCAGTCTTTGCCATAATGTATTTTGAGGTTTAAAAGCCACTAGAACATTATGTTTAGAAAATAAACGTCTCAGTTTCTCTGAAACTCCCGCAACATACGGAATGACCACTGGTCTGGGTTCCTGAACTGAAATTGAAGTGCTCTGATCACTCCTTTCTTTGCTCCAAATGCCAGCAGCTGTGAACAATGTAATGAAGTTCTTTAAGATGGTGCTGGAAACTGTTGTACAGACAACACAGCTTATTTATCTTTAAGACAAATAAAAAGTGAAAGAAAGTATTATCTACTTGAAGTAGTGGTTAGAATTTATTTTTTGATTAATTTTAATGCTGTGTAGGGCTAGACTTTATAATGGATAAATTATGAATTATTACTAATTCATACCAAACCTTGAGGCACCACCCTCAGAAAGAGGGAAAATTGTAAATCCATGATTTATAGGAATATCAGTCTCAATAAATCATCCCAAACCATGAGTTCTTTTCTTTGGAATAATATAATTGCATTACCCCCCCCCCCCCCACCCCACACACACACACACACACACACACACAGCTAAATTAAGTTTGGCTCTGTTTATGAGACATTTATTGAGAGACAGTAAAATAGTAACAAGTTATGGCAAATATGAATAGTGAAAAGTACTCTTGAAATAAAAGAAATGTAATATTTATGAATAAAACAAAAGTGGGCCTTTGAGGCAAAATTAAGGGCTTTGGTCTATTAAAAGTTGAGAGGGAGACTTAACTGAAATTAACAAATAAAAACAAGTTTAAAGACAAGTTCTAAAATTGCAACTTATCTAAGACAACTAAACTGATAAAACCAAGTAAGTGTGTATGTCCAAGACTTGCTTCATGATTCCAAGGGCACCAGAAGAAACAATAGCTTTTTTAAGAAGATCACAACCTACTGGGAGATGGATTGAAGTTCTTTTTTTCTTTTCACCTTTATTTTACCAGTCATAAACACTAAAAACAAATTCTTATTTACAGTGGTGGCCTGGCAGCACCAACAGGTACTTGTAAGATCAAGGGAAAGGAAACAAAACAGATAGGCAAATCAATAAAATACAGAAGTCAATAACAAACAAGGAACTCACAAATTACATTAACAAAAGTTCATTAAAGGACAACATTACTAAGTATGAAAACATTTACAAATATCTTTAAACACGGCTTTTAAACGGTTTTTAAAGGGATCCATGATTAGTTGTAACAATAGACTTTATTTGAGAAATATTTATTTTAGATGTAAAAACAATACAGTAAAAATATTGTAGGCTGTTTAGTTTTTATAAAATTGAATAAAATATTGTCACATGGACATCGACATGTTGTTTGTGATGCAATGCATTCTGGGTAAATGATGTATGCTAGGTCCTGTAGTGCTAGCTCCGTCCAGCCAAAACAGCTATGAGTAATTCAAAAAGCATTCAATACAAAAACAACTGGACTTTATTTGTAACAGAAGACGTTTCGCTCCTCATCCGAGGAGCTTTCTCAATTCAAAGAGCAGACAGTGAGAGATTCAGGTTATAAGGATGACTGAGATAAGACACACACATATATGTAGATTGGCAATTCACACCTAAACAACCTTAACAGCAAGAGTCTTTTGTTCCTCTAATTCACAGACGAGGCCCCTCTGTTCCCATCAGGTGTGAAAACCGGCTGGGAAAACCGGCTCTTGTTGGAAACACACCTCATCACATAAAGAACTCCAAAAGACTGACAAAAGGACTAAACTTTGCCATCTCCCCACAAGAAATACCTGTTGTGGAACTAATCACGGCCACTGAATCCGCGATTAGGAACAACAACTTGACGGAAGGAGAGGCAGAACAACTCAGAATGAAAATATCAGCAACCCTCTCCAGTGCCAAACCACCTCCTTCAAACCTCACACCACAGGAAAGGAAAGCTGTAACATCACTCAGCCAGGACCAAAACATCACCATTTTACCAGCTGATAAAGGAAGACGCACAGTAGTCCTCAACACTTCTGATTACCAGGAAAAATAACTACACTACTGAGCGACAGCAACACCTACGAGACCCTGAAGAGGGACCCAACCAGCGCCTACAAAAAGAAAGTCACAGATTACCTGCAAAAACTTGAAAAGGAGAAAACAATCAATCAATTGTTGTATTATAGATTGTACCCAGGGGAAGCCACTCCCTGTCTTTATGGACTTCCAAAAATCCACAAAGAAGGAACACCACTCAGACCCATCGTCAGCAGCATGAACTCGGTGACATACAATATTGCTAAACATCTGGCTGGTATTTTAGCTCCTCTTGTTGGAAACACACCTCATCACATAAAGAACTCTATTGATTTTGCTAACAAAGTTCAACACTTGAAACTAACCCCAGGAGAAACCCTTGTATCGTATGATGTGACTTCTCTTTTCACATGCATACCCATCTCTGAAGCAGTAGAAACCGTCAGAAAACAATCCAAAAAAGTTAAATCTGGTCCTCTGGACATTCAAAAAAACAAAACAAAGCAAATCAACAAAAAAATCTAGAAACGTTTCGTCCCTCATCCGAGAGACTTCCTCAGTCTGAGGAGCTGTATTCAGCTCCACCGTTTTCTGTACCACAGACTGTACCCAGGGAAGGCCACACCTAGTCTGTATGGTTTACCTAAAATCCACAAACAAGGTGTACCTTTAAGACCAATTGTTAGTATGATTAACTCTGTCACTTACAATATTTCCAAATATCTGGCGTCTGTATTCATCCCTTTAGTTGGCAGCTCAGAACACCACATACAGAACACCATGGACTTTGTGGACAAGGTGAGGGAGGTCATCATGGAGACTGATGAAACAATGGTCTCTTTTGATGTCACATCACTCTTTACATGCATTCCTGTTGATGATGCAGTAGAGGTGGTCAGTTTAAAATTAAAATCAGACACCACTCTGAGCAGCAGGACCACACTTTCCACAGAACAACTGTGTCAAATCTTGAAACTGTGCCTGCAGTCAACCTACTTCACATATGGGGAGCAATATTATAGGCAGAAACATGGGTGTGCTATGGGGTCTCCAGTTTCTCCTATTGTTGCCAACCTGTACATGGAGGAGGTAGAAAAGAGAGCCTTGACGTCCTTTTCAGGGACACCACCAAGTCATTGGTTCAGGTATGTTGACGACAC
>NC_056517.1:9421680-9424374 GCF_014905685.2 Nematolebias whitei | reverse complement strand
AAATATATGAAAGTTTCATTTTTATCATTACATTATGGAAAATAATGACCTTTATCACAATATGCTATTTTTTTAGAAGGACCTGTATATGTGGATTGTGTCTTATAGTGGATTACAATGTGGATTACAGTTCTACAGTTCCTGAGGGTGCTATAGTCTGTAGTAATGAAGTAGCACTTTATTACCTAAACCCAGAAACCATATGAGACATACCTCAAAATCCCTAAAATTTTTCAGAACTTCACCTTAGAACTAGATACAAACACCGTCAAACAAATCCAATGTGAAGGCACTAAGATTATCAACATAAAACCAGTAGATCAATTGTTGAAGGCAATGGAGTCACACACTAAAATTCCCGCCCAACCCTGATCTATGCTTGGTCCACTGCTGCCACTCTGATGTTGGCTTTGGGTATTTTAGGATACCTCACTACAGCAGGTATTGCATGCCTCTATTTCCACCATACTAGATCTCTAAAAGGCCAAACAGACAAATGTAGCATCCGATTAAACAGAGTAGTCAGACACAGATGACCCAAACCCATCCAGAATGCCTCAAGTCTTGCCAATCTGGATGACAAAACTGACAGGAGAACCACCCATCTCTTATGCCCCTGAAGTGTTGGAACTTGCCATTTACCCATAGTTCTAATCTTCCATTTTTGTTCTGATCTTCTTCACCTAAATTCTCATTTTTGCACGTTCTTCCATTTGGAATTCTTCATTAGCTTTACACACCTTGTACACTCATACATTCATAGATTCAGTAGCATTTGAATCACCACTCTTTAGCTTAGTATTTGTATATTTTTATGTCAATTTAGTTGCCATTCGATATGCATGCTTTTAGATTTATTCCACTTTATTTCCATTATATGACAATTTTTTTTATATACTTGTTAGATGGGCACCAGAAGTCACCAGAGGAGTGGTCCAACCTACCTTACCCTTGTGTGGTTTACCAAAGATCAACCTCATGTTGCCCTCCAGAGGACCCCTTTTGACATTAGATGGAATGAGCTTGATTTTTCCCTTCTTTGGAATTATTCATTTGACTGTTTGAAACCTACCTCAACAACCAGTGGAATACTTCTGTTATATGGACATTTTAAGTTGTGATTCATCAACCTCTGAAGCAGGTGGTATATCACAAGTGGGGAAAATGTAGTGTCATATGTCAGGATTCTGACTATGTATGTGAATAATTTTACTTCATTAAATAAAGTTGTAGCCACAAATATCCTCACTGTTTTTTTTCCCCATGTTGATGTGGTCATAAGGACTGTTGACCTGATTCAATCATCCAGGGTCTAGAAAATAACAATCACCCAGGGTCTAGAAAATAACAAATAGACATCTGCTGATTTTGTCAGTAGAAGATGCCACACTAAGAATTCCGATCAATCAAAGAACCCTCCTGCGATTAATTCCACCAGTCTTTCTGACTTTGTTAAGTCAACAATAAAAAGATAACTAGATTGATACTATCAGAATATTTACATGGTTTTACAGCTTCAAGACCTCCAGGACAGTTGACACTCCATCTTAATATTTTCCCTTTCCACTCAGGACCAAGCAATGTACCATACTGTTTCCAACAGAATATGAGGTTTCCCAACTCTCTCTCATAAACACAAATGGTTAATTTATAATGTTAATTCTGTTAAAATAAGAAGTCTTGTAATCTTCACTAAGCAAGTTTACTCTGAAAATACTTTCATAACCATGTTTTCTTTCAGCTACCAATGCCTTCAAGAACTTTAATTCTAAATCCAACACAAATTAATCTTTATTGTCCTACAAAATTATGTTGCTATGGCGGCACACAGAAGTGCAGCAGCTTCTCACGTTCCCGGGATTAAGCCTTATTTTCATTATTTAATTCCTATGAGGCTATGTTAGGCAATAGTTCAGTGCTAAATTCATGAGTCAAGTACAGCTCAACTGAACTGATGGCCATCAGAGACAGTTTGGTTATTAATATATTACCAAGGCTGAAATCAGCACTTGGCAGACATCAGCTCCTGAGGACAACGGAATGGTGCAGCAAAGTGCGAGGAGCAATGGTCAAGAAAAAACAATGTGCCCGGAAACAGAAGAGGGGGAAATGGGTGGGCATGTTGGCCCAGCTAAAGGCTAGAAGGCCACCGATTCCTGCTCTCTTTCTTTTTTATTTTTTTTTAGCTCAGTTTAAGTGTAGAAACATTGTGAAGTGTTTCAATGAACTTATCATCATCGCTCATTTTTTTTAAAGAAAGAGAAGAAAGAAGAATAAATAAATAAATAAATAAAAGAGAAATAGATAAAACGAGAGACCACCACGACAAAAAAACATGCACAGCACAATGCCACCCACAATATCACCATGAAACATTCGACATCGCACAAGGAATCATCTAGCTTCCACCACTACCCAACCTAGCGTGCTCCCGTCAAAGCACCTGAATTCAAACACCCGCGCAAGCACGCCCACCACCACCAGATTTCTCCAAAAGGATGCCCAATAGTGGACGTGGGGGCCCACAGACCCGCCCCCCCAGGACACAATGGCAACATAGGGAGGACCGGAGCCACAGACACACAGCGGCCCACAGGCCCGGAGCCCCAGGAGTCTCCCAACAGGGAGAACCGCACCCCCCCAGAGAGGAGCAGAGGAAAGAACCGGGTGACCCCAGCCACCACAATGCAGAGC
>NC_056517.1:9418430-9421580 GCF_014905685.2 Nematolebias whitei | reverse complement strand
CCCCCCCCCCCCCCCCCCAGAGAGGAGCAGAGGAAAGAACCAGGTGACCCCAACCACCACAATGCAGAGCCTCCAGGAAGCTGCAGCGACGAGCCCACAGGTCCGGCCGGCAACCCATGCCCCCCCCAAGTAGATCCGGCCATGGACACCGAGCCCCAAGCCCCGAGGCCATAACACCCCCCAGCAGAGCCCCGACAGAGCCAGGGCACCCAGGCCCCGCCAGGCAGCAATGAGGGCGGACCGACGTGCACCCCACCACCCAACCCAGACGCCGAGAGCCACCAATGCACCGGCGGCAAGGGGGCCCCCCGCCAAAGGTGGGCCCGACCGGGGGGAGTGGGCCCCACACCAAACGTGGGGCCCAAATTGATCCAAGAGAGGGGGGACCACCAAAAACCCAACCTGAGCAACTAACAGGCACACACAGATAGCCCGACAGAATCTCTGTCGGGCCGACCGCATGCACCATCTACCTGACAGCGACCACAGGCCAGCCCCAGCCCAAGGGGCAGAGCAGCAGAGAGCCGCAGCTGAGGAGGGCCGGCTCTCACATCAAGAGCTCCGCACCATAGGCCCGGAGACGCCCCTGCTCTCTTTCTGGCCAATGTCCACTCACTGGTTAAGAAAATGGACTTGTTATATCTGAGGATGAGTGTTTCTACAGAGATGAAGAACTGTGCTGTTCTTTGCCTAACGGAAACCTGGGGGGGGGGGGGGGGGACTCTGTATCTTTGTGAATTAAGATTGGTGTATGAACTTTGGACTGTTAAAGAGCTACTGCTCTGAGGCAATATAACTTATAAATGTGAAATGTCAGCCATAGTATCTGCCATGGGAGTTTACTGCTGGGTAGTAATGCTAACAAAGTATCAAAAGAGCTGTATGACACCATTAGCTCACTACAGATAAAGGACCCGGAGGCATTTTACGTGGTTGCGTGGGACTTTAACCATGGAAAACTAATGGACACTCTGCCCAGTTTTTACCAGTGTGTCACTTTTCCTACGCGGGGAGACAACACTCTGGCCTGTGTGTACACATTCACAGTGCGTACAGAGCTCTTCCTTGCCCCCATCTTGGCCTCTCCGACCACATCTCAATCCTGCTGGCACCAGCATATCGTTCGCTGATGAGACAGATAAGGTCAACAAAGAAGACAATCACTATGTGGCCCAGGGATGCAGACTCTGTACTCCATGACTGTTTTCAGTGCACAGATTGGCAGGTTTTCAGAGAGGCATTTACATATGAGGGAGAGGTGGACCTGGAAGAATACACCTCCTCTGTTCTTGGCTTAATCTCCAAGTGCACTGATGATGTCATCACTACCAGGATAGTAACCTGTTATCAGAATCAGAAACCCTGGCTGAATGCTAAGGTGAGAGCTCTGCTGAAAGCTAGGGCTGCTACATTCAGGACAGGTGAGGAATCAGCACTCTGAGAGGTGAGGAAAAAAACTGACTGCAGGCATTGCAATGGCCAAATCCATATATGCCCAGAAAATTCAGGGTCACTTCATCACCAACGACACTCAGCACATGTGGAAGGGCATCAAGTGCATTACGAACTAGAACATCAGGGATGCACAATGCCCAAGCGACCCCTCATTACCAGATGCACTCAGTAAGTTCTATGCTGCTTTGAGGATCCTAACACCCCCACCCAGCACTAGATTTGTACCACCACCCAGTGATACGGCCCTCTGTGTGACCACAGCAGATGTGAGGAAGACCCTCCAGGGAATCAACCCCTGTAAGGCTGCAAGCCCTGACAACATTCCAGGGTGGGTACTGAAGGACTGTGCATACCAACTGTCTGAGGTGATGGTGGACATCAACACCTCACTGCCCATGGCAGTTGTTCCCACCTGCTTTAAGTTCACCACTATTGTCCCTGTCCCCAAGTGCTCCACAGTAACAAGCCTGAATGACTACCAACCAGTAGCCTTAACATCGGTAGTCATGAAGTAATTCAAGAGGCTAGTCATGACCCACATCAGGGACTCCATCAACATCACTGTGGACTCACATCAGTACGCCTACAAAAGGAACCGCTCCACTGCTGCCACCATCTCATCGGTAGCCCTCACCCACCTGGAAAGCAAAAATTCTTACATCCGTCTGCTCTTTCTAGATTTCTCCTCGGCCTTCAACAACATCATCCCTCAGATCCTGGTGCAGAAGCTCTCCTTTCTTGGACTGAATCCCACACTGGCGAACTAGATTCTTGACTTCCTGACCAACAGGCCTCAGACTGTCAGGATTCAGAACACTGTCTCCTCCATCACCCTCAACACTGACTCGCACCAGGGCTGCATTCTGACCCCCTCCTGTTCACTCTGCTGACATATGACTGCTCAGCTAGACACACCAGCTGCCATATAGTGAAGTTTACGGATGAAACAGTAGTAGTGGGATGCATCACAAACAATGATGAGTCCAAAATCAGAGAGGAGGTGGAACATCTGGCACAGTGGTGCAGAGACAATAATCTCAGCATCAATGTGAAGAAGACCAAGGAGATAGTGGATTTTAGAAGGGACAAGGATCCTCTTCATCCCCTACACAATGGAGGAGCAGCTGTTGAGGTGGTCTCCTGCTGCAGGTAACTGGGGGTGCATATATTCAGTGACCTCACCTGGAGAGCCAACACTTCCTGTCTGGTAAATAAGGTCCAGCAGTGTCTCTACTTCCTCAGGAAGCTGAAAAGAGCTGGACTTAGAAGCTCCTCAGGACAGAGAACCCATCGCTGTGTGGTGAAGAGCATTCTCTGCAACTGCATCATAGTGTGGCACAGCAGCTGCACTGCTGCTGAGAGGATGGCTCTGCAGAGGGTGGTTAAGGCAGCACAGAAAACTGTGGGGAGCAGCCTTTCCACCACCGTGGACCTCTACACTTCACGATGCAAGGGGACGGCGCTCCGCATTATGAAGGACTCCACTTATCCTGCACACAGTCTGTTCCAGCCCCTCCCCTCAAGCAGGTTGCTGAGGAGCATTCAGAGCAAGACCACCAGGCTCAGAAGCAGTTTCTTCCCTGCAGCTGTCAGACTGCTGAACTCGAGCTGCACTTAATTCAGCTTCATCTTACATTTTTTTAACTTTCATATATATATAAATACACACACACACATATATATATATATATATAT
>NC_056517.1:9417742-9418330 GCF_014905685.2 Nematolebias whitei | reverse complement strand
TTTTCAGGGACACCACCAAGTCATTGGTTCAGGTATGTTGACGACACTTGGGTTAAAATCAAATCTCAGGAAGTCCAACATTTTACTGACCACATCAACTCTGTGGATAAATACATCAAGTTCACACGAGAAAATGTAAAAAATGGCAGGTTGGCTTTCTTGGACTGTGAGGTCTCAGTCTCTGATAGAGGACATTTGCAAACTGAGGTGTACCGCAAACCCACCCACACAGACCAATATTTGCAGTTTGACTCCCATCACCCTTTGGAGCACAAGTTAGGAGTCATCAGGACTCTGTATCACAGAGCAGACAGCGTCCCCACTAGCTCAGGAGCCAGGCAGAAGGAGAAATCCCACACAAGACAGGCTCTAGAGCAATGTGGATATCCTAACTGGGCCTTCCTGAAAGCAGAGAAGAAACCCAAACAGGACTCCAGTCAGCCAACAGGTGAAAAGGAGGAACCCAGACCCAGACCAGTGGTCATTCCATATGTTGAGGGAGTATCAGAGCAACTGAGACGTTTATTTTCTAAACATAATATCCCAGTGGCTTTTAAACCCCAAAATACATTACGGCAAAGACTGGTT
>NC_056517.1:9415021-9417642 GCF_014905685.2 Nematolebias whitei | reverse complement strand
GAGAGAGGAGTAAAGGAGGCCATCTTTGTGAAAAGAAATCGTCCATCGTTAAACAGGGGTGGAGGCCTCCGGGTTCAACTGTCCCCCTCTTACAATGCTGTGATTGCTAGTATCACTCAGCCCTCTGTGAACAGTAAACAGCCATCAGTGTGCTAATGATCCATTGTTGGGCTGATGGTCCTTCTTGAGCATGTGATCAGCTGGTTTTGGTTGTCAGCAGCAAAACTGGTTGATCCACTCTGAGACGGTGCTATTTAAGAGACTGAGCTGAATACAGCTCTTCAGACTGAGGAAGTCTCTCGGATGAGGGACGAAACGTTTCTACATTTTTTTGTTGATTTGCTTTTTTTTTTTTTGAATGTCCAGAGGACCAGATTTAACTTTTTTGGATTTTTCTACCTGGGTTATTGAGCATGCATCAGGACATCAGAAAACAACTTTTACAAGACACAGACTTAATCAACAGGACCAACTTCACCCCAGACCAGATCTGCCCCCTGTTGGATCTCTGCCTCTCCACCACTTAATTCAAGTTCAATGACAGTTTTTACAGACAGAAGCACGGCTGTGCCATGGGATTTCCAGTGTCACCCATTGTTGCCAATCTCTACATGGAGGAAGTGGAACAGAGAGCCCTAAACTCCTATGAGGGAACAACGCCAAGCCATTGGTTCCGTTATGTGGATGACACCAGGATCAAAATCCAAGCTAAGGAAATAGAAGCGTTCACCAGACACATTAACTCGGTCGATAACAACATCAAGTTCACCAGAGAGGATGCAAACAACAACAAACTGCCTTTTTTTGGACTGTTTGGTTCAGATGGAGAGAGAGGACAGTCTCAACATTAAAGTTTACAGAAAACCAACCCACACAGACCAGTATCTTCTGTTTGACTCCCACCATCCACTGGAACACAAACTCTCTGTCATCAGAACGTTACAACATCGGGCCGAATGCGTCCCCACGAAGACAGAAGGTAAGGAAAAGGAACAGAAACAGAAACACATTCAAGAAGCTCTTCAAACATGTGGATATCCTAACTGGGCTTTTGTCAAGTCAGTGAGGAAATCTACAAAACACACCAATAAACTGAAAAAGGAGAACAGCAGACGTAAAAACATTGTCATCCCTTATGTTGCTGGAGTATCAGAGAAATTCAGAAGGATCTTCAACAAACACAAGATCCCAGTACATTTCAAACCCAGCAGGACTCTCAGACAGAGGCTGGTCCACCCTAAAGGCAAAACACCCATACACAAACAGAGTGGTGTAGTGTATGCGGTCCAGTGCAGCGAGGACTGTCCAGACCTCTACATTGGAGAAACTAAACAGCCTCTTCACAGACACATGGCTCAACACAGGACAGCCACCTCCTCTGGACAAAATTCAGCTGTTCACCTCCACCTCACAGATAAGGGACACTCTTTTGAGGACCAAATTGTCCACATTTTGGACCGAGAACACAGATGGTTTGAGAGGGGGGTGAAGGAAGCAATTTATGTAAAAAGAGAAAAGCCGTCTCTTAACAGAGGAGGAGGCCTCAGATTTCCACTTTCAAAAACCTACTGTAAAATGCAACTTTAAAACAGATTCCCAGCCGGTTTTCACACCTGATGGGAACAGAGGTGCCTCGTCTGTGAATTAGAGGAACAAAATACTCTTACTGTTAAGGTTGTTTAGGTGTGAATTGCCAATCTACATATGTGTGTGAGTGTTATCTCAGTCAGCCTTATAACCTGAATCTCTCACTCTCTGCTCTTTGAATTGAGAAAGCTCCTCGGATGAGGAGCGAAACGTCTTCTGTTACAAATAAAGTCCAGTTGTTTTTGTATTGAACGCTTTTTGAATTCATCATGTCCTGGATGACTGAGAATCTTCACAAGCTATGAGTAATGTTACTCCTTTTCAATTTGAATCGGAGTGCGTTAAAATTGATGTCAATGTAGAACTCACAAGGGGTAATGAAGAAGGGGTAAATTATCTTGATTTTACAGTGGCCTGTCTGCATAAATGTGGTCCATTTTTTATTGGATAAAATACATCTTCTGACCACTGTACTGCTGCATCTAACGTACTGACAATGATTTGTGTTTCAGCATTTGTAGTTGAAGACAACTGTAATAAGGATTGTTCTATTATTAATATACATACAACATTGCTATCTTAAAATTGTGACATAATATTAACAATAATAATAAATAAAACATGAAGCTGAAGTTGGCTTCCGATTGTAGCTTCCGATGAGGGAAATGGCTAAAGGGTGATTCTAACTAATTTTCATTACCATGAGCATCTTTAATCGGTTTTCCGGATTCTCATGTTATATTTTAACAAATCAAACATTTTTAATTATAGGTTATGTCACATTAAAAGTTGTCTGAAATTATACTGCTGACAGAGAAAAAAATACAGATTCACCTAAAAATGAAACCATGAACAACGAAACAACTTTTAGTTATGAGACACACAAACATTATCGTGAGAGTCTTGATTAACAGATTTTCAAAGATTCAAGGATTTTTTTTATTGTCGTACCAGCTCACATTTGCATGTTTGTGGTGTGAAATTCGGACTCAGGTCCCAGAGAAACAAGCCTAACAATTAACAAATAAAAAAAA
>NC_056517.1:9398798-9414921 GCF_014905685.2 Nematolebias whitei | reverse complement strand
TGATGATTAGCGGCCATCTTGGAGCTGCAGTGAGTGTCACTCTTACAGTACCCCCCCTTCACGGATCGCCTCCTGGCGATCTGAGTCTCTTCTCAGGGTGGGCCCTGAAGAATGCGGTGATTAGGCTGGGGTCCAAAATGAAGGAGCGGGGAATCCACGAACGCTCCTCAGGACCGTACCCCTCCCAATCCACAAGGTACTGGAAACCTCTCCCCCGGCGCCGGACGTCCAAGATGGTACGGACGGTGAATGCCGGATGATTGTCGATAAGCCGGGCGGGTGGAGGGAGGTCGGCAGGCGGGCACAAAGGACTCTCAGAGACGGGCTTGAGCTGAGAAACATGAAAGGTTGGATGGATCCTCATGGAGTCAGGAAGTCGGAGACGTACTGCAGAAGGGTTGACGACCTTGATTATGGGGAATGGACCAATGAACTTGGGTGCCAACTTCCTGGGAATGTCCTTCAGGGTGATGTCTCTGGTAGAAAGCCAAACTCTCTGTCCCACCCGATAGGATGGTGCGGCGGACCGGTGCCGATCCGCAAACCTTTTATTTTGCTCTGCTGTGCGTAACAGTGCTGCTCTTGCTTGACGCCAGATGCGTCGACAGCGGCGAAAATGGTGCTGAACTGAAGGCACCGAAATGTCAGTCTCCTGGCTGGGGAACAAAGGAGGTAAGTAACCCAGTGAAGCCTCAAAAGGGGACATACCTGTGGCTGCGGAGGTATGAGCATTGTGGGCATATTCTACCCAGACCAGATGTTGGCTCCATGCTGACGGGTTGCCTTCCACGAGACACCTCAGGGTGGTCTCAAGCTCCTGATTACAGCGTTCCGCTTGACCGTTTGACTGTGGGTGATAACCCAAGGTGAGACTGGTGGATGCCCCTAAGGAGGTACAAAAACAGCGCCATACCTGGGAGATGAATTGGGGGCCTCTGTCAGAGACTATGTCAGACGGGATACCGTGGATGCGAAAAACGTGTTGGACCAAGACCTGGGCCGTCTGCATAGCTGAAGGCAATTTTGGGAGTGGAATGAAGTGAGCCGCCTTAGAAAACCTGTCAATGACCGTGAGAATGGTAGTGTTACCGTCTGAGGGTGGTAAACCAGTGACAAAATCCACGGCAACGTGAGACCATGGGCGACTGGGCGTGGGTAAGGGCTGAAGAAAACCTGCTGGAGGTTGAGTACCAGTCTTGTTCCTGGCACATGTGGGGCAGGCTGCCACGAACTCCTTCACATCATGTGGCAGAGTAGGCCACCAGAAATGGGTCCTAGTAAGGGAAAGCATGCGAGAGATACCGGGGTGACACGAGAGCTTATTAGTGTGCACCCACTCGAGTACCTTGGACCTCATTGACGAGGGGACGAAAAGTGTACCAGGAGGGCCTGTGCCTGGATCTGGTTCTAATTGATGAGCTCGTTGAACCTCCTTGGCAATGGGCCAGGTGAGGGCTCCAATGATGCAAACTGGAGGCAGGATGCTGTCCTCGGACTCCGGGGCTTCTGGAGGAGAAAACTGGCGAGACAAAGCGTCGGGTTTGACATTCTTGGACCCAGGTCTGAATGTCAGCAAATAATTGAAACGGGTGAAAAAGAGTGACCATCGTGCCTGCCTGGGGTTCAATCGTTTTGCGTCTTTGAGATATGTGAGATTTTTGTGGTCTGTCCATATGAGAAAAGGTACCTCAGTGCCCTCAAGCCAGTGACGCCACTCCTCCAATGCCAATTTCACAGCCAGTAATTCCCTATTGCCCACATCATAGTTCTTTTCTGCCGGCGACAAACGACGAGAAAAGAAAGCACAAGGATGTACCTTATTGTCCTTGGGTGATCTCTGAGATAATATTGCGCCGACTCCGGTGTCAGATGCATCCACCTCCAGGATAAACTGACGAGCTGGGTCTGGATGGCAGAGGATGGGAGCAGAAGAGAAAAGATGTTTTAACTTACAAAATGCAGTGTTGGCTTCCGGGGTCCATTGAAAAGTTCTGTTGGTGGAAGTGAGCTGGGAGAGAGGTGCTGCAATACGGCTGTAGTCCTTGATGAAACGCCTATAGAAGTTGGCAAAACCTAGGAAGCGTTGCAACTGCTTCCTGGTGTCCGGTACTGGCCACTCCACCACCGCCTTAGTCTTTTCTGGGTCGGTCCTGTAGTGCCCCTCCCCGAAGATAAACCCCAAAAATGAGACGGAGGTGGTGTGGAAATCACATTTTTCACCTTTCACAAAGATTTGGTTTTCATACAGTCTTTGAAGTACCATTCTGACTTGTGAGACATGATCCTGCTTGTTCCTAGAGTAGATGAGAATATCATCTAAATAAACAAATACAAAGCGCCCAATAAAATCTCTTAATACGTCATTAATCAGTGCCTGAAAAACTGCGGGAGCATTGGTGAGACCAAATGGCATAACGAGATATTCAAAGTGTCCCATAGGTGTCTTGAAAGCTGTTTTCCATTCATCACCCTCCTTGATCCGGACGAGATGATAAGCGTTGCGAAGGTCCAGTTTGGTGAAGATGGTAGCGGTCAGTAATTGTTCGTGGATAGAGTCTATTAACGGTAGCGGATACTTGTTCTTTATGGTTATGTGGTTTAGTCCTCGATAATCGATGCATGGACGTAAAGTCTTGTCCTTCTTGGAAACAAAAAAGAAACCTGCCCCTACTGGAGAGGTTGATGGACGGATAATTCCGGAATCAAGGGACTCCTCAATGTAAGCTTGCATGGTGCTACGTTCAGGGCTCGACAGATGGAAAAGACGGCTAGTTGGTAGTGTAGCTCCTGGTAAAAGGTCAATGGAGCAGTCATATGGACGATGAGGAGGTAAAGACAAGGCTTTATGTTTGTTAAATACCGGAGAGAGGTCGTGATATTCGACGGGAATGTTGGAGAGGTCAACGTCTTCAATAGTAGTTATCTTTATTGAAGGATTTGTTATACCCGAGCGGAGACAGTGTTTTAGACACCTGTCGCTCCATTTTTCAATCCTTCCAAGTTCCCAATTAAAGTGAGGATTGTGAGCCCGTAGCCAGGGGAATCCTAAAATTAATTGTGTGTTTGGTGAATCAAATACAAAAAAACTAATCTCCTCATGATGATTTCCAGAAGTAATTAAATGTAACTCGGTGGTCCTAAATTTAATTTGGGCTAGAGCCTCTCCGGTAACTCCAGCAATGGATATAGTGTCTATGTCAATGACGGGGAGAGAAAATTTCTTTACTAAATCTTGGCTAATAAGGTTTTGTTCTGCACCAGAGTCAATTAGTGCAGATACAGGAAACCGGTTACTGTTTAGTTGAATTATGGTGGGTAATGTGAACCTGCGGGGGGGGAGAAAAAGATGATATGCCCACCAGTAACTCCCTCTTTACTGGTGGTTGTTTTCGTTTCCCTGAACCGAACACGCGGCAACAAAGTGACCCTCTTTCCCACAGTAAAAACAAAGGTTGTGATCCTTGCGTCTCTGTCTCTCAGTGAATGTTAAACGCGTAGTCCCAATCTGCATGGGTTCAGATTCAGGTAATGAAAGTGAGAAACCAGTAGATGGCACTAGAGGACTACGAGGGATGTGTTTTTCAAATTTTGCTTTGGAGTGATACGCCCCTGCTGATGACGTAGGAAACCCGGAAGTGGAACCCCTCTGGGAGTTGTAGTCCCTCTCCCGGTGTCTCTCCCGGAAACGTTCATCTATAGCGATGGCAAGATTTATTAATGCGTCAAAGTTGGGTGGCTCGTCTCGTGCTGCGATCTGGTCTTTAATGTGGTCGGATAATGAATTTAAAAAAGTACCTTGCAATGCCCTGTCGTTCCATTCCGTTTGGGCTGCGAGGATGCGGAACTCCAAGGCGTGCGTGGCAACCGGAAGTCGGCCCTGACGTAACCCCAACAAACGCTTCTCTGCGTTTGGTTGTTGTAGCGGCCGATCAAAAATCCTGCGGAACTCTTCCAAAAAGATGCTGAACGTGACGGAATCCACACTACGGTGGTGAAAGAAAGAGGTCGCCCACTGGAGAGCGTTACCTTTTAGTTGGCTGATGAGGTACGTAATCTTGGTGGCGTCTGATGAATAAAGCTGAGGAGCTCCTCCAAAAGCGAGTTTGCACTGGAGGAGGAAACCCTCACATTGAGCTGGATCTCCTGAAAAGAATTCGGATGGTTTTACCAAAAAGTTGTTGTGAAAAAACAGCATGATTTACAGTACCAATGTTAGCAGAGCTGGTGTCTGCTGGGGGTGCAGAAGTTGTGGAGGGAAGAGTAGAGAGCCTCTGGTTCATAGTAAAAACCATACCTCCAAGTTCCTGAAGATTTGCTTGAGTCTTGAGCTGTTGACTTAGCACTTGTTTCAACATTTCCTCTAATTGTTCAATTCTCTCCGTCTGTGAGGAGGAGGCTTGTTCGCTCCTGGTCTCGTTCTGGGTTTTGTTTGGCTGGAGCATTCTGTTAGGATTAAGGGCAACCCAGTTTGTAACGAGACCCGAGACGACACAAGGCAAAGTAGAAAAGTGACAATGTTTATTATTTACAGTGATATTTACAAATATACAAGATGGTTCCTCTGGAATCCCTGAAGGAGGAATTGCAAACGTCAGGAAGGGATAGGCCAAGGAGTTGTCGCATGTAATATTCAATTTCTTTGTTTGGTCTTACAGATGGAGGATGTGAAGGTGTCCTGAAGGAATCCAACTGAGTCACAGAGGAGAGGCAGGTCAGGCACGTGGCAGGAGAACAAGGCACCAAAAACATGAATCCAAACGTGGAAGGTCGAAACGAGGTGGCTGTAGGCACACAAAAACAAGGTAAGTATTTCTTAGCATAAACACAAGACTGGCTGGAAGCATCAGTACCGTAATAAGGGAACAATGCTCCAGCGAAGAGTAGGACTCGACTGCAGCCTTAAGTATGGTAGTAGCTCATCAGGTGGATGGCCGTCAGCTGATGATGATTAGCGGCCATCTTGGAGCTGCAGTGAGTGTCACTCTTACAAAGGCCAACCAAAGTGCTGTACAGACAGAACAACAGACAACACACAAAGCAATATACAAAATTAAGTAAATCAAAAATATAGCCATGAAAACGATGCAGATAATAAATAAGACGACAAACTAGTGTGGAGCGTACAAGTTCACAACACAGATCCTCTGGTGTTGAAAGCTACTAAATAGTAGTAGGTTTTTAAACGGGATTTGAAAACCGAGAGGGAGGGGGCCTGTCTGACAAGCAGAGGTAACTCGTTCCAAAGTCTTGGTCCTGCTACAGAGAAGGTCCTGTCACCTCTGCGCTTAAGACGAGTTCCTGAAACTGTGAGGAGCAACTGGTCCACTGACCTCAGGGAACGTGGTGGGACATATGGTTGTAGCAGATCAGAGAGATGGGGGGCCGAAACTGTTCAGCGATTTGTAGACATACAGGAGTATTTTGAACTGGATTTGAAGGTGAACCGGTAGCCAGTGCAGTGAGGCCAAAATTGGTGTAATGTGCTCTCTTTTGCCTGTACTGGTTAAAAATCGGGCTGCTGCATTCTGGACCAGTTGTAGTCGTGCAATGGAGGTCTGACTGATACCAAACAGGAGCGAATTGCAGTAATCAAGCCTAGATGTAACGAATGCATGTATTATTGTCTCCAGGTTATTTTTGGACAATATGGGCTTCAGTTTAGACAGCCGCCTCAGTTGGAAGAAACATGATTTAACAATCATGTTTACATGATTGTTAAATCATGTAAACATGATTTAAAATTATAAATCATGGACAGCTGTGGCTGAGTGGTTAGAGCAGTCGACCTCCAATGCAAGAGTTGGGGGTTCGAACCCCACAGCAGTCACATGCCGAAGTGTCCCTGGGCAAGACACTGAACCTCTTGTTGCCTCCGATGTGTATCCCATTTGTGTATGAATGTGATAAATCACTGATTAGTTTCTTTAGAATGATTTGTTCAATTAGCTTTGTAGAGATCTAGTAGGGTGCTGTATGAATGGATAAATGAGGGCACAGATTGTAGTGTAAAGCGCTTTGAGTGTCTCAGTAAGATAGAAAGGTGTTATATAAGTACAGTCCAACAAACAACAACAACAACAACAAAAAAAACATGATTGTTAAGTTTCAGGGAAGGGTCCATTATAACTCCCAGATTAGTGACTCTTTGTTTATCTGACATGGATAGAGTGGAAAGGTTAATGCAGTGGTTTGTGATCATGTCATTGGGAGGGAACAACATGACTTCAGACTTCTTTTCATTGAAACTTAAGAAGTTTAAAGCCATCCAGTCCCTGATGTCAGCCAGTCAGTCGAGCAGAGGTTGAATAGAGCATGTACCGTTGTGTCTTAGGGGGAAGTAAATTTGACAGTCATCGGTGTAGAAGTGAAAGGGTATGCTGTGTTTCCGGAAAATAGCACCAAGTGGCAGCAGGTATAGAGATAATAGGAGGGGGCCCAGGAGGGGGCCCAGGATGGACCCCTGCAGAACACCCCATTTAAGCTCTGTCGCTGTAGAAATAAAATCCTTGATGGAGACACAAAAGGATCTGTCAGTGAGGTAGGATCTGAACCAATTGAGGGCTGACCCTGTGATGCTCACCCACTGCTCCAACCTAGCAATGAGGATCTCATGGTCAATGGTGTCAAAGGTGGCTGTGAGGTCCAATAGGACAAGCAGCACAGAATCACCAGTATCTGTGGATCTGAAGATGTCATTAAAAACCTTCAATAGGGCAGTTTCAGTGTTGTGGAGAGGTTTAAAGCCAGATTGGAATAGCTCTAAGATGGTGTGATTCTGGGCAGCATGGTGGCGCAACTGATAGAGCTGCTGCCTCTCAGCGAGTAGGTCCTTGGTTCAAACCCCGGTCCAGGGGCCTTTCTGGGTGGAGTTTGCATGTTCTCTCCATGCATGCATAGGTTTTCTCCGGGTACTTCGGTTTCCTCCAACATACCAAAAACATGCATATTAGGCTGATTGGCAACTCTAAATTGTCCCTAGGTGTGAATGAGAGAGTGAATGGTCGTTTGTCTCTATGTGGCCCTGTGACGGACTTGCGACCCATCCAGGGTGTACCCTGCCCCTCGCACAGTGGTCGCTGGACATGGGCACCAGCGACCCCCGTGACCCAAAATGGAATAAGCGGGTAAAGATAATGGATAGATGGATTGATGGTGTGATCCTCCAGGAAGCACTTCAACTAGGACTCAACTGTTTTCTCCAGTATTTTAGAAACAAATGGGAGTTTGGAGACAGGCCAGAAGTTGGAAATGACTGAGGGGTCAAGGTTTGGTTTTTTCAGGAGAGGCTGGACAGCAGCATTTTTAAAGGTTTTTGGCACCATGCCAGTGGATAAACTTCTGTTTACTATAGCAAGAATGGACGGACCTAGAGTAGGAAAAACCTCCTTTAGTATTTGAGGGGGGACCACATCAAAGGGGGAACCAGAAGGTTTCAAGCTGCACATGACCTGCTCTAGAGAAGATAGAGTGATGTGTTCAAAATGGTCAAATAGAGCTACAAATTGAGGTGGGATGGATGGGTCATGAGTTGGAGGGGAAATGAGAGCCTGGGTGGTCACAATTTTTTCCAAAAAGAAATGTAAGAAGTTCTTGTACAGCTCAGTCGAGGCTTCCAGAGGTGATGGTTCAGTGAGGTGGAGAACAGGGTAGAGAAGAGGACATGTGGGTTGCGAGAGTTTGAGGTTGATATCAGAAAAGTATTTGGATTTAGCAGCTTTTACTGTTTTCTGATAACAGCGCCAAATCTCTTTAAGTATTTGAAAAGAGACCTGCAGCCTTTCTTTCCTCCACTTTCGTTCCGCCCTTCTACATTGCTGCTTAACGGCCTTGGTGACGTCACTCAGCCAAGGTTCTGCTCTAAGTTTTGATTATTTGGTTTTAACAGGAGCGACATGATCCAGAGTCTTTAAGCAGACAGAGTTGAACTGGGATGCTAGCTCCTCAGTGGTGGTGAGAAACACCGAGGCCTGAATGATCATTTCAGAGTTATAAGCATCTGTGAAGCGTGTGGCAGTGAAGTGGTTAATGGTCTGGCAACTACGTGCAGGAATGCACGGCTTAGGAGTTAGATGGAGGATGGTGAATTCAAACCAAACTGGCATGTGGTCTGAAAAAACATTATCACCAATTTCAAGATAACTAACATTCACATCACGTGTTAAAACAAGGTCCAGTGTATGTCCGCACTCTTGGGTGGGACCGTTTACATGCTGCGTTACATTAAATGAGTCCAATGAATCTAAAAAGTCCTTAACCAAGGGCTTCTTCAGACAGCACACGTGCAAATTAAAGTCCCCAATCATAAAAACATGATTACTTTTTGGTATGATTTCAGCCAAGAAATCAGAAAACTCATTTATGAAATCCTTAGATCGAGGTGGGCGGTAGACGAGTTCGCATAAAGTCGAAGGCGAATGGCCAAGTTCAAAGACACTCAGCTCAAAGCTGGCACGGGAAACTGGGATGGGTAGTTGTTTACAGTCAAAAATTGATTTGAATATTGTTAATAATCCACCACCGCGTTGGCCTGATGGCCGCAGTGCATTAAAATACAGACAGTTTGGTGGCAATAATTCCATCAAGGCGCTGGACTCACCCGGAGACATCCAAGTCTCTGTGATGCAGGAAAAGTCCAAATCATGCTCTTGAAAGTAGTCCCTGAGGATAAAAGTTTTTTTGGTAATAGATCTTGCATTGACCAAACACATCAGGATACTGTTCAAAGTGGATCCAGCAGCGGTGAATTTAGCGCGTGCCAATGGCTGCAGGTTTTCAATAACAGCCCCTCTGTTGTTTACCTGGTCCGGGCACGCGGGAAGCTGGCGATGGAAACCATGACTACCAGCTGGAGAGGAAGATGCAGTGCCCAGGGCTTTAAGCTTTCCCAGCCGCCCAGCACGTTTTCCCCATCTTCTGGAGCGATGTCTCCGGGAAGGGAGGTGAGAAGCGCAGCGAAGGTAAACTGGCACGTTCGCCAGCAGGGGGGGAGGGGGGGTCCAGAGGTACGCTCATATTGGTCCAAATAAGTGACATCGGTGGCAGAAAAACGAAGATCCAGAAGCTGTTGTCAGTCAAACACCAGCAGCGAGTTTATGTCCAAGATAAAAAACGAACAAAACACAAATACTCTGAACACCATCAGCAGAGGTGGATTGCAAGCCATATACACGGGCGCCATCTTACCGGAATATGTCAAACAGCAGCACGAACATGAGTCTGTGTGATCAGATGAGGACAAATGAACACATCAGTATGAAACAAATCAGCAGCATGATGATGTGATTTTTCACACTGATTATCCTAGTTAGAGATTCATGAGTCTAACAGCCTCAGGGTAGAAGTTGTTCCTCAGTCTAGTGGCTCTACACTTAATGCTCCTTAACCTCTTACCTAAGGGGAGTGGGACAAAAAGTGTGTGTGATGGGTGAGGTGGGTCCTTCATGATGCAGGTGGCCCTCTTCCTACATCTGGAGGTGCAAATGTCTGTGATGGTGGGGAGGTTGACTCTGACAGACTTCTGTGCAGCCTTCACCACCCTCTGCAAAGCTTTTTTTTCTGTAACTGTACAGCCTTCATGCCACACGTTGATGCTGGAGCACAGGATGCTCTCCACTGCACAAGGAGGTGAGGACTGAGCTTCCCAGACCAGCTCGACTCAGTCACTTCAGGAAGTAGAGTCTCTGATGAGCTTTTTTGATCAGGCTGGTAGTATTGCCCCAGCTGAAGTTGTCTTTCAGGTGCACACCCACGTAGCGGTGTTTTAACTGTGGTATTTTGCATTGTTTACAATTGTAACTGTTAGAAGTTACTAACAGCTTTTAAACCAACCCTGACACATTCTGCTGTCAGTGGGAAATGTTTTTTTATTTATTTTATTTCTACAAACTGGATTCCAAAAAAGTTGAGACACTAAACAAATTGTGAATAAAAACTGAATTCAATGACGTGGAGATGGCAAATGTCAATATTTTATTTGTATATAACATAGATGACAGATCAAAAGTTTAATCTGAGTAAACGTAACATTTTAAAGGAAAGATATGTTGATTCAAAATTTCACAGTGTCAACAAATCCCAAAAAAGTTGGGACAAGTAGCAATAAGTGGCTAGAAAAAGGAAATTGAGCATATAACGAACAGCTGGAAGACCAATTTACACTAATTAGGTCAATTGACAACATGTTTGGGTATAAAAAGAGCTTCTCAGAGTGTCAGTGTCTCTCAGAAGCCAAGATGGTAAGAGGATCACCAATTCTACCATTGTTGCCCAGAAAGATAGTGCAGCAATACCAGAATGGTGTTACCTAACGTAAAATAGCAAGGACTTTTAAGTTATCATCATCAATCGTGCATAACAGCATCAAAAGATTCAGAGAATCTGGAACAATCGCTGTGCGTAAGGGTCAAGGCCGTAAAACTCTACTGGATGCTCAAGATCGCCGGGCCCTTAAACGTCACTGCACCTCAAACAGGAATGCCACTGTCAAGGAAATAACAGAATGGGCTCAGGAATACTTCCAGAAAGCATTGTCAGTGAACACAATCCACCGTGCTATCCGCAGTTGCCAGCTGAAACTCTACAGTGCAAAGAGGAAGCCATTTCTAAGCAAGCTCCACAAGCTCAGACGTTTGCACTGATCCAGGGGTCATTTAAAATGGAGTGTGGCAAAATGGAAGACTGTTCTGTGGTCAGATGAGTCACGATTTGAAGTTCTTTATGGAACACTGGGACGTCATGTCATCCGGACCAGAGAGGACAAGGATAGCCCAAGTTGTTATCAACGCTCCGTTCAGAAGCCTGCATCACTGATGGTATGTGGTTGCATGAGCGCTTGGGCAGCTTGCATGTCTGGAAAGGCACGATTAATTCAGAGAACTACAAACCGGATTCCAAAAAAGTTGTGACACTAAACAAATTGTGAATAAAAACTGAATGCAATGATGTGGAGGTGCCAACATCTAATATTTTATTCAGAATAGAACACAAATCACAGATCAAATGTTTAAACTGAGAGAATGTATCATTTTAAGGGAAAAATCTGTTGTTTCCAAATTTCATGGTGTCAACAAATCCCAAAAAAGTTGGGACAAGTCCATTTTTTTACCACTGTGTGGCATCCCTCCTTCTTCTTACAACACTCAACAGACGTCTGGGGACAGAGGAGACCAGTTTCTCAAGTTTAGAAATAGGAATGCTCTCCCATTCATGTCTAATACAGGCCTCTAACAGTTCAATCGTCTTGGGCCTTCTTTGTCGCACCTTCCTCTTTATGATGCGCCAAATGTTCTCTATAGGTGAAAGATCTGGACTGCAGGCTGGCCATTTCAGTACCCTGATCCTTCTCCTACGTAGCCATGATGTTGTGATTGCTACAGAATGTGGTTTGGCATTATCGTGTTGAAAAATACAGGGTCTTCCCTGAAAGAGATGACGTGTAGATGGGAGCATATGTTGTTCGCATAAGTTTGAGGCGAAACAAATCAGTCTGGATGATGTTGAATGCAGATTTCAAAAGCTGGAAAGCCTTAGCAACAGTTTTAGCTCGACAATAAACAACTGTGTCGTCAGCATAGAAATGTATGGATGCATTAGGGATGTTTTTACCTACATTATGTATGTAGATTGTAAAGAGGGTGGGTCCTAAGACTGAGCCTTGTGGTACACCACTGTTGACTGTTAAATAACTGGAGGAAGTACCATTATGTTGAACACATTGCCTCCGGTCTGAAAGATAGTTAGAGAACCAACCAATAGTGTGTTCTGAGAAACCGATTTCTGAGAGTTTATGACACAAGATGTTATGATCCACAGTGTCAAAAGCTTTAGACAGGTCTAAGAAAAGTGCAGCACAGTAATCCTTAGCATCCAGTGCTTCAACAACATCATTAAGAACCTTCAGTGAAGCAGTGGTTGTGCTGCACTTTTCTGCACTATTGTGCTGTGTTGTTTCCTGAAACCAGATTGATGTGGAGGTAAGATGTTAAATGAGTCCAGGTAATTTTTGATTTGAGAGTTTATCAGTTTTTCTAGAACCTTGGCTAAAATGCAGAGTTTAGAGATTGGTCGATAGTTGTTCAGTGAGGTGGGGTCTCCTCCCTTCAGCAAAGGAAGAACAAAGGCTGTTTTCCAAGTGTCTGGGATGGAGTTTTGTCTTATGGAGAGATTGAAGATGTGGGTCACAGGGACTGTGATGATATGAGCAGCCAGCCTTAAGAAATAAGGTGGAAGTTCATCTGGTCCTGCAGATATTTTAGGATCAAGATCTTTTAACAGTTTATTGACTTCACTGACTGAGAATGGAGAAAAAGAGAAGCTGTGATTAACTGAGGATTGACTTGTAGGAGGGATTTGATTTGTAGAAGTTTGGTTATTAAGTGAAGTGGTTGATTTTCCATTAGTAACTGTGTCAAATAAAGAACTAGAAGCAACAAAATGTTTGTTGAAACAGTTCAGGATCTCGTGCTTATTTGACACAGGAACAGAGTTAATGAGAAGTTGTGATGGGAGGTCAGATGATTGGGGGGTGCCTGAGAGAGATTTGATGGTTTTCCAGAATCTGTTAGGATCATTTAGATTTTTGGAGGTCTGAGATAAGAAATAGTTGCGTTTTGCTGCTTTAACAGCAGATGTGCATTTATTCCTCATCTGTCGAAAACTCAACCAATCAGTATCTGAGCCAGATTTTCTCGCTGCGGCCCAAAGATGATCTCTCCTGTGCAGGAGGTCAGCTAGCTCTGGAGTAAACCAGGGGCTGTCTCGTCCCTTTATTCTGAACTGACGAAAAGGAGCATGTATGTTCAGGAAATAAATGAAATTATTATGGAAATAGTTCCAAGCAGAGTTCACGTCATCAGTTAACAGAATACGATGCCAGTCAAAGTGAGACAGATCCCAGAGGAATGACTGTTCACAAAAACGTTTCAAATCCCTTTTTTGAATTAATCTGGGCTTAGAAGGTGGAAGTTTAATATCTCTCAAAGCAGCTGTCACACATTGATCACTCAAAAGATCAGCAAATACACCTGTACCAGGGAATTTGTGAGGCATATTAGTTAGAAACAGGTCTAAGATGGAGGAATTTTCAGGATGATTTTTATTTAATCTAGTGGGAGAATTGATAAGTTGGGTAAGATTAAAAGTCAAGCAACATTCCTTGAATTTGTCACAGAGGGGGGTCGACTTACACCAATCAATATTGAGATCTCCAGCCAAAAAGATCTCTTTGAATTTTAAATTACCAAGGAATTCCTTCATGGCAATTAATGCCTCAGGTGAAGCTGTGGGGGGCAATAGCAACAGACTACAGTTAAAATCTGGCCTCCATTCAAGGTGATGTTTACAGATAAGGCTTCAAACTGGTTTGGAATTATTTTGGAAGACACAAGACTAGAAACCAGAGAATCTCTAATGTAAATAATGACTCCACCCCCCCTTTTTTGACGATCACAGCGGTAGATGTTAAATCCATTGATTGCCACGTCATTATTCATTACAGATTTGTTGAGCCAGGATTCAGAAATAAAGATAACATCTGCCCCAGAAGAACTGACCAGGATTTTCACAGCATCAAGTTTTTTCAGAAGGCTACGAGCGTTTACATGCAGAAAATGGAGTCCAGAGGCGTTTTTAAAGTCATTTGGTGTGCTGTAATTAGTGGGGGGTCCAGGGTTGGGCTGAATCCCTGAGAGCAGTAACAACATTATTATCAGACATTTTCTTGAGTTTTTTGTGACTGATGTGTAATTACAGGAGTTAACAGTGTGACAATTAGCCCCCATAATCAAACCATGAGAAACATTAATGAAGACGCGATCATTCAGAACCCAAAAACAGTGAAAGTTGCAGTGATGGACAGATTCAGGTGTATTAACAAGATTCAGTGACTCCAGATAATCTGAGAACTGAAAATAGTGACAGTAATATGAATGATGCAGAAAAGTTTCAGACCATAAAACGACACAGTTCAAATGGGCAAACAAACCCGACGAGTTGGCCCAACTGCAGTTTGAGTTGGGCTTAGGGGGGCACCGGCCCCCCAGTGAAGAAGGATGGATGGATGGATGCTCCCATTGGAAACAGATGCTGGGTCCAGAATCAACAGGCCGAAACAGAAACAGATAATTCGCAGCAAATAGCAGAGCGAGCTGCCAGAAAATCCTCCTGAAGTGAAAGGCATGATCCAAGCTTGTTTCAGATCAACAGGGGCCAACAACGTGATCCGGAATAAAAATTAATTATTATCCAGGTGAGTTTGGATGGAGGCCTGAGCAACTCCGATACAAACTCCGAACTTCTCTCGAGCACCACGCAGACATGCTCCTTTACGCTGCTCCTCCGCTTCTCAGCACCCGACAGCACGGGGCACCCCCGGTGAAAAAACGAGACTGACCGGAGAGGCTGAGGCTGAAGTCGGCAACTGGTCCGGTTCGGTTCTGCTCCAGTTCGGCTCCGGCGCTCCAAGCACGAGAGACGAAAAGGCTGAAGATATCCTTGCTGAAGATGAAGATATCAGCTGCTTCCATGGTCCCACAGGCCAAAAAGGCCCAATAGGACTCCTTCTTCAGCCTGACTGCATCCCTCACCACCTTTGTCCACCACCGGGTTCGAGGGTTGCCGCCACGGCAAGCACGACAACCTTGCGGCCGCAGCTCCAGTAAGCTGCTTCGACAATAGAGGCACGGAACATGGCCCACTCGGACTAAATGTCCCCCACCTCCCCCGGAACATGTTCAAAGTTCTACCGGAGGTGGGAGTTAAAGCTCCGTCTCACAGGAGACTCTCTCTCTCTCACCACTTAAATCACTTTTGGTGATGGTGAACTTCTGCAGCTGTTCTAGCATGTATGAAATGTCTGCTTCCACATGCTGAATGGAAATGAACACCAATGAAGACCAGCCCAGGAAATTCAATTCAATTCAAAAATACTTTATTAATCCCAAAGGGAAATTATTTGTTGTTGTAACTCTTATCCTCATTTCATTAAGAGATGTTATAGATGCTGATGGCTGTAGGCAGGAAGGATCTCTTGTAAAGGTCCATCCCACAGTGGATCCTACGAAACTGGCTGCAGATGCCATCCGATCTGTCTACCCAGACTCGGCTGGCCTCTCGGATCCTCCGGGCTGTTGGACCACCTGAATGCCGGGCAGAAGTCCTCCCAGAGCGATGGCCACTCCTCCCAGCAGTCTGCCAAGCTCCTCGTCGCTGCAGACAGCCAACTGTAGGTGCCGAGGGACGATCCTGTCCTTCCGCTGTCATGAGCCGTGTTTCCTGCTAGCTCCAGGATCTCTGTGGTCAGGCACTCGAGCACAGCCAGCAGGTAGATGGGCATGCGTCCACAGAACATCCTTTTCAAATCATTTGAGATTTGGGGCTGTAGCTGAGATATTATTTGAGCTTTTGAGATGTTAATCAGCTGTTGGTTGTAGAAAACTGCCTTGTTGCCATGGTTACGCATCATAACAGATGTCCAAAACTTAAAAAGTTTCAGTAAAAATCCTTCCAGCTGCACAGCATCTGATACCAGAGGAAACAATCATCCAAAAAATGTGATTTACATCCAGAAAAAGAGGAATTAAAGTTTCCAAAAGCAAAATCTCAGAATGAAAGTAACAGAGCTGCTCCAACATGCAGCCACCTTGAGCGGCGCAATGAACTCAGAAGCTGAGTGGGCATTCTGCTCGTACACAGCGAGAGGGCTGAACCTGACTACACCTTATGTGTATGTAAATAGAAGTTGGCGATGAACAGTTCTGGCTGGTCTTTCAGTTTGATGCCTGAGGAGGGTCCAAGTTCAACCATCTCAGGTTGAGCTATACTATCAAATCCCAGCAACATGAGGACCCACAGAAGATCTGTCATGGTCTTAAGATAAACCTGTATGAGATGAACATTATCACAATGCCTTGAGATCTAAGGTGGTTACATCAAGATGCAATATGAGTTGTGTTCATCACCGCCATGGTTAGTGATTAGAAATTTGAGATTAGTAATTTTTCTTTGTCATAATCAAGTGCTCAGGAAAGTTGGTTTCCTATGGCTAACTTTAATTGTTATTAGGTCTAGATTTTTATGCCTTGTCACAACAGACTGAACCCAGAGTAGTACGAATACCAGGAATAAG
>NC_056517.1:9394717-9398698 GCF_014905685.2 Nematolebias whitei | reverse complement strand
AATTGGCGGCCATCATGGAGAAGGCTGCAGGCAGTGGAAACCTTACATGCCTTACCTATTTATTTGAAGCAAGAAGGGTTTAAAAGATCTGTAGACTGGGATTGTCACGATCTGGAGGCAATGGTTGAACCCACATGCAGGCAGGACTCAGAGACCGGGGGTAACATAAAAAAACACTTTATTAACACAAGATAAACAAGCTGTCATGGCAGCAAAATTTACTCATTTCCAGAAGCACGTATAAAACACAAAGAAACGTTAGGGACTCAGGAGGCTTTACCAGATGATACCCAGACAACAAATACATACACACAGACTCAGACTTACAGTATATACAGATACTAAACGAGACACAAACCCAACCACCTGGACAGGATATGCAGGTGACACAGAAAAGGATAATTATTAGGATGGGACACCAGGGAGTACAGGGGCAGAACCAGCCACCAGAGGGCACCATTTTGACAGGGATTAATTTAAGAAGAAACAGGTCTATGAATTTTAGTGGTTTAATTCAATTGGTGTTTAGACATCTGAAGACTCTTTGTCATGGATGTGTTTAGTGGGAGCCTTGTGAAGTTTGATCTGGCAAATCACTCTGTGTCAAAAGCCAAGGAATAAATGTAGATTTTTAAGCAAGACTTACAAGGGGGACTGCCTGACATGTAGTGGTAAGTCATCCCACAGTCTTGGACCTGCAACAGAGAAAGCCTGTCACTTCTGAGCCTACATCAGGTTCCTAGAGCTGAAAAAACCATCTGATTCACTGACCTCAGAGAGCACTGTGGGACATATGATTGCAGCAGATCAGTGTGATAAGAGAGAACAGAACTGTTTGATTTAAAACATACAAAATTATTTTGAACTGAATTTGAAAGTGAACCAGGAGCCATTGCTGGGAGGCCAAAACTGGTGTAATGTGCTCTCCTTTGCCTGTACCAGTTAAAAATCGGACAGCAGGATTTTGAACCGGTTGCAATTGTGTAATGGAGTTCTGACTGATTCCAAACAGAAGCGCATTGCAGTAATCAAACCTAGATGTTATGAATGCATGTATTACTGTCTCATAGTTATTTTTGGACAGTATGTGCTTCAGTTTAGACAGTCGCCTCAGCTGAAAAATACAATATTTAACAGTCATGTTTACATGACTGTTAAGTTTCATGGACAGGTCCATTATCACTCCCAGATTTGTGATTCTTTGTTTCTCTAATGGGGCTTGAGAGGAGAGGTCGATACAGTGGTTCTTGATCATTCCATTGGGATGGAACAACATGACTTCAGTCTTCTTCTCATTAAATCTTAAGAAATTTAAAAACATCCAGTCTCTGATATCTGGAAGGCAGTCAAGAAAATGTTGACTAGAATGTGCACCACTGTGCTTCAGAGGGTAGCACAGTGGTGACAATCATAGGTGTAGAAATGATAGGGTATGTTATGTTTACGGAAAATAGCACCTAGTGGCAGCAGGTATAAAGAAAATAAGAGAAACGAGAATGGACCCCTGCGGTACCCCCCACAGAAGAGCTGTTGATGTTTAACTAAAGTCCCTAATGTTGACACAAAAGGTTCTGTCTGAGAGGTAGGATCTAAACCATTTGAGGATTGACCCTGTGAAGCCCATCCACTGCTCCAGCCTACAAATGAGGATCGCGTGGTTGATGGGGTCAAACGCAGATTTAAGGTCCAATAGGACAAGCATCACAGAATCACCTGCATCTTTAGCTAGGAAAATGTCATTATAAACCTTCAATAGAGCAGTCTCAGTGCTGTGGAGGGATTTAAAGCCAGAATGAAACACCTCTAAAATAGAGTGATCCTCCAAGAAACATTTCAACTGGGAATCAACTATTTTTTCCAGAAATTTTGAGACAAATGGGAGTCTAGAGACAGGCCTGAAGTTGGGCACAACTGAGGGTTCAAGGATAGGTTTTTTCAGCAGACGTTGAACAGCAGAATGTTTAAAAGCAAGTTTTTACTGAAAACGTTTTACTTTTGGACATTTGTTATGATGTGTAACCATAAAAAGAAGGTGTTTTTTTAATCAACTTGGAACAGATGATTAACATCTCAAAACAACATATTCTCACTCCCTACTTGTCATATATGGATGCGCGTGGTCAGGTTCCCTCTGCATTACATATTTGACATTAATTGACATGCAGGGTGCTCTCATAGCACGTGAACTTGTACGGCGTGGCACAGTCTTGCTACCATTAACTCCTAAAAGTACCATCAGCAACTTTGTAAGCTAACACTTTTTTTTTCTGTTTTATAGTACAAAAATATTTTGACAGATTCAGGTTTGTACTCACCAGCGTGCATCTGTCACAGATGATGGTGTTAGCTTCTACTTCTTATTGGATTTTTAGCAGGTGGAATCCGTCCTTCTTTTTTTTTTATGAGAGAAAATCCATCTTGTTGTTAAAAAATTAAGCGGATAAAAAAGTGCGTCACTATCCAAACCGGAAGAGAAAATCACGCCATAACATTCTATGAGAGCACCCTGCACGTCAATTAATGAAAAGAAGGGGCTACCCAACACGTCAACTATGTGACACAGAGGGAACCTGACCACGCACATCCAAATATGACGAGTAGGGAGTGAGAATATGTTGCTCAAAAGCTCAAGTACCTCAACTACTGCCTCAAATCCCAAAGGTGTTGAAAAGGAGATGCTGTGGATGCATTTCTGTCCGCTTGGCAGCGGTACTCGAGTACCTGACCTCATAGATCCTGTAGCTGGTGGGAAATGCAGCTCATGACAGCAGGAGGACTGGGATCAACCCCCGGCACCTGCAGCTGACTGTCTGCAAAGAGGAAGAACTCAGCAGGCTGTTGGGAGGAGTGGCCATCACTCCAGGAAGAGTTCTGCCCTGCATTTGGGCTGCCCTGCTGCCTAGGAGGACTCAGAGGCCCTTCGGGTCCAAGTGGACGGATCAGCATCTGTGGCCAGTTTCTTCTGATCTGCTTTGGGAGATCCTTCCTTCCCTCAGCCATCAGTATCTATAAAATATCTTGATTGAACCCAGATTAATGAGTTACAACAACATTTAATTTCCCTTTGGGATTAATATTTTTGAATTGAATTGAACTGAACTGAATCAGGGGTAGTCCAGTCCACCTTGGTAGGAGTTTGTGGGTGAGCGTCCCAGCTCGTGAAGCTTTCTGTCCAGTGGATGGCAGTGAAGGGGAACACCACCTCAGAAAAAGAAGACCTCATCTCAGAAAAACAGTCCACCTCAACTCAAACAAACATCATTCCTGAGTTTTATGTTTAAAATTCTTAAAATAAGATTCATCTATTCCCTTGAGAGCAAACAGACATTGTTTTGTAGGAGTTCATCTCAGCTCACAAACTTCTCAGTTGACACTAAGGTAAATCACTGCCAATATGAACTAATTTCCCATGAAACGGACAGATAGTTTTAATGAGAGCTTTTGGTTCAGCTGACCTCGAAGTTTTCGGAACATCCGAACTCGCTACGTTGATAACTTTACCTTGATCAAAAAGGAGTATTCCTCCCAGAACTTGTTCCCATGAAGATAACACATTAACTAACCCTTCGTTTAAGGGCATTCCTTTCTAGGAAATGGACAGATGGACAGCGACACCTTCTGGTAGAATATTTCATGTTATTAATTTTAATTAATTTTATTAATAAACCTGAATGTTTATTCATGAAAATGTGTGTTTTAAGTAATCTCTTTTTAAGAATATATTTGTCTTATTTTCTCTTTTATAAGAAAACTTTTTGTAAGAGTAGTTCTTGCTGCAGCCCCAAGATGGCCGCCAATCACCACTAGCTGTTGGCCATCTGCCTGATGAGTTCCAGCTCTACTTAAGGCTGCAGCCAAGTTCTACTCTTCGCTGGAGCATTGATTCCGTTTTGGTATTTATGCTTCTAGCCAGTGCTTGTTCAGAGTCTTTAAGATATTTACCTTGTTTCTTCTGCCTACAGTTGACCTGTCGTTTGGTTC
>NC_056517.1:9386224-9394617 GCF_014905685.2 Nematolebias whitei | reverse complement strand
TTTTGTGGAAAATAAATAAATGTTCTAAACTTAAAAAACTCTTAAAAGAAAACCAGAGACATTTCTCTTTTAGCTCAAAACCGGAGCGCGAGGTTTATTCTTTCTGCAGAAAGGAGTTGCTGCCTGCGTGGTCAGAACACAACACAGCACACTGGGTTCTTAAAGAGACAGTACATATTATTTATACATGTTTCGTGCGTCACAATAAAATTCTATCATAATGGGGAGGATAAGTTCCTCAGGTTGACACTATACACAAGTTCTTGTTATCAGTACGAGATGATGTTATTCTTCTTGTTGAAGCCGTGTTCTGTAACAAGTCTTCTGTCCATGTGACTAGAACATTCTGAAAAACATTGTGGATCTGGTATTTTTTAATTAGATTTGTAACAGTCTTTTTTCATGAGCTAGAACATTCTGAAAAAGAAAAACATTTTGATACGAAAAGCGTAAAGTTCTGTATCTTTGCCTCTTCTGCGGGTGGTGGAATACAAGGACGTTTGCAGGAGCAGAGGACAAAAGTTCACATTTACAAGAGTTTACCAGAGTTCACATACACACACCAACTTTGAAAGTCTGCAGAATGAGCATGGATTAAATAATATTTAAACAATACATGTTAGTTTATTAATTTTTTCACAATTTTCCCCCCTTTTGTTCCAAAGGAACAACAAAATAAGAAAACAAAGTGAATAAAATATATATATATAAGTATAGACTTTGAAAGGGATAAACATCAAGTTCAGTGCATCACTTGTGGTTTGGCACAGGACCATCATAAACTTCAAATGGAAGTTGCAAGAGCTGTTTTTTTTTTTTTGGGTTACAGACCCTGTTTAAAAGCTTATGCGTACAGGTAAGAAACTTCAATTTAATTCAAAACATGAAAATATACAAAGAACATAAAGGAGGGCATACTGTTTTAGTCAAAAAGTATTAACATAAAATATAAAAAGAAGAAAACATAAAATTTTTATTTAAAAGCATAAAACCAAAATATGAAAGATTAAGAAATGTCTTTAGTTCTGGAAATGTTGTCCAGTGTACTCATGGTCTTCTGGTCTAAGCCTAAGAACACAACTTTGGACGACTAAGACTACTAAATCTAGGAATTCTAGTCTAGATGGAATGGGTGAAGTTTCAGTCATCTAAGAGTAAAATAAAACCAACAACTAAAACGGAAATGTATGCAAAGAATGCAAAAAGTTTCCACTGGTACCGCATAGAGTTCATGATGGTTGTTTGTCTGTTGGGTATCAAACGTCTATCTGTTCTGCCTGCCTGATCAGTTGGAGGGTCTAGGTACCCCGCCGCCCTCACTGTGAGCCTGAGCTCTATCAGTGGGTGGTGAACGTGAGTGGCGTAGATTCCTCGTGGGTATCAAGCCTTTCAGACTCCGATACTTGTTGCACCCGCGGTGGCACCCAGCTCTTAAGCTCTGGTGCTTCTTTTCCTCTGGCTAGTTCTCGATATCCTGGTTTCCGTCCGGTTGAAGAGGGGCAATGGGGACGCTGCCTCACCTGGTTTTGACGCCAGTGAGTGTGCTGTCCTGGCTCTGTTAGGTTTGGTCGTGGCCTAACAGACCGCTGCCTCAGCTACCCGTTGGTGCTGAGTGACTCTTCGGGCAGTTGCCCTGGTCTTTCCTGTCCTTTGCTCCTTTGGTCTTCTCCTGATGGTGGAGTGATCCCTTTGAACAGCTTACAGTGGGAGGCGTGGACCCAAGTAGTTCTCTCAGCCACCTTCACAGCCGTGTGGGTGGTCAGCAAAACCTGGAATGGTCCAGTCCACCTGGGAGAGTTCCAGCGCCTTCTCCTGAAACATTTAATCATAACAAAGTCTCCAGGAGAAATACAGTGCAATTGCTTTTGCGCAGGTGTAGGGAGTCCTCCCTGCACCTGAGACCTGATGGATGTTAAGTGTTTGGTTAGTTCAATGCAATAGTTCATCATGTTATGATCACAGTGTTTAAGATCTCTGGTGGGATCAGTTGTTGGTCCAACTCCCAGATTGGGAGGAGCTGCAAAAAGGATTTCAAAAGGACTAAGACGAAATTTAGCTCGTCTCCGCATCCTCATATACATAACAGCAATAGGCAAGCATGTGACCCAGTTCTGCTTTGTGTCCTCACAAAGTTTGGCCAGTTTGTTTTTCAAAGTACTATTTTCTCGTTCAACAGCGCCCCCGCTCTGTGGGTGGTAGGCACAGTGTTTTGTCAGGTCAAAATGTAGGGTCGTGGATACTTCACTCATGATCTCATTTGCGAAGTGGGACCCATTATCACTTGAAATTCTCTGGGGGATTCCCCATCGTGGAATGATTTCCGTCAGTAAAATCTTTGCTACTGTGTTTGCTGTTGCATGTTTTGTGGGGAAAACTTCAACCCATTTGGAAAACATATCGACAACAACCAAGCAGTATTTCTTGTTTAAAACAGGCGTTAATTCAATAAAATCAATCATTAGATGTTGAAAAGGAGCAGTCACTGTCTTGTGTGCACCTGGTGCTGTGGTTTTTATTGTTTTTGAAATATTGTGAGTGGCACATATCAGACATGAGTCACAGTACTGTTCAGCAACTTTCAAAAATTTCACAGTAAACCAGTGTGTGTCCATTTCTCTTAACATTCCCCCCTTTGACACATGGTCTCCACCATGCGTTAAAACAGCAAAAGAATGAAAGAAATGTCGAGGTAGGCAGGGGTTGTTGTTTGGACCTAGCCAAATATCATCAGTAAATGTGCTTCCAAGGCGTTTCCATTCTGCTCGCTCAGAAGGTGTTGAGAGTTTTTGCATGTCTGTGATGGTGAATGAGTCAGGTGAGGCTGTAGTCTGAGATGATGAGCAGACCATAAGAGGAAGTGGGTGGATCCTTTCAGGAGGTGTGGTAGCAGCAGATTTAGCTGCTATGTCAGCAGCTGCGTTGCCCCTAGAGACATGGTCAGTGTTTCGGGTATGGGCTGCACATTTTACTACAGCAATGTGTTTGGGAAGTGTGATTGCTTCTAAAAGATTAGCAACAAGTTTGTGGTTCAAGATGGGCTGTCCATCTGAACGAAGGAAGTGACGATGTTTCCACAAAGCTCCAAAATCATGTACAACACCAAAAGCATAGCGAGAGTCAGTGAAGATGTTGACAGATTTGTTTTCAGAGAGTTGGCAAGCTCTGGTCAAGGCTATGAGTTCACAGGCCTGAGCTGAACAAGGAGGCAATGAACGAGCCTCAATGGTGGAAGAGGAAGTTACAACTGCATAACCGCTGTGAATAGAGCCAGTGTTAGGATCACGTGAAGATGAGCCATCTACAAAGAGTTCCCAGTCTGGGTGTTCAAGAGGTTCTTGTTGTAAGTCAGGTCTAGGTGTGCAAAGCACTTCAAGTTCAGCTAAACAGTCATGTGGTGTGCCTTCGACAGGTGAAGGTAAGAGTGTAGCTGGATTTAAAACGTTGCAACGTTGGATGGTGATATTTGGCATGTCAAGAAGAGTGGTGTGGTACCTTAACCAACGCGCTGTAGACAAGTGAGCAGTTTTTTGCTCGTTTAGAATGTGAGTGACAGCGTGTGGTACAAGCAAGGTCAAATCAGAGTACCCCACAATGTCTCTACTGGCCAACACAGATTTTTCTGCTGCTACAACAGCGCGCAAACAAAGTGGGAGTCCTGCAGCAACTGGATCAAGTTTTGATGAGAAGTAGGCCACAGGTTTCATGCGGTCACCATGTTTTTGCAACAAAACTGATGTCATGCATCCCCCCCTTTCATCCACCGCCTGCACAAATGGGCGGGTTGGATCAGGAATTCCTAAGGTGGGGGCTTTCTGCAGCTGTAATTTGAGAGTCTCAAATGCTGACAGTGCAGGTGGTGTCCAAGTCAATTTAGAGCTCATTTGAAGGCCTTTTTCATGACAAACAGCGCGGAGTGGTGTTTCAAGTTCTGCGTAGTTTGGAATGAAATGTCGACAATAACTGCATAACCCTAGGAATGACATGAGCTGCTTTTTTGTTTCAGGAAGAGGAAGAGCAACAATGGCTGTAACACGCGCAGGAGCCAGCTCTCTTCCTTCTGCAGAGATTCTGTGACCCAGAAATGTAACCAGTGGCAACACAAACTGTAGTTTAGACAACGAGGCCTTGTGTCCTTCTGCAGCTAGATACTGCAGGAGGCGGATTGTGTGTGTTTTGCATGTTTGTGCATCAGGAGCAGCCAAAAGAAGATCATCAACATATTGAAGAAGTGCACAATCAGGTGGAAGACTGAACCCTGCCAGACTATCTCTCAAAGCCTGGTGGAAAATAGTTGGAGACTCACAATAGCCCTGGCAAAGGCGAGTGAAGGTGTAAGACTTTCCTAAAAACTCAAATGCAAACCAGTACTGGCTGTCTGGATGCACAAGGACACTAAAAAAGGCGTTGGCCAGGTCTATGACTGAAAAGTGGGTGGAGCCAGTTGGTATTTGAGACAAGATCACATAAGGATTAGGGACGATCGGTGCACGAGCTTGAACTGCAGCATTTACAGCTCTAAGATCCTGAACAAACCGCCACTCATCAGGAGGAGTGGGGCGGATCTTTTTCACTGGAAAAATTGGAGTTCTCACAGGTGAAGTGGGACAAGGAACGATTACACCTGCTTCCAGAAGAGAGTGAAAAACAGGTGTAATGCCTGAGGCTGCCTCAGGTTTCAGTGGATACTGTGGTATTTTTGGTCGATAAGAAGATTTAGGAGTAATTTGGATGGGCTCCTGACCTTTTATCAGACCTACATCATACTTTGTCTGGGCCCACAATGTGGGTGGAACAGCAGAGAGGTCTGGGTTGTCTGAAGTCATCGTAGGCAGTGTTAGTCATGCAGAGGTGTCAATCACTTCTTTGAATGGGGTGACCGGAAGTGATGAAATAAGTGGTTGTCTGTACATCTCCAGAGCAGGAGAGTAGAAACAAGTGTCAAGTGGTTGCCAGTCAGATGCACAATGGGCTCTCAGTGCTAGAGGGCCTAAAGAGCGCCACTGAGCTTCAGGAGGTTTAGCAAGAGAAACATGAGGAAATGAGTCAGGTACTGTGAAATAGCATGTTTGTGGTGTGACATCATCTGTGAGGCATGTCAACAGGAAACATGTGGTCTTTGTCCAGCAGATATCTGTAGTATGTAAGTCAGTTGGTGGTGTTTGCATGAATGAATCTCCTAGCTGATCAGCTGGGTCTGAAGTAACACGAGCAGTGCAATGCAGCTGTTGTTCATGCATGAATGTGCATGAAGGTGGAAGTCTATCTTTGGCCATAGAGAGCAAGGCTACACGCTGACTCTCATCAGTGAGGGACCATTCAAATACAAACAGCAGATCAGGCACTAGTGTCACCAAAGTGTCCACTGAGTGTGTAGACTTTGACACCACTAGTCCTTCAGGGCTACAATCGATGGACAGGTTGAATTTAAGAATTAGATCTCTGGCCAGAAGATTTATTGGACACGTCTGTGAGAGTAGAAACTGATGCGAGTGGGCAGTGTGATCAAAAGGGTCAATCACATTCAGAGGAGTTGTCATTACCTCTGGGATTGCTACACCAGATGCTCCTGTGGAGTGGATAATCTTGCCACACAGTGGAGCATGTGGGAGACATTTCTTCATTATCAAAGATTGAGTGGCCCCTGAGTCCACTAAGAACTTTAGTGGAACATTGTTTACAAGCATTGTGAGCATGGGTAACTTCAAACATGCTGACTGGGTGTATTTAAAATACGTGGAGGTGCATGTGGTATCAGTAGGTGAAACAGCTGGTGTGTGTGTGCGTGTACTTGCTGTTTGGAGACCTGGACCTTCCCCACCACCCCCTCCTAGTCAGGATGAGTGCCCGCCTCGGTGGCCACGACCCCTGGGTGGACCCTGGCTTCGACCAACCGATTGTTGGGAGCCTGGGTGAAAGTTCTGTTCATGGTTCATGGGCCATGGCTCCCGTGGTGGCATTGGTGCTCGATTCTGGAATGGTCGGCCATGCCCTCGCCATGTGGTGCGTTTTTGTGGACAGTCTCTCATCCAATGGTCAGTCCCTCCACACAGGAAGCATGGCTGTGGCCCTCCTGCGTACCCACGTGGTTGTTGCTGTTGTGAGCCTGGCCAAGGGCCAGAGGGTGGTGGTGGGCGTGGAAAAGCTGGAAGCTGTTGTGGTGGGGCAGTGTTCAAGGTCATCTGTTGTGCAGCTTGAAGAAGAGTCAGCTGAGCATTTTCTGCTTGTTTTGTCTTTTTCTTCAATGTTGCAGTTTCTTCGGCTGTGTGCTGTTCCCAGGCGTGTCTGGCATGACGTAGGAGGTCATTGAGGCGAATGCCAGCTTTCCAGCCTATGTATGTGTTCTGGACAGACTTGCGGATTGTTGGCAAGAATCCATCCATCACACATTGACACAGAATGGTTTCGAAGGCTGAAGCCTGTGCAGCATCACGCCAGTCGTTGTCCGGAAAAGCGATGCCAGAGTGTGTGCGAAACACAGGGATGAGACGATCAATGTACTCTTGAGGGGGTTCACCACTCTTCTGGACCGTGTCCTTGATCTTTGCATATTGAGGCGTCTGTGGAAATGCTGTCTTAACTCTCCTGACAATGTCACCTACAGCTGTCACAAAGTCTTGGTTATCTGCGTGGGCGTATTCGACACGCATCAGCCGTTGGTTGCCAGGCGGGACCTCAAACAGCTGTGCGCCTATGGTGCTTACAAAGTTCATACCATAGACAGCTGTGAGAATCATTTTTAGTTCTGGTATGGTGGGGCGGAGAATACGAACCATGTTGGTGATGGCTTCACCTACGGCATCTCCGCCTTGGGCCATGTCTGGGAGGTGTTGTTTTGCCAGGCTTGTCAGGTCGCTCAGTGGCCAAGTTCTGAACACCAGTTGTGGTCCGTCCGGTCCACCCACCTCCAGCATCGGCATGGTCGTGGAGTTGTGTTCACCATCTGAAGTCATGGGGGAGCTTATAGAACCGTTGTTGTGCTGTGACTGTTGTAGTCTCTGTATTTCAGCCTCCAGCAGTTTTTCTTTTTCTCTGAAAGCTTTAATCTGCTCCTCTTGCTCTGCAGCTTTGGACCGAGTTATGATTGAAGAACCTGCAGAAGATGATGAAAGTGATGGTGAAGAGTTTGAAGATGTTGATGTTGATGAGCTGATAGCAGGGGATGGTGGTGGTCTGGTTGTAACATCTCTTCCTCCTGCTGCTCCTTGTTCATCCTGTTGTTGAGGGGCAGCTGGCTTTGGCCCAATAAAATCATCGTCTGAAGTGAGGACCCATGCAGGTTTCAGTCCAGGGCGGGTCTCATGCGCCTCCATCTGTGGCGGGCCATAGGGTGGTGGGTCTTTGAGTTCAGCCAGCGAGGGGTAGATCGAGGTGGAGGGTGCGGTGGGAGGAAGAGGTCCGTGGGTCTCCGGTGCATGTGTGAGAGAGGACAGAGGAAAAAGAGAGGTTTTCAGTTCTGTTTTTTTTGTTTTTTTCTCGTCTTTGTCTTTTTGAGTCTCTTGTTCTCTGCATTGTTTCTGTAAATCTTCAACTTTTTGAGACATCTGTAATAATCTGGACTCCGTTTCACCCATCATATTTTTAGACTCATTTTTCCACATTTTAAAAGCTTCCTCATGCTTGTGCATCGTTAAGTAAACCTTTTGAGGTATATTCTTCATCTGAATCATGCTCTGCTTTTGCTGCAATAATTGTTCTTCGAGTTTTTGAATGTCTTCGGTTTCTAAAGATCCATTTTTAGGAAAACCAAATTTGTAATGCCACTGAGAAACGAAACTTAGACAGGAAACTCCGTATAAGCGTTTCATTTTTTCTGCAACCGAACCGTTTGGTATGTAATCTAGATTCTTACTTTTTGTCGCTCCCATTTTTATCTTTAAGACGAAACTATTTTATTTCCTCAGCCGTCTTTATAAAGACGAGCCTACCTCGGTCTTCCTAGAGAAAACCTACCCTCGGTTCTTACTCTAAATTCAGAACTTACGCCTCGGTCCTCCTAATGAGAACTTACCTCGGCTTTCCTAAATGAAAGCTTACCTCGGTTTTCCTAAAGAAAACTTACTTATTTTATGAGAGAGCGATCTTTTTGACGGAGTCGTGTCTGTCCACCCGCTTGCTAGCTTAGCGCTTTTTTATTTTTTTATTTATTTATTTATTTACCTTATCGTAGATGTCTCTGATTTCCTGTTTTCGAATACGGCTGGAGTCGATCCCCCCTCCGGAGAACCAGACGTCCTCCCGCTCCCAAAACGTCCTAGTTGGAGGGTCGGAGGTCCGGGTGATCAGCCCTGTCTTGATTCTCCGTAGGCCGGACGAACTCTCAGGCGTATCCCAGCGGTGCCTCCAAACTTTTGTGGAAAATAAATAAATGTTCTAAACTTAAAAAACTCTTAAAA
>NC_056517.1:9369319-9386124 GCF_014905685.2 Nematolebias whitei | reverse complement strand
TTGTCCCTGTATTTAAGCCGTCCGTTCTGTCTTGTTCTTCGTCGCGTCGTCTCTTCGTTGGGTCTCCTGAGTCTTTCCCCGAGTCTTCCTGGTTCCTCGAGTTCCCCGTGTCTCTCGTGTCTCCTGAGTTTCCCGTGCCTCTCTCCTATGCTTATGTAAGTTTTGGTGTCCCGTCAGCTTGTTATTTTGTACTTTCATTTATCATTAAATTCCTATTTTTGTATTCCTGCCGAGTTGAGTCCCTGTTCTGCACTCTGGGTTCGCTCCTTACCACAAATCCTAACAATTTTAACCACTTCACAAACATGAACCAGTCTAAAATCTGCCTTTAAAGTTTCCTAATCAATTAGACCTTTGATGCAAAGCTATTTGATGCTCAGTTAACTTTTGTCATGCATAATCTTTATCATATATATCACAGATTATTGTTTTTATAATAAAAGACATAAAATCACCCGAATTTGTGATTATTTTGGCATATCTGTGTGTATTAACTGATTTGATGCCCTTTAAACACGAGAGAATAACTCACGTTTTGGTTTACATTACAAAGTATTTAGGGGTAAATAGAGACTGATTTTTCCTCTCCAAGAGTGGTGGTGCCCACACAATGAGGTTATTTGCATAATAAATGCATATCTTATGAGCTTAACTCATAACTGATAATTAACAATATATATCCAGCCCCATATCACTCTACAGTAGAAAGCTGATGATTGACAAGTGGTTGAGAAGATTGTGACGCCACAGAAATTCTTTCATGCAATACTGACCTTAGCTCATGGCAATCCTATGGCTGATCATTTAGATATGAATAAAACATATGAGTGCATTTTGAAGCAATTTTTGGGGTCTAGGATTAAAAAGTGATGCGTATAATTATTTTAACGCTTGCAGTGTCTTCCAAATTACAGGTAAACCCAATAAGAAAATGCCACCCCATCCATTACATCCTATTTTGGTGGTGGTTGGGCCTTTCAATTATGTGCTGGTGGATTGCATCGGACCTTTTCCATGCACTAAATCTGGTCACAGGTTTTTGTTAACAGTAATGTGTGTATCAACTAGGTTTCCTGAAGCGATTCCTCTACACAAAATAATTGTGCAGGCAGTGGTGAAGGCCATGGTAAAGTTTTTTTCTTTGTTCGACTTGCCAAAAATGATCCACACTGACCAGGGGTCTACCATTATGTCACATATTTAAGCAGGTTTTAAAACAGCTTAACATGATGCCCTGCTGGTCCGTGCTTATCACCCCGAGAGCCAAGGCATGCTGGAGAGGTTTCATCAGACTCTATAGAGCATGCTCTGAGCATACTGTATTGAGTCAGGCAGAAAGGAATGTGAGGGACTTCATCTTTTGCTTTTTGCAGCCCGTGAGATGGTACAAGAGTTGCTTGACTTTAGCCTGGCTGATCTTGCTTTTGCCCATTCTATTCGTGGACCATTAAAACTGCTAAAGTAAAATTGGATCTGCGGTGAATCACAGAACCTCCTTGATTATGTCAGCATATTCCATTTCCTACTTCATCAGGCGTGTGATGTGGCCAAAGAAAACCTTGTGGCAGCGCGAGGTAAAATGAAAAACTGGTTTGACAGGAAAGCCAGGAACAGGCTGTTTCTATCAGGAAATAGTCTTGTTTTTGCCCATCACAGGTTCTAGTTTGCAGGCGTGTTATAGCAGACCATATCTGGTTGAACATCAAAGAAGTGATACAGACCATGCGCCACAACGGTCTGAGCCATAAAGGCATGCTGAAAAGTACCACAAACAGAAAAATAATCTGTCTGCTGCTTTAACTTTGTCCTCTGCAATTGTCCCACAGGCATATTTTATGGACTGTCAAGGCCAGAATTAAATATTTCATTAGTGTCTTTATTTTGGACTGATATCAACAGTACCACGACCTTTGCAAGCTGAAAATTGGGCACTTACGGTTGGGGGACGATGTGGTTGGAAGGAGAAGGGTTGATGAGATGACATGGCTGCTGCAGTCATCAATAGCTATGCAATCCTAATAAAAGAAATGGTACAATTAAATCATCTATTTTTCCCTTACGGCCTTCACCTTCTGTCACATGTACGCCACCAACTCATAAACCCCACACAGCCGTTGAAGGAAAAGAAGAAAAGGAAGAAGATTCTCAAAAGCTGTGGATGGAGAGACTAAAGGTAGGAGGGAGTTGAAGAGAGAGAGGTCAACAAAGGCCAGAAAAAAGCCTGTGTGTGTGTGTGTGTGGGTGCGTGTGTGTGTGTGTGTGTGTGTGTGCGTGTGTGTGTGTCTGTAGATTAATTTGAATCCTTCTGGACTGTCATTACAGCTCATTAAATGGAGCCAAGGCCATGCAGGAATCAAACAAAGACCTGGGAATGAGCCGCTGTCCAACCCCCACCGCTGTCTGCCATGCTTAGAATGGCCCTGGATGTGAGATTGTTAATGTGTTCATCTGCATTTATGTATTTCCAAGAATCTGTCAAGAGCACATGTTTTTATAATAACTTGTAAAGACAGAAAACATAAAACTTCTTGTCTATATACATTTGCAAGATGTAAATGTGTGTGTGTGAAGACGAAATGATGCTTCCTCTAAACCACCTCAAAGTGCATGTTTGTATGCATGTATATGTGTGACTGCACTGACTGCTATGTAAATGAAGCATTATGTTAATGATATTTCCCCTCCACAGGCCTCGTTAGTCTCCACAGGCCCTGTTAGCATAAATGATGCTCCCCAGCTAGCTGGCTGTGACTCAACCATTGCCACTAAAGGGGTGAATTAGGCCTCTGAATCCCACATCACATTCTTGTTCATTTTCAGTAAGGATTGAACTGGGGTTCCACATGCACTATAATGAGTGTTTATGGGTGCATATTAGTGGGTGCCCATGGTGGCATGGAATAATGATGTACTGGAGTTATTACAACCATGTACAAAGCAGACACATGGCTTTAACAATTACACTAACAACACTGCAAAGCTTTGGTCTCAGAGAAAAACTGTTTTTGTGAGACAGTTGCTTCAATGTTTGTTTGAATTCAATGATAGGCACACTCAGTAAAACATATATTACGCATTAGACCTTTATTTATAACCATTTATGTTCCTTAAGGGAAAAAAATCACCATCTTACTTAACTGCTTAAAAATGCCATTTTTTTCATCATAAACTAGTCAGTCTTTTAAAGCCATATCAGCCTGACATAAAATATCACATTTAGTGGATTTTTAAAAATATTTAAGGGCCCTTAGAACAATGGTACCACTTTAAAATAAGGCACCCCTTTTTCATTCAGCCTTTATTTAGACAGGTTAATCCCATTGAGCCTCGAGGACTCATTTACAAGAGAGACCTGATTTAAACAAAGAATGATGACTACAAAGGACAACAGCGACAACAGTAGACAATTATAAAAAGGCATACAGATTTATTTTTATTTTTTAATACAAATAAGATGGCAAAAAAAGTAACAAACGGCTAGATTATAAGGCAAATGTAGAAAACTAAAAACAGGAACATGTCTGCATTGGACATTGCCAGGAGTCCAACAGATTTTTAAAGCCACTTAGAGAGGTCAAGGTTGAGAGCTTCAGGTCTTTTTGTAAGATATTCCAGGAAACAGGAGCAGAATAGGAGAAGGCCCTTTTGCCTAGTTCAGTTCGCACTGAGGGAACACTGCATGTAATAATGTCCTGAGAGCGCACGCTGTAGCTGAACTCACGCAGAGACATGTAGGAGGAGATGTATGAAGGCATCAGCCCAAGAAGTGATTTAAAGATGAAAATGTACCAGTGGGAGAGTCTGTGTGAAGTTAATGATGACCAGTTAACCAGTGAATACAGGGTGCAGTGGTGGGTATGATAATCACAGCCAGTTATGAATCTTAGTGCAACATGATAGACAGCATCCAACATCCAACATCTGTAGGAGCGTTCATGTAAATAATGTCACCGTAATCAATGGAGGGAAGGAAAGCCACAATTACAAGGCGTTTCCTAGCATTCAAAGTTAGACAGGATCTGTTTCTGAAAAATAAAACCACTTTAACTTTCAATTTGTTTACTAGGTTTTCCACATGAAGCTTAACAGAGAGATACAAGTCGACCAAGATACCCAAATATTTATAGGAATCAACAAACTCAATGGGGACGCCATTTGAGGATAAACTTGGATGAAGAACTGCTGGAACAGAGTTCCTGTTTGAAAAAAAACATCCCTTTGGTTTTATTGGCATTTAAGACAAGTTTGAGGCAGAACAAATCAGACTGGATGATATTAAATGTGAATTGCAAAAGCTGGAAAGCCTTATCAACTGTTTTAGCTCGACAATAAACAAATGTGTCATCAGCATAAAAATTTACGGATGCATCTGGGATGATCTGACCTACATTACCTATGTAGATTGTAAAGAGGGTTTGTCCTAAGACTGAGCCTTGTGGTACACCATTTTTGACTGTTAAATAACTGGAGGACATACCATTATGTTGAACACATTGCCTCCGATCTGAGAGATAGTTAGAGAACCAACCAATGGTGTGATCTGAGAAACCAATTTCTGAGAGCTTATGACACAAGATGTCATGATCCACAGTGTCAAAAGCTTTAGACAGGTCTAAGAAAAGTGCAGCGCACTAATCCTTAGCATCCAGTGCTTCAACAACATCATTAAGAACCTTCAGTAAAGCAATCGTGCTGTGTTGTTTCCTGAAACTAGATTGATGGAGAGGTAAGATATTAAATGAGTCCAGGTAATTTTTGATTTGAGAGTTTATCAGTTTTTCTAGAACCTTGGCTAAAATGCAACATTTAAAGATTGTTCTTCCTTTGCTGATGGGAGGTGACCCTACCTCACTGCACAACTATCGGCCAAAGTGTCATAGTCTGCACTTTGTCTGTTTTCTTTGTGTTCTTCTTGTCTTTATTTACTTTCCTGTTCTGTCATAATTTGTCCTCTTGTCTGTAATTTTTGTGCTTGTCCTTCTCTTGGTTCCTTTTTTCTCTTCCTAGTGTTTTGCCTCCATCATGTGGTTTGTCTAAGTTACTACTCCCTCATTAAGTTCTAGGTTTCTTCACCTGTTGTCCTCCCAGCTGTTTGTCATTTGCCTTGTCAGTGTTGGTGTATTTAAGTCAGTGTGTTCAGTTGTCTGGTATCTGGTCATTTCCTCATGAAGACTTCTGCCTCTTGTTTCATGCCCTTCACTACGTCCTTGGTTTTTGTCTCCCCTCATGACCTCTTATTATTCATGTAAGTTTTTGCTGCCACGTCAGCCCTTTTGTTTATTTTTTCATTAAATACTTTTCTTTACTCTTTACCTGAGTTGTTTGAGTCCTCCCTACATTTTTGGGTTCAAAACAATACCAGATCCTTACAGAATGACCAGATCAAATTTAACCCAGCAGGAGGATGACAACAATTTTTGAGTTCCTGTCCCACCAAGCAGAAATGACTCTCCAGTGGGACATGGAAAGGAGAGAGACTCAGCTCAGAGAGTCTCAGTTTCAGTGAGCAACCCGTTACTTTTTAATGAAGGACTGTCCACCTCCGTGAGAATCGCTGTGTTCACCTAGAGGAGACGCTCTGATGCTTTGAAGCACCGCCGGAACCAGACCGGAGCAGAAGCAGGCCAGGGACAACTTCAGCCTCTTCGCCTCTCATGCTGTGGAGCACCTTTCAAGTTTATTTATCTCAGTAACTGAGAACAGAGAAAAAGAGGAGGTGTGATTAACTGAGGATTGACTTATAGGAGAGATTAGATTTGTAGAAGTCTGGTTATTAAGTGAAGTGGCTGACTTTCCATTAGTAACTGTGTCAAATGATGAGCTAGAAGCAACAAAATGTTTGTTGAAACAGTTCAGGATCTCGTGCTTATTTGACAAAGGAACAGAGTTAACAAGAAGTTGTGATGGGAGGTCAGATGATTGGGGGTTGCCTGAGAGAGATTTGATGGTTTTCCAGAATCTGTTAGGGTCATTTAGATTTTTGTAGGTCTGAGATAAGAAATAGTTACGTTTTGCGGCCTTGATGGCAGTTGTGCATTTATTCCTCATCTGCAGAAAACTCAACCAGTCAGTGTCTGAGTCAGATTTTCTCGCTGTGGCCCAAAGCCGATCTCTCCTTGCAGGAGGTCAGCTAGCTCTGGAGTAAACCAGGGGCTGTCTCGTCCCTTTATTCTGAACTGATGAAAAGGAGCATGTTTGTTCACAAAATAAATTAAACTATTATGAAAATAGTTCCAAGCAGAGTTCACGTCATCAGTTAGTAGAATACAATGCCAGTCAAAGTGGGATAGATCCCAGAGGAATGACTGTTCACAAAAATGTTTCAAATCCCTTTTTTGAATTAATCTGGGCTTAGAAGGTGGAAGTTTATTATCCCTGAGAGCCGCTATTACACAATGGTCACTCAAAACGTCAGCGAATACACATGTACCAGGGAATTTGTGAGGCATATTTGTTAGAAACAGGTCAAAGATGGAAGATTTTTCAGGACATTTTTTGTTTGGTCTACTGGGAGAGTCAATCATTTGGGGTAGATTAAGTGATACGCAACAATCCTTGAATTTATCACAGAGGGGGGTCTACTTATCCCAGTCAATGTTGAAATCTCCTGCCAAAAAAATCTCTTTGAATTTTCAATTTCCATGGAATTCAATCAGGGAGGACAGAGCCTCAGGTGTTGCTGAGGGGGGACAATAACAACCCACTACAGATAAGATCTGGCCTCCATTCAAGGTGATGTTTACAGCTAAGGCCTCAAACTGGTTTGGGATTGTTTTAGCAGACACAAGACTAGAAACCAGACAATCTCTGATGTAAATAGCGACTCCACTCCTCTTTTTTTTGATGATCACAGCAATAGATGTTAAATCCATCCCTTATAGATGGCTAATAAATAGTTTAGAAACATTATTAATTCCTTTATAAACACTTTATAAATCATTAATATTTGTTTATTATGCATTGAATAAGGGCCAAAGAGAGACAAAACTGACCAGTTTATTGCCAAATGGTGAGCCAAATCTGCCACCTATTTATTTCATCTAGAGTTGTTATATTAAATATTTCAGACTAAGTTACTACCTTGTAAGCACAATAAGCATTTGTAAACCTAAATTTTATGATATAATATTAGTTGTAGATACGTATAATGATGTAATAAATAACATTATGATGGGAGACTAAAACGAACACTGCCAAGTCCCAACAACATTCGTTTCAGGGCAATGAAGAGAAATATTTATATATGAAATAAGTCAACATAAACATTCATATTTAAAAATAATCGTTTAACATTATTTATCTGAGGAGCAGACTGCTTTAAGTTTAACTACATCACAGAACTCTCATCTTGAGCAAGAATGAAGGCGACAGTGGAAAGGAAAAACTCTTTCATGAGGAAGAAATCTTTATCAGAACCAGGCTCAGGACAAGCGTCCGTCTGCTTCGATCGGCTGGGTTTAGGAACAGATACACAATGGCAGGTCAAAAATCACATTTTAAGATAGAAATCAGTGATTCTTGGGAATTTGGATTAAACAGGTTCTATTTTTTTGGGGAAAAAAAAAGTTTGTTAAATTACCAAATCTAAAATTAAATCATTGTACACCAAGGTCTTAGCTATTAAGCAATGTACTGGTGCAACCTCCCAAATTCTCTTTTTTTTTCATAAAAAAGGCCTTTTCCCAGTCATTACTTTGTTTTGTCAACACTGTCAGACACAATAAAAAGCAAATAATTTCTTATTTACATGGTTTGATATGTATATAGAATTTTTAAATCAATATCAGGCTTTCTTAGTACACGTATAAACTGTAAAATGTTCAATATTTACTTTTGTTCATTTTTTATACTGTTTAACATGTGCTCAATTAACAGATCTAACATTATGCAATGTTTACTTTAGCCCTACATAAAGAAAGTCATGTTTTTTTTATTAGACAAACATATTTGTCAATCAATACAAACAAGTACTTTAATAACTTAACAGCATTGAAGAAACATAGTGTAGGCACATTCATTTAATTCAAATAAAACTCCCTCTGATGGTGGTGACTTTAGAACTGACGGTGGTGACACTAATCTGACGATGATAACAGTGGCCTCATTACAACATGAAATTCATAAATTTAAGCCACTCAAGTCAAGTATGTCTTGCTTAACAACTTTATTTAACTATTTGGTCCAAAAAAATTACAAATGCTGAGCACTGTAATGAACATTTTTCAAGGAATGTAAGGTACAATTTTGGACATGAAGAACAGATAAATGAACAACTTTGTCTTATAGTCTCTTTAGCATAAACTTAAAATGTTTCAAAATACAGAAAGCATTCTATGTAAATTCCTCAAAATACATGGCTAAAAGTCTATATGTGAACTCCTGTGTGTTCCCCGACTTGTTTTACATTATTCCACAACTCATTTAACTTCATTAGGAAGTATATGGTGTACATGTTTCTCTTCTATGAAGGCCATGACTTAAACAGACAGGTTGTAGATCTCCCTTGTCTTGCTTGCACAACCTGGTGATGATGGTTCCACAAGTTTGACCAGAATGTGGTCAAATGGTATGAAGCACCTTTCCACCTCTTTTTGGATAGAATTGTGTGTTGGGCCCATTAGGGTGGAACAACTCCACTTCCACATCTTGGTGATGAACATCTACAGTGACAGCCATTGCTAACCACCAGTTCTGGTCATAAATGACGGCAAGCCAATCTCCACAACAAACTACATCTGCAGATAAATCTGTCACAGTCTCATCAGGACCACTTTTGATCAGTGGCTCTTCCTCTATGGGCTCTTGTTCACTTTCCTCTTGTTCCATTTCCTCCAGTAACATTGCCAAAGGACCTGTCCTCTTTTGCAAGGGTATAGGACCATCATCCTCAACCTGTACTATGGGTGTGTTGGAAGTCAACTGAAATATTGTTGGGCTGAAACACACACATCTGTGGCTCACTGCAAAAACAGGACAGTGTTCTAGATCTCAGAGTCATTTTGTTGTGTGTCGTGTGACCTGATGACGTTTCCGTGTTGCAGGTACAGGTTTTAGTGGTTGAGAAAGGAATGCATCATATGGCTGCATGCCCGCTTCAGTGATGATGTAGAGCTTAGTACTACAGAGACTTCTGCCAACCATCTCATTGTAAGGATGGTACTTTTCTGTGGCCCGGTTTGTGTCTGTTTCCCTCGTGCTTCCTCACTAGTTTCCATTGTTGCCGCCTGTGTCTCGTCCCAGCTGTTTGTCATCATGTCTCGTCTTCTCCCTGTATTTAAGCCGTCCTATTCTGTCTTGTTCTCCGTCGGGTCGTCTTGGTTGGGTACTCTTCCTTGGGTCTCCTGAGTCTTTCCCTGAGTCTTCCTGGTCCCTCGAGTTCCCCGTGTCTCTCGTGTCTCCTGAGTTCCCCGTGCCTCCTTCCTAGTTCATGTAAGTTTTGCTGCCCCGTCAGCTTGTTTATTTTGTACTTTCGTTTTCTCATTAAAAGCCTATTTTTATATATCTGCCGAGTTGAGTCCCTGTTCTGCACTCTGGGTTCGCTCCTGACACAAATCCTAACACTCATGGAAGATATTCCCATCCACAATGTCATTCCCCTGCAGTATAAGGCTGTCTGCAGTTCTTTTCACAGTTCCTCCAATGCCATCTGGGGCTCCCTTACCATGCGAGGTGGGGAAGAAGTTCCAGGTTGTTATTTTGAAACCTAGAGTTTGAGGGACATTGCAGGGGAGAGAACAGTTTTTCTTGTTCTTGTATTGCTTGCTGGGGCCATCTGACCAAAAATGAATAGACTCAACTTCTGGAAACTGTAAACGAATATCTGTCAGGACTGGTTGCATGTAAGTCCAAATGGCAGAGCATCTTTTCGCTTGGATTCTGTTACTGTGCAAAATCCTGTCTTCTGTTCTTTTGTATAGTACATGCCTGTGTGCAAGTTGAACTGTGGTAGATTCTGACAAAAATGACATGACTGTACCTCAGAACTATACTTGCATTTCCATGCCTCAGAAAAATCTACATGCACAAATACTGTGCTATCATTGCACTTCTCGATCATGTTCCTGTACTCTCTAATCTGGTTCTGAACTGAGCACACATGTATTGTTGTTTCTGTCTTCAGTTTGTCTTCATATTGTTTGATAAGCTTTCCCAGTGTGCCACTGTACATCACAAGTCTTGTTTTGAAATGGAGCCCATCTGCTGTTTGATCCTGAACTCGTTCCCATTGCTGCCAATCAACATTGATCTTTTTGTGGTGTGGGAAGTGTATATTTGCGTAGACACCGGGTGCAGGAACGCAGAAGACATGACTCGCTTGTCTGTGAACAGCAGACAAGTTTAAAACTATCCTCCAGTTTGCTAGACTTGACAACACAATTTTGTCTTAGGACTTCAAGCATCAGCTTAGCATTTTCATGGTACCGACATTAGCATCATTAGCATGTCTTACGAGCTGACAATCTTGGTGCTGTGACATAGAATGGACATAAGGCACAGAAGGATGAATAACTGAGCCTAGTACTTGTTTCCTTTTAGGTGAACTTGTAGAGGTTCAATACTGTGTCAGTCAGAATCATTCTCTGGTGCTAAAAAAGTTCAATCTGGTCCTCTGGATATTAAAAAAAAAACAAAAAAAAAAACAAAGCAAAAAAAGTAAATAAGTTTTGCCTTTCATCCGAAAGACTTCCTCAGTCTGACGTGCTGTATTGAGCTCAGTCTTATAAATAGCACCTTCTCAGAGAGGATCAACCAGTTTGCTGCTGACAACCAAAACCAGCTGCTCACATGGTCAAGGAGGACCATCAGCCTAACAATGGATCATTAGCACACTGATGGCTGTTTACTATTCACAGGAGGCTGAGTGACACTAGCAATAACAGCATTGTAAGGGGGACAGTTGAACCCAGAGGCCTCCACCCCTGTTTAATGATGGACAATTTCTTTTCACAAAAATGGCCTCCTTTACTCCTCTCTCAAACCATCGTTCCTCTCTGTCCAGGATGTGAACATCTTCATCCCTGAAAGAGTGGCTGCTGGCCTGGAGATGAGTGTAGACCGCAGAGTCCTGGCCTGATGATGTTGATCTCCTGTGCTGGGCCATCCTTTTGGCCAGTGGCTGTTTAGTTTCCCCGATGTAAGACTGATCACAGCCCTCCTGACACTGAACAGCATACACAACATTACTCTGTTTGTGCCGGGGGACTGGATCTTTGGGATGAACCAGTCTTTGCTGTAATGTATTTTGGGCTTTAAAAACTACTGAGACGTTATGTTAAGAAAATAAACGTCTCAGTTTCTCTGATACTCCCTCAACATATGGAATGACCACTGATCTGGTTCTGGGTTCCTCCTTTTCACCTGATGGCTGACTTCTTTGCTTTCAGGAAGGTCCAGTTAAGATATCCACATTGCTCTAGAGCAGGGGTGGGCAATTATTTTTTCCATGGGGCCACATGAGAAACAGAAAATATTGTGGAGGGCCGGCCAAAAGGCTGATCTCAATTCTGCATAATATTAACTCTATTTCTTTATAAAATTTGTAAATAGCATTGTTTTGACAAGCTTTTAAGAGTATATGTTATAATTAAGCAATGAAAACATGAGGTTGCCTTCCAAAAAAATGTAATTTATTCAAGCGAATTTCCCAAACAATGGGAATGGCAATAAATCCCTAAAACAACATCATAAAAACACACAACATGTGCAAATAAAAATAACCACAATACAATTAAAATCATGCACAACTCAACCATCAAAACATCATTTAAAACTTCTTACATTTTTAAGTTGTTTTTTCTTGTTCAGTGAGAGAAATCTAGTCTCTCCTGGGCTTTAACGAGTGCATCAAAATCAGGTTGAATGTCTGAGGTGGAGATGCGAAGCACAGCTGACAGATGATCATCAGTGAGAGATGATCTGTACCTGGATTTCGTGAACTTCATCATTGAAAATGTTTGTTCACATATGTAGGTAGAGCCAAAGAGAACCAACATCTTCTGAGCATGTCTCTTCATGTTTGGAAAGTTCTCCTCTTTGAGAGAAGAGTAGAAATCCAGTAGAGATCCTGATTTAAAGAGCTCTGCCAGTACTGCATCAGACTGCAGATCAATGAGTTCCAGCTGAACATCACTGGGTGCATTATCCACACTGCAGGTAAAGGGAGAGGAAAGCATGTGCATTTCATCCTCGATTGTTCTGAGATCTTCAAATCTCCTTGAAAACTCACAATGCAATGCTCCTAACATGGATGAGTACCTGCGGAGGTGATCGGCTGATGGTGTGACTTCTTTCAGGGTTTGCATGTGAGTGAGATTGTTGCTCTCCAGTTGGCTTGAAAGAAACAGCATCTTTTTCATGAAAGCCTTCACCAGGGTGTGCATTTCATGAACAAAAAGGCCCCTGCCTTGCAGCTTGGTGTTCAGGTCATTCATCAGTGCTGTCACATCAACAGCAAATGCAAAATCTGCCATCCAGTCCTCATCTGAGAGCTCTGGGATGTCTTTGCCTTTCATCTCACAAAACTCTTGAATCTCTGTTTTCAGGTCCCAAACTCTTTTTAGCACTTTGCCCAGGCTGAGCCATCTGACAGGTGTGTGGTAGCCGATGTCACTATGCTCAGACTCATGATCCTCCAAAAGTGCGACAAACTGTCTGTGATTCAATGCCCGTGCCCTGATGAAGTTTACTATGTTAGTAACAACATTAATAACATGGTTAATTTTTAGCACTGACTTGCACAACACATGTTGGTGTATAATACAATGCAAAAATACCAATTCCTGATCTGAGTCGATTTCAGACACTTTATCTTGCATACGTTTTAAAAGTCCCACATTTTTCCCTGTAAGATTTGGACAACCGTCCGTTGTGACACCTGCCAGTCTGTCCCATTTCAGTCCCAGTGTGTCCATGCACGCATTCACCTCCATGAAGAGATCGCCCCCTGTAGTCGTCCCTTTCATCGACCGCATTGCTGCCAGCTCCTCCGTAATCTTGAAGTCCGGCGTGATCCCGCGGACAAATACGAGTAACTGGGCTGTGTCACGGACATCACAGCTTTCGTCCAAAGCCAAGGAGAAAAAGTCAAAACTTGCCACTTCACGTTGCAGCTGAAGCTCCAGATTCCACGATATGTCCTCCACCCTTCTCGTCACGGTTCGCCTGGAGAGCGGGACTTTCTCAAATACTTCTTTTTTTTCAGGGCATATTAAAGCTGCGGAGTCCACCAAGCACTCTTTGATAAACTCCCCCTCCGAGAATGGCTTACTGTTTTTAGCGATTTTGTGAGCTATCACAAAGCTGGTCTTGGTTGCTGCATCCCTGGATGTGTGAAGCTTGGTAAAAAAGCCTTGCTGCTTTTGCAGTTTAGCTAGCAAAGCTTCCGATGTCCGCGCCTTTTCAGCGTCAGTCATGTTCTTGTATTTCTCCCCGTGTTTCGTCTCGTAATGCCGACTCAAATTGTAGTCCTTAAACACGGCGATCTGCTCCCCGCAAACTAAACACACGGCTTTACCCCTGACTTCAGTAAATAAATACTTAGCAGTCCAATTTTTGTTGAAAACCCTGCATTCTTCATCTACCTTTCTTTTTTTAGCATAAGCAGACATTTCTGAGGGCTGAAGTCGTCTTGTGACTTGCTAGTGACAACGATCAAATCACGCGCATGTCTCAATATACGCTTTGCGTCATCATGTACGTAAATAAAAAAAAACTTCAAAATAAAAGCATTGCAGCTTCAGTCCATGCATCAGGTAAAATAAGAAAATATGTTTATTTTGTAATTTCCAATTAACGTTGCACGGGCCGGTCAGAGTCAATCAAAGGGCCGCATGCGGCCCGGGGGCCGTACAATGCCCAGGTTTGCTCTAGAGCCTGTCTTGTGTGGGATTTCTCCTTCTGCCTGTCTCCTGAGTTAGTGGGGACGCTGTTTGCTCTGTGATACAGAGTCCTGATGACTCCTAACTTGTGTTCCAAAGGGTGATGGGAGTCAAACTGCAAATACTGGTCTATGTGGGTGGGTTTGCGGTACACTTTAGTTTGCAAATGTCCTCTATCAGAGACTGAAACCTCACAGTCCAAGAAAGCCAACCTGCCATTTTTTACATCTTCTCGTGTGAACTTGATGTATTTATCCACAGAGTTGATGTGGTCAGTAAAATGTTGGACTTCTTTAGATTTAATTTTAACCCAGGTGTCATCAACATACCTGAACCAATGACTTGATGGTGTCCCTGAAAAGGACGTCAAGGCTCTCTTTTCTACCTCCTCCATGTACAGGTTGGCAACAATAGGAGAAACTGGAGACCCCATAGCACACCCGTGTTTCTGCCTATAATATTGCTCCCCATATGTGAAGTAGGTTGACTGCAGGCACAGTTTCAAGAGTTGACACAGTTGTTCTGTGGAAAGTGGAAAAAAAATGAAAGAGGGTGAAGCAGAACTCAGAATCTTCACATATGGGGAGCAATATTGTTTCCCTAATTGAAACAATTTTATTTATAATGTAGATGAACAGATGCTCAGATATATTCATCATTTAACACGGATTCCTCATTTTTCTGGACTGAATAAAACGTGCATTGAATTTAAGGAAATGCAAACGTGAGACGTCATTTATATTTGACCCATCAAAATGAATGCGGTCATTTATTTACAGAATCAAAATTTAACATCAAACATTTACATTAATTTGGCAAATTATGAAAATAACAACATAAGCAATCAATCAAGAAAAATCATACGGCCATGATTTTTCCGTTGCTTCACCACAGACATTTATGAAAACTGTACAATTATGATCTTTTACCCACATGAATGTGGGTGAGCATTTTACACAGACATTTCTAAAATATCTGGAAGAATTTCTACTTGAGAGAAAAGTTTAGAGATGAAAGAAGTTTAGAGGGAATAAAAGATGGGGTTTGAGGGGAAGTAAGTTTTCACCAGAACGGCACTCTCCATCAGAAACCCAGCTCGCCTCGGTACGCTTGGTAGGAAACTTGACCCATTACCTTTCTGATGATAATCAGCAGATATGGTGTTCCGTTAACGCTACCTGTCCAGCGTCTCCTTAGTATGGCTGTAGCTCGTCAGAAGTAGTGGCGAGTGAAAGGTGTTATACTCCCATGGAACTCGGAAGAGCTTTGTTGTCATGTCAGGAACTCCAACAGCACTCCATCAGAACTTTAGCTCTCGTGTAGTTTACAGAACTCCCACAGAACTGACTAGACCAGGAAGTACTGACATTTTAAAGACTCTTTCCCGGTTCACTTTTTGGGATTTGTTCATTGGTCAGAAACGACCAGACGGGGTGGGTTTTGTGACGTAAGAGGTTAGAGGCAGCGAGAATTGTTATGAGGCAGATCAGAAATGTTCTCACAGACAGAGAGGGTTTTGTTTTGGCGTGTTTCAGGAAACAGGTGCAAAACATCTCTACTTACGTCTGAGAGGATTCTAAAACATGACAGTTTTAACATAACAACTTGTTTTTCGTTTGACTGTAACCTTGTAAACGCACACACTTGCTCATTCAAAAGCAGAAATCAGAAAAATGCATAATTACTCTGTAACAGCTTTTAACATGAGTTCTAACTGCATGAGAATAAAAATCATTACTCAGTTAATAAAATTGATTAGTTCACTGCAACATCTAAAATGGTTTGAACTAAGACACTTTGATTATCAACATTTGTAGAATAGTAGTGATAATAAAAAGAGAGTGTTCTTTTCACTTGAATCTTCAAGAAAGAAAGTCTCAGGATGGGTGAACCTGTATTTATGTATTCAAATACATGAAATGACAGTTCCTGTCCCACAAGGTTCTAAAGGTCAAGAGTTTTGACCTTAGACTTAGTTTCGACGTAGGCCTAGTCCACTACAATAAAGAATCTCATGAAGTCATCACTGCTTATAGTTGTAGGGATACAATAATCAACAGAGATAGGATTTTTCATTAGACTAGCTATGGTACTGAAAAGGAACCTGGGATTATTTTTATTCTCATCAATTAAAGATGAATAATATAAAGTTCTAGCTTTACGGAGTGCTTTTTTGTACGTTATCAGGCTATCTCTCCAGGATAAGTAAGATTCCTCAATGTTAGTGGAGTGCCATTTTCTTTCTATCTTTCTTGATTACTGTTTTAAAGTATGTAACTCAGAATTGAACCAAGGATCTAATCTTCTTTGATTGATTACTTTCTTTTCCAGCAGAGCAGCTTTAGCGAGTGAATTTTGCAAAGTAGTTGTAAAATTATCAACTATATGATGTAAGTCACTGCTCTATGATGCATTACTCTGCAAGACAGAAGAAAACGATGGACGAGTCTTTAAATTTGGTTACAGTATTTTCTGATAAGCACCTGCTAAGGTGAAATTTACTCTCAGTGACTGTGTAGTCATTTAATGTAAACTCAAATGTAATAATAAAAAAAAAGGTCAGACACAACAGGACTTTGAGGGTGGATTACCAAGTTATTAATCTCGATGCCATAGGTCAGAACTAGGTCAAGGGTGTGATGATGAGAGTGAGTAGGTGTTCAAACTTTTCGTGTAAAACCAATTGACTATTAATATCCTGATGCATGCTCAATAATCCAGGTAGAAAAATCCAAAAAAGTTCAATCTGGTCCTCTGGACATTCAAAAAAAAACAAAAGCAAAACAAAGCAAAAGCAAAAAAATAATAATCTAGAAACGTTTCGTCTCTCATCCAAGAGACTTCCTCAGTCTGAGGTGCTGTTTTCAGCTCAGTCTCTTAAATAGCACCTTCTTGAGCATGTGATCAGCTGGTTTTGGTTGTCAGCAG
>NC_056517.1:9348222-9369219 GCF_014905685.2 Nematolebias whitei | reverse complement strand
CAATTGTGTAGGCCGCATCACCTCGCCGCACGTCGGGGGTCACCATTTTGTTGTGGATAGAATACCACGTCGTGTTCAAAACGGCGGAGGCGTCGCCCTTCGTATAAAAGATTTATTTGACACAACATGGGTTACAGATATTCAGAGACAAACAGTTACATTAATAAGATATATGCATATAAATGGAGCATTAGGAACAAACCGCCTCGTGCGTGCCTCTCTGAAAATGCTCAGTGCGCGTGCGTCATTCCCGGCCTTTTATCCCCGTCTGAGAAGGCTAGCTTCCTGATTGGTTCAGCTTCTGTCGCTATGGTTACGACGTAGCCCGCCCCCTCAAGGACGTTACGTCTATATTTCAGATAAGTTTTGGTTCGGCTTTTGTTTAAAGTTTAACTTGCTATTATACTTTAGGGATATAAAATGATTCGTGTCTAAATTGTTTATGCGTAATAATTAATAACTATTAATTATTACCTATCTCCTGGGTGTTAATTCACTATCTGTTGGAGGTCTGGTGATTCTGTTTTTAAGGCAGAATCATCTTAGTTTCTGTGTCTGCGTTTAAAACCGTTAACACTGTTTGTTTAACATGATAACACTGATTTGAAATAGTTGTTTATTTCTAGGAATAATTATATTATCTAACTTATGTTCGTGTTTTTATTTGGATCATGGTTATACTCTTAATTTGATTTTACTTAGTCAAACTATACTGTCTAAATTAAAGAGCTGTTCTAGCTTTATTTATGTTAATCAGTCTGCTCTCTGGCCTGATTTGATTGCTTGTAATTTATCAAATGTGAACTTGTAAAATTATCTTTAGCTACTATGAGATTATATTTAAAGGTCAACTAGTTAGAATTAGCAAACACTTTCTATACACATAGTTCAACCTTGGAAGAAAGACACGCACACACTTTATATGACCTGACATTTGAGTGCTTGATAGGAATTATAAAAAGGTATAAAATATTAAATCCAACATTCCCTCTTTTGAACTCCCATATTCATGGGAGTTCACCCTCTTTATGGATTTATTTATCAATATGGATGTGACCCAAACTTACTGCACTCCCCAGGGGTCCTGGACCAGACCCCTGATCCAACACCTGTGAAAAGTACCACACACATAAACCTTTATAAAAATACAAAAAAGCAGCAACACCCCTCCTAGAGAAAGATAAATAAGTGAAACTATTTTAAACCACCTTTAAAATACCTCGTGGTATTTTAGAATGATTAAATGCCTAATTGAATGGAGTAAAATATTTGAATATTTAAGTTACTGAATATTTAAGTTAATAGTCAAGTTAAGTTTATAGTTAAGTTTCCAATTGAATCCACGACCCTTCTCTGGTTGTTTTTCAGAATGATTGAAAGTTAAGACTAAACACTCATTAAACAGGAAAAGCCAACACCCTCAATTTAAACATTTCTATCTAGCAGGTCTTCGGTTCTTGAGCTTGAGGTGGGAGCCCTTGTTCGTCCACAAGGGTCCTTTGGTGCTCGGCGGGATTCGGCCCGCGGAGTTACCTTCATGTAAAGTCCTCAGAACCGTATCAGTTTGATTAAACATTCTAAATGACGTGTGTGTATTGGGACAAAACTAAAATCAGTTTGACGCGTCTTCTGTTCTTCACGGTCAGGGCTGGTAATCTTCCGTCCTTACCCGATCCACCCGACCGACTTCAGGCAGAGCGGAGACTTCTTCTCCGATGTTTGCTACTGCCTCTTTCCAACCAGAATGAAGGGGCAAAGAATGAGCTCCCACGAAGGTCCTGTCACCTCCTCCAGGTGTAGTGGGGAGCTGTCTTCAGATCATCCTCCATGTGGACCAGCGATCGATTCCTCTCCTCTGCAGGGATGCCCTGGTGGGGTCGTACAGGTGCCACTCTCCTTCTGGGGACCGATGACATATGATGTTCTGTCCACCACCTGGTGGGGTCTTGTCCTGTCCCTCTTTTCAGCAGGACTCCGTCTGATGTGAGTTTGTCTCCTCGGTCAGAGTTCCTCCCTCCTGATGAGAAAAGCTGGACACCAAAGCTTGTGAATTGTTAAACACCCTGCATGGCCTTTTGATTATTTTATATGTGGGATCCATGACCTGGGCCTGGAAAAACTGACTGTGGTTACTTCTGTAGTGAATAAAACCTATTTTCTGAATTATTGGGCACCCTAATGGTTGTTATTGCTATTGATAGGTGTATTATTAAACTGTAATGTTATCCTAAAACAGAATCAGTAAAACTAAAATAAAATGCTCTTCTTACATGCATCTGTTCACTTGAAGCTGAATCGTGTTACATACTGGACTTCTCCAGGTATACCTGTGTGCTCTCATCTCATCTGTCACCCTTACAAGCCTTCGTCGTCAACCGGTCTACCTACAATTAAAATTAAACATACACAATACAACAATAACAATAATAATCCTCCACACCGGCCCCTCTTCCTGGAGCCTGTGGAAGAAACTTCATTAAATCGCTTGCGCCAACAGCATCAATCAAAATACAATATAAACTTAAAAGTTTAACCAACTGACATACAACATTGTGAGAGGAAAAAAATATTTAATCTTCCATCCATGTACCTGTCTGTGCTAGAGAAGGGAAGAAATAGCAAGGAAGAAACAGAGAGAAAGGGGAAAAATAAAAGAGAAAGAGAACGAGGAAAAAATGGTTAAAATCCTTTGTTCATGAAACCTTTTCTTATTCGCCCAATTAAACTATAAGTCCAGTCCAGTCCAGTCAAGTCAGTTGTGTTTAAAATTATCAAACCACCCTATTTCCCTTTAACATTTGCTCAAATCCACCTCAGGCTAGGGGCGTCCCCCTTTCTGGAATCTGTACACATTACAACAAAGAGAAAAAGACACTTCTGTTAAACCGATATACATATATACAAGTGCAACGTGTTATGTAGGTTTCTGATTTATTCATTTCCCACTGTCAATTTGATTACCCTACATGATATGATCTTTTAATCGCCTCAGAAGAAGTTAATTTTGTATAATTTGTAATGATCTATGAACTGCTTCCTGCTCAGAGCTGCCTACACACCTCCCCCCTTTTTGAAACGGCATTGTTTCAAATCTGAAGCATTACCGTCTGCAATCCACTAACACTCAGATTGAGTATTAGTTACAGAACTAAAAATATGGTGTAGTTTTAAACTTCCCACTACTGTTATTCAACCCAGGTTTTGCAAACAATTACCCAACTACAACCCAAGCTCCCCTATAAATTAGCAAAAGTTAATCATTGAATAAATTTCTTCTCTTATATCAAACCAGACCCACCAAAATTAGCCCCTTCAAGGCAAAGACAATCATCCAGTGTTATTTTAGAAAACATTAGTGAACTCCATCCAAATCAGGTCTCAGGTTTCTCCTGAATGAGACTTCCTGACCTGTATAAACGGAAAGTTAAAATCAATATTTAGTTCAGGGGTGTGGAGCATTTGAGGTAATAAAACAATTTCCATCTCAGAGCAGTTGGAGCAGGTCGAATCGTCTAGCACTCCCACCTCTGTACGTCTGTGTCCTGTTGTGTCACCTGTTTTAAAATGAGTCTATGTGAGTGATTATTATCAAAGCCAGCTGCAGTTTTTGATCACGACCCCAAAGTGCCTAGAAGACCATCACAGAACAAAATGTGGGGTCGACACCTCCGTCCGGCTGCAGTTGATGTTAGTGACCTTGGGCAGAGTGACCACCAGTTCTTCGTTCAGCCTTTATGTCCCCAGATTCGTCTCCGTCTGTTTGGAGACCAGCTCAGCTTTGTGCAGCAGTTCATATCTCAGCATACAGCAAGTCTTGACTGGATGTTCTTGCTGTGTACAAACTCCATCCCCCCTCTGGAGAGTTGGTTCAGTTTGCTCTTGGACTGTTAGATCTTTGAAAAGTCAAGTTACTTGGCTGAAAAGTTCTTTGTTGTTTTGTCAGATGTGCTCGACTGACAACTTATTTGAACCGTCCCATTGCGTCGTCAGTTTCACAGACCCAACGTCAGCGCCCACCTGAACACATCTGTATCCGATCCGGCCCCCGGCACTCGAGAGTCCTGATCAAAACTCAGATGGATGCTGTATGCAGTTAAATGCTACCTTCCATGTTTTGTGGGCCTAAGTAGACTCATCTTCCCACTCCAAAGTTCTGTCATCTCTAGCTGCAGAGAAGAAAAGAGATAATCAAATTATTAAAACCAGATTCAACATTCATCTGTTATCCACATTAATCGTTAGTTAGCAAGTTTTATTCTGGGACCACAGCGTTTACCCCAACGGAGTCATTCTGGTGTTCTGGATCGTACAATAGATGTTTTAACCGCTCAATTACACAAGAGTGAAAGCTTTAATTAAACACTGCACAAGCCAATTCTTTACGCCTACTGCATAAAATATTCCCCTCCAAACAATGTCCTCCATCTTGTAGAGTATGTGTGTTGACACATCACCTGACAGTGAAGTCCACTCCCAGGGCCACATTATCGTCCAGACCTTGTAAATTTAGGCAGCATGTTAATATGTAATCACTTATTGTTATATAACCAATCTGCAAATCATCTCTTGTCATAACTATGCTTTCCCACTGTATCACAAACAAGATACTTTTAATACAAATCAATTAAGACTATGTATACCCTTCAAGACATCACAAAGTCCCTTATCACTGCACAAAAACGTGTACATGCCCTTTGTTCACAAAGTACAACTTCTTAAACTCACCATGTACACCTCTCTGTTGTCCTTTTTCACTCCCAGGACCTGTGTGAAGTCTCAAACAATAAAGTTAAATTCATGGACCCACTAGAATTGTCGTCGTCCCATAAATAACCTAGTCCCTGCAGCTCTCAGAAGGAAACAGCTCCTAAATGCTAAACATTTCCAACACGTGATCAACTCATGTGGACTGATTTCTTAAACTGAAGTTTTTCAATTCGAGTACAATTAAGATTGATTTATTTAACCCAAGTATTTACAATTTGAGTTTAGTTATGGCTGTATAATTTAATCTAATTTTTTATTTGAGTTTAGTTTCCTAACGTATTTAACTTTTTCAATTTGAGTCCAGTAAGGTATTGTTTGACCAGAATAAAATTCTATATTTTACAAGTGTCAAGGATTTTGTCCCTTACTCATTTTAATCTGTTGTTTCGCAGTTGAGTTTAAAACCTGAGTTTATTGTCAATTCCAAGAAGAAAGTCAATCTAATTTGTTCAGGACCACCAAGGCCACCCCTACAATATTTCTCTTCCACTCGTTCGCTTTGACATCTCAACCCTCTACTGTCTAAGCTGACTCCAAGATGATTCAACCTTCTCCAGCAGACTCACTCCGACTCCATCTCCTGGTTAAATACAGCTCGTACACGTGATGTCCCCTCTTTCCTTGAGATTCAAACCATTCTCTGTTTCAGAGTTCACTGCCTCCTTCCTATCTTACAGAAAATTGTTTCGTTTAACCTTGTGTCTGCTCCCATCTCCGTTTCTGTCTGGCCTCCGACGGCTATCAGCAAATATTTGAAAGATCTTCAGCTATCCCTGTTCCCATATCAGATACCATTTAGCTGTGACACGCCAATCAGCTATATTTTTAAATTAATCCAACTTGTACAGCCTAAATCATTAAAAATCAAGCTCTACCCCCTTAATTTTGGTACAAAAGCTCATTTCCGCTTGTTTGTGCTAGTGGCCCCCTGATCTAAAACTAATTACCTCCTGTTCATTTTGATACTCCCTATAAGTCATGCAATTTGCCTCTGATATGATCCTATAGATTTTCCACAGGCTTCACCTGTACCACATTCATGAGTTCCACACCTGATAACAACATTCACACACCCAGGCATTCAAATATGTTATTGTCATTCACCCCTGGCTGCAGCCGTAATAAAACAAACACAAGTCTGGTACGGAACAACCCAGCAGCCAGACCCGTCCTTGCCTCACAGCAGCGCCCCCTTCCGGTCAGGATGCGGAAGCACCGATCACACAAGACACCTCTGACGCAGAAACGAAGACAAAACAAAACACGCGTACACCTTCACCTCGTGTGTGGAACAAAGAAACGCTCCCTTCCCCCTCACGAGTGCTTTACCACACACACAGGCTCCAAGCAGACTTTCTCCGACACACAGAAAAAAGAGAAAAGCAACCCTGAGCTTCCGCCCACACACAGCTCACTCCCCCCTCTCTCTTTTTTTGTTACGTCTCTCCCAACGCGTCCCCCCTGAAGCGTTCACACGACATACATAATACGGCTCAAACAAAGTTATTACAACGTCCTAAAACTAATGCGATCCCCGATCACATGAAATTTGGTAAACACTACGCTATTTCACTCATTTTCTCTCAAAGCTAAAGTAAAAAATGGAGTCCAGTGTAGGCGGCAGTCAACACTCGCCAGAGGAGGCCCGACCCTCAGCCCCTACAGACGCTTGTGAAACGCTATAGACCTAAGTCTCGTCAGACTTAAAGTTTTGGATGGCAAATCCCGCTGAATTTTGAGAGAAAACGTTGTCACCCACGTGACTTCCGGTAGGCCTTCAGCCGTCCACCGGTACAAGTCCACAAAACTTGTGAAAACTACCTAAAAATGACTAAGTAAGCATTCAGCGCTAAAACCGTCTGAATATCGTAATCCAATCTCGTCAGAATTAACACGAATCACAGGGAGTTATCTTAAATAAAACCATCTTTATTTTCCGGAGATGGCCGCACGCACACGAACAGAGGAAGTTGAATTTAGTCTTAATTTAGTTTACCGCCGAAAAGCCAGAAACTCCGGACCTTAAGGTCCAAACAGTTAACCAGCTTACCTGAAAGTAATGGGCCCAGTTCCTCTCTCTGTGTGCACCGCAAGCCACCTCGATCCAATTGTGTAGGCCGCATCACCTCGCCGCACGTCGGGGGTCACCATTAAATATCCAAGAATTGTCCACAAATAATACTGATGCTTGTGTAATATGTGTAATAACTGCACCATGCTACTTTCATCATGAATATAAATTTATTCAATCCTGGTGTGAATAGCTGTATTATCACTCACTGCAAAAAGTGAAAGGAGATTCAAGGATTCAAGGTTCTTTATTTGTCATTCCACCACATGTAACACATGTGGTGGAATGAAATTATGTAAACAGGGTCCCAGTTACATCCAACAAAAGTATTAAAATGTAAAAGAAAAACACCAATAAGATCTAAGATATGAACTAAGAAAAACGTTAGCAGCATAAACTAGCATAAAAACAATACACTGAACAGCAGCACACACATGGATTTGTGTGAGCAGATGAGTACAAATGAACACAGCAGTATGAAATAGATTCTAACTCTAAATATCTAACCAGGATAATCACTGTGAAAAATTACATCATGTTGCTGCTGATCTAACAGTCTTTGGGTAGAAGCAGTCTAGTAGTTCTACAATTAATGCTCCTTAACCTCCTTCCTGACGGGAGTGGGGCAAAACGTGAGAGTGCTGGTTGAATGGGAGCCTTCATGTAGGGTGACCAGATGTCCCTGATTTTTGGGGACAGTCTCCGTTTTGGACGACCTGTCCCTGGCTAAAACTGTCCCCGAAAATGTCCCTGATTTGAGCTTTTAATGAATGAGAAAAAAAAAGTTGCACGTAGACTGTTATTACTGTAGCCGGGTGCAGTTGCACGCAACAATCGCTGTTACTGCAACAGCTGGTTGCACCGGTGCTGCAGCGTGGACGTTACAGACCGAAGAAGAAGAAGAGCCACGCGCGCCACCTTTGAAACAGAAGAAGAAGGCACACAGCATGAGTGTGTCAACACTGATTGGGAGGAAAAAAAAACACTGATGGGGATTTCTCCTGTGATGGTATGTATGAACTGATTTATTTTGTTTGAACTGGGCTGATCTTTGCCATGATCAAATTTTGTTCACAGTAGGAAATGTTTCTAGTGTTGTCAGCTGTGTCCAAATAAATTAATTAATAGGGCTGAGATGATGATAAACATGAGGACCCAAACCAAGCTTTTATTAACAAATATCAACTAAAGGCAAGAAGAGGAGTAACTGCAGCTCAACTTATAGAGAGAGGGAGAAATCATAACAGGATGATGAACTGTCTTCAGGCTCAGTTAAGCTGGTTTAGATTTGACGCGTTGAATATTGCACGAGGGTGAACACGCCAAGGGTTCATCCAAAATGAGATGTTTTAGAATTGATTAGTGACTTATATTTTCTGAGCTAGCTATTAGTTGTTTTGCTAAATTCTTAAAACTCAAATCAATCTGCTGGCTTCTCAGATAAATAGTGATAACTTACTTTTATATATGAATGTTTCTGTTCAGATGACTTCTGTTGTGACTTGGAGCTTTATAAATAAAGTGAACTGTATAAATAAACTTAGTTGATTTGTGCACATAGACTTTCAGGATTAGGTGTGTAATTAAATATTATGATCAACTGCATCAAATGCAGCACTGAGGTCTAGCAGGACCAGTGTAGACACCTGCCCATTGTCTGAGGCTATGAGAATATCATTAGTAACTTTCACCTGTGCCGTTTCTGTGCTATGATTAACTCTGAATAATTAAAAATAATGTTAATTTTTATAATAAGATTGTACTAGGATAACCCCAGTTTTTCATCTAAAACTTACAAACTTACAAAAGGTATCTCAAACAAAAATATAGTTTTCTTTGTTAAATAGTACATTTTCAGTATCTAATATTTTTGTAGGGGATTGTGATGATATTATGTCTCTGTTTTAGAGTAGTGGAAGACTTATAGAAGAGGAGAGAGGAGAGAAATAGACTAATAGAAAGAAGAGATGTGTGATGTTACTTCTGAAGTCCACAACCATCTCCTTCGTCTTCTTCACATTGATGTGAAGGTTATTGATTGATTGATTGATTGATAGATTGATTGATTGATTGATTGATGTGAAGATTGTGGTTTGGTCTAGTTGACAAACTTGAATGAACAGTTCAACAAGTGTTCTTTAGCCACATTCTGACATAGATTGCAGCCACCAGTGTTAAAGTACTACAGCACAGTCACTTCAAAGTTTTCATATTTATATGCTGCGCCAATATTTAAACCAGCCACTGGGGAGCACAAGCCAGTGCACCTTTTGTGCCGGTCCCTGCCTGGGTAAATGGTGAGTGTTGTGTAATCAAGGGCATCTGACATAAAACACTTTTGTCAAAACTATAATGCAAGTTCATCAAAGCAAAACCATACCAGCTTGGTTGAGGCCCGGGTTAACATCAACCACCACCGGTGCTGTTAACAAACAGGGTGCTGGTGGAAATTGTGCTACTGTTAGTCAAAGTTCACAACGAGGGAAAAATGTTACGAGACAGAGGGAGAAGAGGAAAGGCAAGAATGTAGGACTGAGGGTTGCAAATCTAAATGTGGAGACAATGACAGGGTAAGGTAGAGAGATAGCTGACATGATACAGAGAAGGAAGGTAGATGTTATATGTGACCAAGAGACCAAGTGGAAGGGCAGCAAGGCTCACAGCCTTGGAGCAGGGTTTAAACTGTTTTATCATGGTGTGAATAGAAAGAGAAATGGAGTAGGGGTGGTCCTGAAGGAGGAGTTGGTAAAGAATGTAGTAGAGTTGAAGAGAGTGTCAGATAGGATGATGTGTCTGAAGGTATAAATAGAAGATTTGATGTTCAGTGTTGTCAGTGGTTATGCTCCACAAGTTGGATGTGATGTGGAGGAGAAAGACATTTTGGAAGGATCTGGATGAAGTGATAGAGAGTATTCCCAGGGAGGAGAGAGTGGTGATCGGAGCAGATGTGAGTGGACATGTTGAAAGAAACAGAGATGATGAGGAAGTGATGGGTAGGTTTGGTGTCAAGGAAAGAAACCCAGAAGGACAGATGGTGGTGGATTTTACTAAGAGACTGGAAATGGCAGTAGTCAACACATTTCCAAAAGACGGAGGAACATAGACTGTCTTATAAGGGGAGGAAGGAGTATGCCGGTAGACTACATTCAGTGTAGAAGGGGAAACGTGAGAGAGATTGGGGACTGTAAGGTTGTGGAAGGGGAGAGTGTGGCCAGACAACATCCGATGGTTTTGTGAAGAAGAGAAAAAGAGCAAAATCAGAGAAGACTAAATGTTGGAAGATGAAGATGGAAGAATGTTGTGAGAAATTCAGAGAGGAGTTGTTAAAGGCTCTGAGTGGAAAGAAAGAGCTTCCAAATGACAGGGCTACTACAGCAACAGGAATTAGAAAGACAGGTAGGAAGGTACTTAGTGTGTCATCTGGACAGAGAATGGATGATGAGGACACCTGGTTGTGGAATAGTGACATGCAGGAAGCAATTCAAAGAAAGAGTTTAGCCAATAATAAATATGACAGTGAGAGGACTGAAGAGAGGAGACAGGAATATAAGGAGATGCAATGCAGAGCCAAAAGGGAGGTGGCAAGGCAAAGCAGAAGGCATACAATGAGTTGTATGGGATGCTGGACACTAAAGAGGGCAAGAAAGACTTGTACTGAGCGGCAAGACAGAGGGATCAGGCTGGAAAGGATGTGCAGCAGGTTAGGCTTGTTAAAGATAGGAATGGTAATGTTTTAACAAGTGAGGAGAGTGGGAAGGAGTACTTTGAGGAGCTAATGAATGAAGAGAATGAAAGATAAAGAAGAGTAGAGGTCAGAATCTGTGGACTAGGAAGTTGGAAAGTTTAGTGAGTGTGAAATCTAGAAAGCTCTGAAAAGAATGAAGAAGGGGGAAGACAGTAGGACCTGATGACATACCAGTAGATGTTGGGAAATGTCTTGGAGAGATGGCAGTGACGTTTTTGACTCAAATATTCAATGGCATATTTGAAGGTGAGAAAATGCCAGAGGAATGGAGGAGAAGTGTGCTGGTGCCCATTTTTAAAAACAAGGATGATGTACAGAGTTCTAGCAACTACAGGGGAATTAAATTGATGAGCCACACAATGAAGATCTGTGAGAGACTTGAGGGAGCATGGCTTTTATGGGAGGTGAATATTTGTGAGCAGCAATATGGTTTCATGCCAAGAAAGAGCACCACAGATGCCATCTTTGCTTTGAGGATGCTGATGGAGAAGTACAAAGCGGGTCGGAAATAACTCCACTTTGTCTTTGTATACTTAGAAAAAGCATAAGACAGGGTGCCGAGGGACGAGGTGCAGTATTGCTTGAGGAAATCTGGAGTGGCAGAGAATTATGTTAGACTGATACAGGGCATTTATGAGGACAGCAGGACAGTGGTGAGGTGTGCTGTATCAGTGATAGATAGCTTCAAGGTGGAGGTGGGAGTGCATCAACGATTGGCTTTGAGTCCCTTCTTGTTTGCTGTGGTGATGGACCGACTAACAGATGAGGTCAGGCAGGAATCCCCATGGACTATGATGTTTGCAAATGTGACATTGTGATCTGTGTTGAGAACAGGGAACAGGTGGAAAAGAACTTGGAGAGGTGGAGGTATGAACTTGAAAGAAGAGAAATGAAAGTCAGCCATATTGACAGGTGCGTAAATGAGAAGGAAGCCGGTGGAACAGTGAGGCCACAAAGGTGCAGGGCTTCAAGTGCTTGGGGTCCACTGTCCAGGAAAATGGGGAGTGTGGTAAAGAGGTGAAAAAGAGAGTCCAGGCAGGACGGAGTGGAAGGAGAAAAGTTTCAGGAGTGATTTTTGACAAAAGGGTGTCAGCAAAGGTCAAAGGAAAAGTTTACAAGACTGTTGTGAGACCAGCTATGTTGTGTGGTCTGGAGACAGTGGCATTGACAAAAAGACAGGAGAAAGAAGTAGAAGTGGCAGAAATCAATATGTTGAGGTTCTCCTAGGAGTGACAAGGATGGATAAGATTAGGAATGAGATCATTAGAGGTAAAGAACAGGTTGAACAACTGGAAGATAAAGTTAGAGAGGCCAGACTGAGATGGTTTGGACATGTCCAGAAGAGGGACAGTGGGTATTTTGGTAGAAGGATGTTGGAATGCAGCTGCCAGGAAAAAGACAAAGAGGAAGGTCAAAGAGAAGATATACGGGTGCAATTGGAGAAGACATGGAGGTAGATGGAGTGAGGACAGAGGATGCAGCGGACAGAGTGAGATGGAGGAGGATGACCTGCTGTGGCGACAGTTCACCACTTGCTCTCGACAAGATCAGATGCTTCTCTCTCCCTCCCTCTCCACTTTGCTTTGCTGCTCTGTCTGTCTGGGAAACTGCTGTGAGACTCTCTTGCATTTCTTCCAAACCATAATTATGGACTGTTTTGATCAATTGGTCCCTCAACTCAATTTACAACATTTCTTCGAAGAGAAGACAGGCTTTAGGCGAGCCGATTAGCCCTGTTGGCACACACACAGCTGGATATCTCATCAACTGGAAGACTTGATGATGTGTCTATCTCTGCTGCCATTTGTGGATTTTAAGGACGCATATTTAATTGGATTTTCGATAATTGGTTCCTGCTTTTTTGGATTTGGCTGGTTGCTGGTTTTATCTACAATCAAAGAAGTTGTCTGCAGCAAATTTGGACCCGATCATGCTGCTTGCCTTTATGATGGCTTGGTTCGTGTCTCGAGTACCCGGACTCAAATGCTTTGGGCTGAATGGATCAGATCTTGGGGATTTTACTTAATCACATTCCATCGGTGTGGCCATGTATTTTGGACATTTCGGAACCGAGTGGACCAACACAGACTCAAGGTAGATGTCATTAAGTTCTGCCTGTCCCCAAAACAACTGTGTGTTTATCTAAATTGTGTTCCCTTGGCTGGCCTTGAAGTCCATCTTATCTGAATTCGCCTGGAGAACATGTGATCTGACGCTCACCACCCCCTCCCTGAGAAATTTCCAACTGATAACCAGATGAAACCAGCTGAATAAAAGTTGTCATCATTTCAGGACTCTTGGATTCTCATAGATGTTATTCTTGGCCATTCCTCAACATACCTCGAGAATGTTTATGGATCTCACCGGAGGACATTGACTGATTATCTTATCAGAACTCTTACAGTGACCTCGAGAGCATCTATAAGCATTGTTGACTGCTCTCGTCTCCATTTGCAGAATGTCTGTCACTATGTGCTGTTTGTGTGAGGTGTTTTTTTTAATATTAGAGGGTTTTTTTCTCAGGCAAGAAAAAAAAAGTCTGATAGGAATTTTTTTCACCTCCAACTCCTACATGTGTCCAGTTAACCGCTGTTTTTGTTTGTCCAAATAGGTCTCACTTATAAATGAGTCTTTGAGACTCAGTGTGATTTATCTGTTTAAATAAAGGTTAAATGAATGAATGAATGACCCCTGAAGAGGGAAAAGCCGAAAGAAGAAGATATTGCATTGCTACGTATCAAAAAGCTACTAGACTCAGCATCAATGTCACCTGTAAGCCACAAAGACGTTTACAAGCTGTACACAGATGTCCCCCATCTCTAAGGTTGAAAAGTAAATGCCCCCCTCTAAAAAAAGATCATAAAAACTTTGTGCATAAGCTTACATCTTACGTTAAACACACACAAACACAAAAAAATGCAATATATAATAGCTCATATTAAATTTAAATTGGCCGTATATATTAAAATAATAATGGTAAATGGACTGTACTTATATAGCGCCTTTCTATCTTATTTCAATATAGCGCCTTTCTATCTTATTTCAAGATACTCAAAGTGCTTTACCTACAATTTGTGACCTCATTTACCCATCCACACAGCACTCTACTAGATCTCTACAAAGCTAATAGAACAAATATCCTGATGCATGCTCAATAATAATAAACAAATCATTCTAAAGAGACTAATCAGTGCTTTAGATCACATTCATACATTGATGGGACACACATCAGAGGCTATGAGGGGTTCAGTGTCTTGCCCAGGGACACTTCAGAATGTGACTGCTGGTGGATTTGAATCCCCAACTCTCGCATTGGAGAACAACTGCTCTAACCACTCAGCCACAGCTGCCCCCCACTCTGCCACAGCCGCCCCAAATAAAAAATAAAACCATAAATGTGTGTTAAAAACTATAAACTTTGTTTAAACTTTCTTTTAAATACACTTAATGTTGTACAAGATTCACTTAGTTGCTTTAAACTGTTCCACAGCGCAACATCTTGATGCATAAGTGAAAATTTAGCAACAGTGGTTATAAAAAAGGGGAAATGTAAATCATACTTCCTGCTTGTAGAAAATGAATGATAATAAGAACTGAACTCAGAGAAATTATGCAAATATTTAGGTAAATATAATTGAATACATATAACTTTATACATCAAGATGTCTGTTTAATACTTATTGACATCATCAATTGTAAGTTTTTTAGCTGGAGTGTGGATATGGTCACCACATATATCTGATTTGTATATGTATACATATACATACATATATATATATATATATATATATATATATATATAAAATTTGCACCACATGTGGTACATGTGTTGGAATGAAATTGTGTACACATCATCCCAGTTACATCCAACATAGTATTAAAATGTAAAAGAAAAAAACAATCATAAGGTCTAAGATATGAACAAAGAAAAACGTTAAATAAAAACACACTAAGCACTAGTAACATAGAAACAACAGAAACAATTTGCCTAACAGCAGCACAAACAAGAGTCTGTGTGTGCAGATGAGTACGAATTAACACAGCAACATGAACTAGATCAGCGGCAACATGCTGTGATTATTCTGGTTAGATATTCATGATTCTAACAGCCTCAGGGTAGAAGCTGTTCCTCAGTCTAGGGGTTCTACACTTAATGCTCCTTAACCTCCTTCCTGACGGGAGCAGGGCAAAACGTGTGTGCCGGGTGAGGTGGGTCCTTCATGATGCAGGTGGCCCTCTTCCTGCATCTGGAGGTGTGTGTGATGGTGCGGAGGCTGACTCCAACTCCTTATGTGCAGCCTTCACCACTCTCTGAAAAGCTTTTCTTTCTGCAGCTGTGCAGCCTCCATGCCACATGTTGATGCTGGAGTACAGAATTCTCTCCACTGCACACCTGTAGAAGGAGGCGAGGACTGAGCTTCCCAGACCAGCTTGCCTCAGTCACCTGAGGAAGTAGACTCTGACGGGCTTTCTTGATCAGGCTGGAAGTGTTGTTGCCCCAGCTGCGGTCGTCATTCAAGTGCACCCCCAAGTACTTCTAGCTGGAGACCACTTCCACCGCAGATCCTCCCATGTTTGTGGGGAGGGGGTAGGTCTTTTTGTTTTCCTTTTGAAGTCCACAACCATCTCCTTTTTCTTCTTCACATTAATGTGAAGGTTGTTCTTCCTGCACCAGCTCTCCAGGTGTTCCACCTTCTGCCTGTAGCTGAATTAATCGTTGTTTGTGTTGCATCCAACCACCGTTGTATCATCTGCAAACTTTACAATATGACAGCCTGGATGGAAAGGTGCACAGTCATGCGTGAGCAGGGTGAACAGGACGGGGCTCAACACACAGCCCTGGGATAAGCCAGTGCTGAGGGTTATGGTGGAGGAGGAGAAGTTGTTGATTCTCATGGACTGTGGTGTGTTTCTTAAGAAGTCTAGGACCCAGTTGCAAATGGAGGGGCTTAGTCCTATTGTGAGTAGTTTGTCCATGAGGGTTTGGGGGATAATGGTATTGAAGGCAGACGTGAAGTCTACAAAGAGCATACATACGTCGGAGTCCTTCTGCTCCAGGTGGTTGAGAGCAGTGTGGACCACATAGGAGATGGCGTCTCCTGTAGATCGATTCTCGCGGTACGCATACTGGTGAGGGTCCTCGTTGATGTTGGTGGTTGTTCTGATGTGGGTCATGACCAGTTTTTCAAAGCATTTAGTGATTATTGGGGTGAGGGCTACTGGCCGTGAATCATTCAAACCAGTCAATGTAGAACTTTTTGATATTGGGATGATGGTGGCAGTCTTCAGGCTGGTGGGAACTGTTGTCAGGGTGAGTGAGGAGTTAAAGATGTTGGCCAGCACTTTGCAGAACTGATCAGCACAGTTTTTCAGCACCTTACCGGGGATGATGTCTGGGCCAGTTGCTTTGTGAGGATTAATCCTCTTGAAAGTATTCCTAACTTTGGCTGAGGTCATGCTGAGAAGCTCTTCTTCCGGTGGTGAGGTGAGTCTTGTGCTGGGTGGTCTGTTCGGGTCTTCAGAGCATGCGGAGAACTTGTTGAGGGCATCAGGCAGTGATGAGTCTCTAGGGCATTGCTCACTTCTGCTTTTAGAATCTGTTATACACTTAATGCCCCTCCACAACTTTCTTTGGTACCGGTGTGGAGCATCTCAGCAGGGAGATTAGTCTCTTTAGAATGATTTGTTAAATTAGCTTTGTAGAGATCTAGTAGAGTGCTGTATGAATGGGTAAATGAAGGCACAGATTGTAGTGTAAAGCACTTTGAGTATCTTGATTAGATAGAAAGGTGCTATATAAGTACAGTCAATTTACCATTCCACATGCTTTGTAGACCTTATGAGGTGAATTGACCCTGGATTCTCTGTGCATATGTAGCTATGACCCTCTTAATACCAGCAACCAGCTCTTTTCTTGTCCTTCTCAGCTCCTGTGAGTTTCCAGACCTGAAGGTAGTGTTCCTGTCTTCCAGCAGTGTGCAAACCTCTGCATTCAGCCAAGGCTTCCTGTTCGGGTAACTCAACATATCTGATGGTGGTGACGGCTTACCTTCGCTGCGCTCCTCACCTCCCTGCCTGGAGTCATCGCTACAGACGCCGGGGAAAACGTTCTGGTCAGCTGGTGAAGATTAAAGCCCTGCGCACTGCATCTTCCTCTTCAGCTGGCGGTCATGGTTTCCATCGCCAGCTTCCTGTGTGCCCGGACCAGGTAACCAACGGGAGTTGTTAGCCAGTGCGCAGCTCGGACTGACCTGGATGGGCTGTTATTGAAAATCTGCGGCCATTAGCACGCGCTAACTCCACCGCTGCTGGTTCCACTTTGGACAGTATCTGGATGTGTTTGGTCAACGCAAGATCTGTTACCAACAAAACTTTTATCCTCAGGGACTACTTTCAAGAGCTTGAGTTAGACTTTCTGTGCATCACAGAGATTTGGATGTCTCAGGGTGAGTCTATCGCCTTGACGGAATTATTGCCACTGAATTGTCTGTATTTTAACTTATTTTAACTTATTTATTTGCACTCGTCCACCGCTCACCTCGATCTAAGGATTTCATAAATGAGTTTTCTGAATTCTTGGCTGAAATCACACCAAAATATGAGCATGTTTTCATTATTGGGGACTTTAATTTGCACATGTGCTATCTGGAGAAACCCTTGGTTAAGGACTTTTTAGATTTATTGGACTCATTTAATCTAACTCAGCATGTAAACGGTCCCACCCAAGAGCGTGGACATACACTAGACCTTGTTTTAACTCATGATGTGACTGTTAGTAATCTTGTTATTGGTGATAATGTTTTTTCAGACCACATGTCAGTCCAGTTTGAGTTCACCCTCCCCCATCTAACTCCTAAATTGTGCATTCCTGCATGTAGCACCTGGGCAATTAACAATTTTACTGCCGCACGTTTCACAGATGTTTATAACTCTGAAATGATAATTCAGCCCCCGGTGTTTCTCTCCACCACTGAGGAGCTGACATCCCAGTTCAACTCTGTCTGCTTAAAGACTATGGATCAAGTCGCACCTGTTAAAACCAAAAAATCAAAACTTAGAGCAGAACCTTGGCTGAGTGACGTCACCAAGGCCGTTAAGCAGCAATGTAGAAGGGCGGAACGAAAGTGGAGGAAAGAAAGGCTGCAGGTCTCTTTTCAAATACTTAAAGAGAGTTGGCGCCATTGTCAGAAAACAGTGAAAGCTACAAAATCCAAATACTTCTCTGATATAATTACCTCAAACTCTCGCAACCCATGTGTCCTCTTCTCTACCCTAAACTCTGTTCTCCACCTCACTGAACCATCTCATCTGGAAGCCTCGACTGAGCTGTGCGAGAACTTCTTACATTTCTTTTTGGAAAAAATTGCGACCACCAGGGCTCTCATTTCCCCTCCAACTCATGACCCATCCATCTCACCTCAGTCTGTAGCTCCATTTGACCTTTTTGAACCCATTACTCTGTCTTCTCTAGAGCAGGTCATGTGCAGCTTGAAACCTTCTGGTTCCCCCTTTGATGTGGTCCACCCTCGACTACTAAAGGAGGTTTTTCTCAGTCTAGGTCCATCCATTCTTGATATAGTAAACAGTAGTTTATCCACTGGCGTGGTGCCAAAATCCTTTAAACATGCTGCTGTCCATCCTCTCCTTAAAAAAACAAACTTTGACCCCTTAGTTGTGTCCAACTTCCGGCCTGTCTCCAAACTCCCATTTGGTTCTAAAGTACTGGAGAAAATAGTCGAGTCCCAGTTGAAGTGCTTCCTGGAGGGTCACACCATCTTAGAGCTATTCCAATCTGGCTTTAAACCTCTCCACAGCACTGAAACTGCTCTGCTGAAGGTCTTTAACGACATCTTCAGATCCACAGATACTGGTGATTCTGTGTTGCTTGTCCTATTGGACCTCACAGCCGCCTTCGACACCATCGACCATGAGATCCTCATTGCAAGGTTAGAGCAGTGGATGGGTGTCACAGGGTCAGCCCTCAATTGGTTCAGATCCTACCTCACTGACAGATCCTTTTGTGTCTCCATCAAGGATTTTAGTTCCGCAGAGGCAGAGCTTAAATGGGGGGTGTGGGTGGGGGGGGGGGGGGGGGCGTTCCTCAGGGGTCCATCCTGGGTCCCCTCCTGTTCTCTTTATACCTGCTGCCGCTTGGTGCTATTTTCCGGAAACACAACATGCCCTTCCACTTCTATGCCGATGACTGTCAAATTTACTTCCCTCTAAGACACAATGGTACATGCTCGATTCAACCGCTGCTCGACTGCCTGGCTGACATCAGGGACTGGATGGCTTTAAACTTCTTAAGTTTCAATGAAAAGAAGTCTGAAGTCATGTTGTTCCCTCCCAACGACACGATCACAAACCACTGCATCGACCTCTCCGCTCTAACCCTGTCAGAAAAACAGAGTCACTAATCTGGGAGTGATAATGGACCCTTCCCTGAAACTTAACAATCATGTAAACATGATTGTTAAATCATGTTTCTTCCAACTGAGGCAACTGTCTAAACTGAAGCCCATATTGTCCAAAAATAACCTGGAGACAGTAATATATGCATTCATTACATCGAGGCTTGATTACTGCAATTCACTCCTGTTTGGTATCAGTCAAACCTCCATTGCACGACTACAACTGGTCCAGAATGCAGAGCCCAATTTTTAACAAGTGCAGGCAAAAGAGAGCACATTACACCAATTTTGGCTTCCCTGCACTGGTTACCTGTTCACTTTCGAATCCAGTTCAAAATAATGATGTAAGTCTACAAATCCATGAACAGTCCCCCCCATCTCTCTGATCTGCTACAACCGTATGTCCCACCACGTTCCCTGATGTCAGCGGACCAGGTGCTCATCACAGATCCAAGAACTCGTCTTAATCGCAGAGGTGACAGGGTCTTCTCTGTAGCAGGACAAAGACTCTGGAACAAGTTACCTCTGCTTGTCAGACAGGCCCCCTCCCTCTCGGTTTTCAAGTCCCGTTTAAAAACTCACTACTATTCAATAGCTTTCAACACCAGATGATCTGTGTTTTGATCCTGTATGCTCCACACTGGTTTGTCGTCATTATCTGCATCGTTTTTATGTCTATATTCTGATTTACCTCATTTATTATTTTGCTTTGTGTGTTACCTGTTGTTTTGTCTGTACAGCACTTTGGTTGGCCTTGTCTCTGTTTTAAGTGCTCTATAAATAATGTGGTATGGTATTGTATGGTAAGATTTAACTTTCTTTGGTACCGGTCCAGAGCGTCTCAGCAGGGAGAGGTAAGCAGGGGCCAGGAATATGGAGATACGATCAGATATTCCTAGGTGGTGGCAGGGTTTGGCTTTGTATGCATCTTTTACATTTGTGTAAACGTGAGTCCTCTCACAGAAAATTTTGAATAACAGAGATGCCATTTCCTGCATTTTAGTGTATTTTAACGGGTTGTTACATAAACATTTACCTACATTTGTAAACGCTTAATAAAATTACTATTATGGATAGCAACAGCAGGTTGTGTGTGAATTAGAGCACATCCGAATCTGTCAATAAACCCCCCTCCTCCCACCCCTCACTTCACAGTTCTGAGCTGAACTCTTCTCCGCTCTTGCTCCAGTCTCGTGGCACCGTTTGAAGCACCTGAAGACTTCAATTCTCTGTTGTCCAACTAGGGACATCCATCCATCCATCCATCCATCCATCCATCTTTTATTAAATTAAATTGGACTGTTTTTTTTATGTTTTGATCGCTGTTGTTATTTTGACAAAATAGCACAGTTGTTTTGAAACGTGACGTATAATGTCAATAACACATCAAACATTTATCTCTTTGTATTTTTAATTAATTTTTTACAGTAAGCTTTTTTTATTTATTATGTCTGATATGTAGCAGGAGTTCAGACAACTGCTGATGTTGCGTGCACTAGAGCTGTCTGGAGACATTTCTGTGCGTAACGTGCACTGTCCACAGGGCATTTATTTATTCTGTTGAATAAATGATCGTTTCTGTTTCGGGTGTTTTTCAGTGTGAAGCCCCACTGAAGAGGGACAATATTTGGAGAGGAGGAGAAGAGAAGGACTCTGCACAGAATCTCTGTGCGTAAAACCATCTGTCCCTCCGTCCTCAACCCCCAGCCCAGAGGCTCCTCTCCTGCTCCTCGAAGGAGCGTGTAGCTGGTTCGTTGCACGTGGTGCAGCTAGGAATATCCAATCCACAGACTGGGTCCACTGGACAATGGGCAACATCTCCTCTCCTTGTATGTTGTGATAAATAATCAAAATAAAACCATTCAGTGACTTTGGACTTTTAGGGGCGGAGCTGCCAGATCCGAAGAAAAAGTTCCCGGATCTTGTTCCAACAGGATCCGGCTCAAATTAACCACTATATACATATATATACTGTATATATACTGTATATATACTGTATATAT
>NC_056517.1:9347516-9348122 GCF_014905685.2 Nematolebias whitei | reverse complement strand
TATATATTAATTTAAATTCTAACCTTGCTTACATGTAGATGCAATCACACAGTAAAATGGACGTTGCTGTGTCACTTATTTTTTTAAATGATCATGCTCACAACATGTGCAGTCAGATGGACTGAAGAAGGTAATTCTCCTACTTTGTTTTGCAACAGGGGACAAAAACGTTGGTTACGTACTGTAACCCCAGATTCTATGAGTATAAGCGTAGCCCTTTAAGGCCTTCGCTTTAGTGGGTTTATCCCGTTATGCGCAGCATAAGCACTGAAAAAATTTAGTCCACGCCCACCTGCTGTGTGGGCCCCACCCGGTCCGTATAAATTACGTTAAGAGCGGGAAATCGGCTCCCAAAATAGATTTTTCTTCAGCTATTTAGGAGCCAGTGAGGCCCGACGCTTAAAGGGCTACGCTTATACTCATAGAATCTGGGGTTACAGTACGTAACCAACGTTCTATGTCGTATAAGCTTCGCCCTTTAAGGCCTTCGCTTTAGTGGGTAAAGGGCGAAGCCGATGTGGTCCTCGCCTCACTGGGTCCATTAGAACACAGTTTGACACGGAAGCTTGCCCAAAAAACGTCTTGTCACTCAGCTCCCCGTGTGCA
>NC_056517.1:9341142-9347416 GCF_014905685.2 Nematolebias whitei | reverse complement strand
GGGGGGGGGGGGGGGGGCATGAACCATCTGGTTCATGGCTGAGTATTATAAACAGATCAAAAAACAATGAACTGATTATTGATCAAATGAACTGATTGGTAACAATAGTCATGAAATGATTAATGACAATAGAACCAAAAACACAGACACAACTTGTGACTGATAACAACAACTCACACTGTAATGCATGCAGACAGAAGTGAGCTTAAACAGAGTTCCATGAAAAACAACAATATTCATTCTGTTAGAGCACTAAGGACAGAATGTGTCATGGAACGAGCCGTCACATCACGTAAATAAAAGCGAATGAATGAGCAGGGTGTTGACCACGCAGCCGCAGTGCAAATGTCCTGCATTGACATACCATTATGCAGAGCAGTCGAAGATGCGATACCCCTGGTCGAGTGTGCTTGAGGTTGACAGGAGGATCTAAATCTGATGCTTGTAGGCTTCAGAAATGGCCTCACACAGCCAGTGTGACAAGCGCTGTGTGGATAACGGGCGACCTGCAGATGCATCTCTATAATGCACAAACAGGTGTTGAATTTGACACATTACAGCTGTGCGCGCTATGTAACACGTCAATGCCCGCACCGGACAGAGAAGATGGAAAGATGCTTCTTCTTCTGATCTGTGGGGGGGAGGGAAAAAACCCCTCCAACGATATCGCTCTTAATTTAAAAGAGCTCGTTATGATTTTAGGCATAAAAGCTGGGTTTGGTCTTAAATCAGCTGAACTACCGTCAGCCTGGATTCTGAGATATGACGGAGCGACAAAGAAGGCAGATAAAAACACTCACTCTCTTAGCGGATGTTAAAGCCAGCAGCAGTGCTGTTTAAAGAGACAAGAATTTAAGTGGAACCTGATCCAAAAGCTCAAATGAAGCTTTGATTATGACCTGCAGGACCAGTATTAAATCCCACTGGAAACAAGTGGGTGTGGGACAGACCTGCGTCTCTGTACACCTTTTAGAAAACGTTTCATCAGAGGATGATAAAACCTGTTCTGTCTCAGAAACCTTCATGTCAGGAAGAGATGGCTGCAGCGTATGTTTTAAACGTGCTGGATGCAGATTTCTATCCATCAGCTGCTGCAGAAAGAACAGCATGCCACCTAAAGAACATGAGGAGGCCTCTACATCCTTCTCTGTACGTCAGCACTGAAAAGCTGTCCGCTTTGATGTGTACATCGCTGTGGTAGATGCAACACGTGAAACCTGAATTGTGCGCATTACATCCTGTGGGCAACCCATCCTCTGTAAGTGGATTTGTTCAACGGCCAGACCATAGGTGCTGGCCTATTTCTGGGTAACTCCTGGTCGCTCCTCCTGCCTGGAAGGAGAGCGTCCTCCCTCTATGACAGTTCCCACGGGCACTCCGACAACAGGCATTTCAGGACTGGAAACCATGGTGCACCCACGCGCTCGGGGCCACCAGGAGAGCTGTCAATCCCTCCTCCTGAGCTCGGTTCAAAGACCGTAAGATCAGAGGAGGCGGAGAAAAAACGCGTACAGGAGCATTTTGGGCCATGGACTGTGGACAAACGTATCCACCCCCCAGCGGTGGTTCGTCTCATGGACTCAGAGAAGCGCATAATTGATACTGAACGTTTCCTGTGTCACAACAGGCCCACAGCCGCTATATCAATCTGAGACAAAATGCTCAGTCAGAGGATGATTAAAGGTTGTTCTGTCACCGACAACTTTGAGACAAAGAAAAAACACGGTTGCAGCATACAATAGTCGTGCTGGACACCAGATTCTGTCCTTCGGCTGCTGCAGAAAGACAGCATGTCGTCCAGTGGACATGAAGTGGCCTCTACGCCTTCCTGTACAGCAGCATTAGGAAACTGACCACTTGATGTGAGCAACGCTGTGGTGGTTGCAGCACGAGACTCCTGAATCGTACGCACTACATCTTGCGAGAGATCCATCCTCTCAAAGATCTGCATTACGACCACAGGCTGCGAGCAGGCATGTCCACCCAGCGGTGGATCGTCCTATGGCTCCACGCTAATTATAATTGACATTGAGCGTTCTCTCGTGTTGCTGCACGTCCGCAGATGCTGGCAGGATTCTACCGTGTCTGAGTCCTTGTTCTGGGTGGAATACCTGAGATGTACCCACTCCAATAGAGAACAGATTGAATGTGTCCCACACAGCATCTGTCTCACAATGTGGCACATGGATTGAAAAAATGCATACATTTCCTGCTAGTATGTGTGCAACAGTCTCTTGCTGTCTGAGAATCACAAACTCTGATGATTCTGCAGCTCAAGGTCAGTGTTGAGTTATATTCAAAGACCCCGTGCGACACTCCAAAACATTTAGAAGGCTGCTGTGTGGGGAGCCACAGCGCCCCACAGCTTGTTAAATGTGTGTGGCGTAGATCTGCTGACGGAAAACAGCTGATATCACTCAACCGATTCACGTGAGTTGCACTACTGCCCCCTGTCTGAACAAGCTGCTCAACGGCAGGTGTCCAGATAACGCAGAATTAAAGCGGCTCAGGCGCATAATGGAGTGTTGTTTCTCACAGCTCAGAAAATTGACAATCAAGAATAAATCTCATCTTTCCGGCTCATTGGGACCGGGAAGTGATGAGAGAGACCTTGTGTTTCCTCTCCATCTGAGATTCTAGAAATTACATTTCAAAAAATAATTTCCTGATCTTCTACTAGAAGGGACGAGATCTGTTCATAGATGACAGAAAAAACGTCACAGAGTTCCTCCAGACCGGGGTTTGAGCTGAACTGCAGCGTGAATCCCGGATGAAAACGATTCGCCCATCCGTCTGGAGGCGCGCGTTCATTGCCACCCATTATAAGCTATAAAGCGGGCACGCATTTATGCTGTGAAAAACTCACATACATGCTGATGTGAACTGGAGCGCGCTGATGGTCACGTTGTATGCAGCTGCTCGGTGTAATGCTCGAAAGCGGATGCACATATGAGCCGACGCGCCCTGAGGGTCGTGTGTGTGCGTCCTCACGCGACGCTTTAAGCCAGGATTGCCACGGGGGCGCACGTTGGCACTGGTGCGGTAAGGAGGCACCGTGCGCCAATGGTGGAGTGGGGTTACCACTGGCCCGGTCTGCAGAAAACCGTTCATCGTTTGCTGCGGGTCACGTGAACTTTTGAGTGATACCACGAGCTGCAATATTAATTCAGACAAAACCCCTTCTTCGAGGATGTATGAACTGAGCCGTTGAAGGCTTGTGGGGCTGCTGACGCCGCGGGAGCGCGCGTTGGTACTGGAGCAGTCAGGAAGCAGCGCGCGGCATCGGTGAAGCGAGGCTATCCCTGGCTCGGTCAGCGGCTCGGTCTGCAGAAAAAAACGTTCATTCTTGGCTGCAAGTCACGTGAACTTCAGAATGATTCCATGCGCTGCAGTATTAATTCAGAAAACCTTCTTCGAGGATAAAGAAGCAGAGCTGCTGTGAGGCTTGTGAAACTGCTAACGCTGCGGGAGCGCGCGTTGACACCGCTGCAATGACAAAACGTGTGTCTCTTCTGCCGGGAGCGAGATACGTTGCTGAGCTCGTACCGTGGTCTCACGTGAACGTTGACGTGAACGGCGGGCACTGAGAGCTACATGTGCGCTTTCATGCCGCGGGGGCGCGCATCGGCATCGCTGACAGTGAATGAAAAACAACCTTAAAAAGGCTCATTCGTGATGAGTGTGTGTGATGGAGCTGCTTGTCAGATAAACCATGCTGACAGCCTGGCTACGAGACACTTCATCATAAAATGATGTTATTTTACAGTGTCATCAACACACCTCCAGCGACCCGAAACCTGATTACCTTCCGTTGAGCTCTGTTTGTTGTCCTGGAGGGCCCCCTGTTGGCGAAGTCCGGGAAAAAAAATAAACTTCCGGCTGCCGGGGACATCTGACGGGAGGGGCTGGCATAGCAGAGCTGGGGGAGGCATTGAGCAGCCGTGGAGCAGCTGTGGATCATCTTGAAGTGATCTCTAGCTGATGAAAAGAGGATCACCAACGGACTCCTGCATTTCTCCTGAGAGGAAGGTGGAGTGACGGGCCAGGAGAGCTTCTGGGACCCCGTTCTCCGGCTGCGATGCGGGGCGGCAGACAGCAAAAGAGGCGCACCGGTTGAGGATGACGTCAGCTGACCTGTAGACTGAGCGTACTGCAGGGGCCGGCAGCGTCGATAGCAGCAGCCGCTGCGAGAGCGGAGTGAGCCGAAGGACAGAGGGCCACCGTCTCTTCTCGCCTCTGAACGTGTACGCCAACAGCATAACGTGTTGTTCGCTGCGGCCGTGTGGAACACATGCTGGTGAGCTCAGTTGGAGAACGGTGTCACCGTCTCGGTTATGCTAACTGGAGGCACGGGATGCTGGTCCATCTCAAACATCTTACTCCAATGAAGCCTCCATCAGGCTCGGCTCCAGAGGGCACGGAGGGATTTTCCGCTCAGTGAACCCCTGCTCTGGAGATGGGTGCGGACTGTGGAGACCGGCTCCCCCAATCTACCAGGAAAGAACCCGTCTGTGGCCTCGCCCGTAGGACGTCCTGTTGGGAGTACGAGGCCATATGGATCAAGACGGTGAGCCGGAATGGAGCCCAGTAAACAACCATCCCGCCGGATCATCCGAGCTGGCGGGAAAGGCGTAGGACGTAAAAAAGGATCCTTTCATGTCAGCCTCCTCCTGGGTTACGCCGGGCAACCACTGAGGGCGCCATCGGACGGGAGCGGTGTGATCGCCGATGCGAAAATGAGATGGGATGGGGTGAGCATACACTCAGCCCCCCTCCACCGACACTACGCTCCCCAGGAGGGAATGAGCAGCGGGGGCTGCAGCTGAGCACGCCTATCCCGGAGGAACCATCCGATTCGCTCCGAGGGTCGTCGATAAGAGGAAAAAATACAAGATGGCGTTGTCCAGCGTGTAGTGACCTGTCACTGAGAAATATTCCTCAGCGCTTACCTTGGAATAGGACTGCTCGTCAGCTTCTCCTCAGGGAGGAGAACTCACCGGACGACCGGAGGTCGACTGCCGGGCCAAGCATCCTTAACAAAGGTTGGTCATCTACACAATTTTCCTTCTTTGTTCTTCTGACAGTGCTATTTTAGCTCGCTGAAGAAAAAATGGGGAGCCGATTTCCCGCTCTTAACGTAATTTATACGGACCGGGTGGGGCCCACACAGCAGGTGGGCGTGGACTAAATTTTTTCAGTGCTTATGCTGCGCATAACGGGATAAACCCACTAAAGCGAAGGCCTTAAAGGGCGAAGCTTATACGACATAGAACTCTACATTACCCACAGGACATCGGTTTAAACTAGTTTAAACCGCGGTAAAGTTAGTTTTACGACGGACATTCAAGCTCCGTTGCTTCAGCGGGGCGCTACTCTCGCTGCATCCGAAAGAGGCGACTCAACCCCTGCCAGCCACGTCCAATCTGCCCCGCTCAGTCTGCCTGTCTTTGAGAAGGGACAGACTGAGCGCGGCTGCCCCAAATCAGGCTGCCTGCTGTGGATTGAACAAGAAGAAGACATCGCTGAAACCACGGAGCTCTAATGTTTACCGAGAAGTTGCTAAACTTCATCATAATTAATGACCAACCACTATCAGTTTTAGAAAACGAAGGATTTCACAGTTTGATACTTGCAGCCAAGATATAGTTTACCCTCCAGGAGATATTTATCAGTACAACAGTAAACATACATAAAAAACATTATTTGAAAATTATATATATTAAAAACAATAACAGCTACATTATAAAGTGATGTAAAATACTAAAAACAGGAACATGTCTGTTGGTTTATGTCATGAACTTAGCAGATGTTTGAAGCCATTTAACATTTTATTTAATTCATTTATTCATTCATTTAAAAGAAACAATAAAAAAACATCAAAAAGAAAACATTGAATGAAAAGAGTGCAGAAAGAAGAAAAAAAAATTCTTATATCTGCCCCTTTTTTAAAAAAATAAATAAAATAACTTTAAAGAATCACTTAAATTAATCACTTTAATATCCACTTTAAAGCTAGGAATAAAAAAAAAAGATGTTTTGTGTTAGAATTTAATTCTAACTTTAAAATTTATCCAACATTAATAAAACTTACCTCAAGTTGCCTTTTTGGACATGCATGCATATATTTGTACAAATTGTACCTGAGAGGAGATTATTACAGCCTCATATAAAATCAATGATGATCATGATATCGGAACTAGATCGGTATCGGCCGATATTCAGACATGGGTATCGGGATCGGATCGGAAGTAAAAAAAGTGGATCGGTGCATCCC
>NC_056517.1:9332115-9341042 GCF_014905685.2 Nematolebias whitei | reverse complement strand
TCCTGGCCTGATGATGTTGATCTTCTGTGCTGGGCCATCCTTTTGGCCAGTGGCTGTTTTGTTTCCCCGATGTAAGACTGATCACAGCCCTCCTGACACTGAACAGCATACACAACATTACTCTGTTTGTGCCGGGGGACTGGATCTTTGGGATGAACCAGTCTTTGCCGTAATGTATTTTGGGGTTTAAAAGCCACTGGGACGTTATGTTTAGAAAATAAACGTCTCAGTTTCTCTGATACTCCCTCAACATATGGAATGACCACTGGTCTGGGTCTGGGTTCCTCCTTTTCACCTGTTGGCTGACTGGAGTCCTGTTTGGGTTTCTTCTCTGCTTTTAGGAAGGCCCAGTTAGGATCCAGTCCCCCGGCACAAACAGAGTAATGTTGTGTATGCTGTTCAGTGTCAGGAGGGCTGTGACCAGTCTTACATCGGGGAAACAAAACAGCCACTGGCCAAGTCAAGTCAAGTCATCTTTATTTGTAGAGCACAATTTAAAACAGATAAACTGTTATCAAAGTGCTTAACAGAAATGTAGCAAAACATAGGCAGCAAAACAAAAAAATCATACAGAATTAAAATTACTGGAGCAATAACACACACTAATGATCACACTAAGGAAAAACAAGCAGTAAAAATAAACGTCAATCATAAAACAACAGAATTTAAAATGAGGTACACAGAACAAAATAAACTAACTCACACAGTATTAAACGCCAGAGCAAACAGGTGCATTTTAAGGAGGGATTTGAACATCAGGAGGGAGGAGGCCTGCCTGATGTTGAGGGGCAGGTTGTTCCACAGGTTGGGACCTCTGACTGAAAAAGCTCGATCCCCTCGGAGCTTCAGGCGTGATTTTGGAACGACCAAAAGAAGCTGGTCCGATGATCTCAGGGCCCGAGACGGAACATATGGTTCCAGGAGCTCGGAGAGGTAGAGGGGTGCGAGGCCATTTAGGCACTTATATGTCAGGAGGAGAATCTTGAAGTCGATTCTGGATCGCACAGGAAGCCAGTGAAGGGAGGACAGAACAGGTGTGATGTGCTCAGACCTACGTGTACCAGTTAAAAGCCGAGCAGCTGCATTTTGGACGAGCTGGAGACGTGAAATGGATGCCTGACTGACCCCAGCATAAAGTGAGTTACAATAGTCCAGGCGGGTTGTGATGAAGGCATGGACTAATGTTTCAAGGTTGGGTCTGGATAACACTGGCTTGAGCTTAGCTACCTGCCGCAGTTGGAAAAAACTTTTCTGCAGAACTGAACTGATCTGTTTGTCAAACTTAAAATCCGAGTCAAAAACCACCCCGAGATTTCTAACAGTGTGCTTGAGATAGGGCTGAAGTGAGTCCAGGTTTGCAGGATCTGAGGAGGCAGCTGAGCTAGGACTAAAGACGATGACTTCAGTTTTCTGGTCGTTAAAACTGAGAAAATTTGAAGTCATCCATGCCTTAATGTCATCTAGACATTTGAGGAGAGGGTGGATGGAACGAGCACTGGCTGGTTTCAGTGGCAGGTAGATCTGGCAGTCATTGGCATAGCAATGGAATGAGATGGCATGTTTTCTTAAGATGGATCCCAGTGGGAGCAGATAGAGCGAGAAGAGAAGGGGTCCAAGGATCGAGCCCTGTGGGACCCTGCAGGAAAGAGGCACCGAAGTGGACAGACTTTCACCAACCTTGACACAAAAAGTCCTGTCAGAGAAGTAAGAACGGAACCAGTCTAAAGCAGCTCCTGTAATCCCAACCCAGTGTTCGAGCCGTGAGATGAGGATACTGTGGTCGACGGTGTCAAAAGCAGCAGTAAGATCAAGGAGTACAAGTACCACATAGTGACCAGAATCGTTTGAAGTTAAAATGTCATTGCAAACCCTAACCAAAGCTGTTTCTGTGCTGTGGAGTTGCTTAAAACCAGACTGAAAAACCTCAAAGATTTTGTTCTCAGTTAAAAATTGATTCAACTGAGTAAAAACAATTTTTTTCTAGGATTTTGGACAGGAAGGGAAGCTTTGAGATTGGTCTGTAATTTGAGTGCACTGAGGGGTCAAGTCCAGGTTTCTTGATTAAAGGAGTGACTACTGCATTTTTAAAGGCCTGTGGAACCACGCTTGTAGCAAAGCTACTGTTAAGAATATTAAGAACAGTGGGCCCAATCGCTGGTAGAACCTGTTTGAACAGTGAGGGAGAGATTGGATCAGCAGGGGAGCCTGAGGGTTTCATGTGACCAACAACTTTGTTTAACAATGGGAGTGTGATTGGATTGAAATTCCTGAAAGTGGCTGAACATGGGACAAAAACCGATGGGTCGACTGAGGAGCGGGGGATGGAAGATCTGATCAGCTCTACCTTACCAACAAAGAATCTTGTGAAGTCGTTACAGACGTCCACAGAGGCCTCCATGCATTCAGACAAAGGGCCATTAAGAATGGAATTTACTGCTGTGAAAAGGGTGCGGGGGTTGTTTTTATTTTCACTGATCAGTTGGGAGAAGTATTTGTTTTTTTCTGATTTGACGGTGTTTTGGTAATTTTTTAAACAGGTTTTTAGCAAAATGAAAGAAACCTGGAGTTGGTCCTTTTTCCATTTGCGCTCTGCTCTCCTGCACAGTCGTCTCGCTGCCCTGGTGGTCTCGTTTATCCACGGGTACTGGGTTCTCCTTGCTTTCCTGACTTTCAGTGGGGCCACCAGATCCAGGATCTTGGTGCAGGTCTCATTGTGGTGACTAAGCAGCTCATGAGTACTGACACAGGCAGAGGTTTCAGGAGTTGAAACAGCAGTGGTGATAAAAGCAGAGGAAAAACGAGCAGAGGTTGAAGGGTTAAATACACGACAGGTCCTAGGTGGAGTGGGGGATTTAGACTCACGAGCAAGAGAGATTTCAAATGAGATGGGTTTGTGATCGGATATGATAGCATCCCCAATTTCCAGATTTAACACAGATACACCATAAGACAAAACAATATCGAGAGTGTGCCCCTGCTGATGCGTGGGGCCAACAACATTTTGCACCAGGTTTAAAGAGTGGATCAGATTTAGAAAGTCCTGCACCAAAGGCTTCTCAGGGCAACAGACGTGTATATTGAAGTCCCCTAGAATCAGCACACGGTCGTATTTTAACAGTATTCCAGTGAGAAAGTCAGACAGTTCATTGATGAAGCCTGTTGATGATTTGGGGGGTCTGTAAAGAGCAGCAACCAGGATGGGGTTGGAGCGGCCCAGTTCAAAATGCAGCAGCTCAAAGGTCTCAAAAGCTGCTGTCAGAAGCAGTCTGCATTTCCAAATTTTCTTAAAAAGAGCTAAAACTACTCCACCTCTTCCAGATGGCCTCGGGCAGTTAAGAAAAGTACAGTCTGCAGGCACAAGTTCAGTAAAAACGCTTGACTCACCAGGAGGAAGCCAGGTCTCCGTCAGAAACAAGAAGTCCAGGTTATTGGAGCAGAAGAAGTCATTCATTATAAAAGTTTTGGTTGATAAAGATCTCACATTGAGGAGAGCAAACCTCGTTAGGCCAGCAGCTGGGGGAAAAGTTGAGGGGAGGACGCTGATCAGCGGCCTCAGGTTGTTTACGTCGGGCCTTCGCCTCCTCCGGCCAGAGGAAGCGCAGCTTCGCGCGCGTCCGCCGCAAAGTCCAGAATGAAGAGCCTGAATCCGAGAGCCGCCGGACACAGCAGGGTCTTTGGTACACTCCGACGGGACAGCAGTAGATGGTGCAGCCGATGGACCAGGGCAGGCCCCGATCAGCTGGAGACTTTCGGACCCACCGCAGCTGGGCGCGCGCCCGCTGCGTGGTCCGGGACAAACAGCCGGAGTCCGAGAGCCGCCGGACACAGCAGGGTCGTTGGGACAGACCGATCGGGTGGTAGGAGATGGTGCAGATGAAGAACCCAGGCAGACCTCGATCAGCTGGAGACTGTCGGAAACTTCGCAGCTGAGCGCGCGCCCGCTGCGCACCTCCGACCCCACGTTCTTCAACGGGCAGGACTCCACGAGACATCCAGGTGGAGGATCCTCAGTCCGGTGGTCAGCTGTTGCTGAGGAGCGAGCGAGGCTCGCTTTGAGCCTCACGAGGCGGCCAGCACGTCTCCCACGGCGGCGGGAGCGATGTTTCCGTGCAGGCAGGAAAACATCACGGCGAAGGTAAGCAGGGACGCTCCCGAGCAGTGGAGGTGGGGGCCCAGAACCTCGGTAGAAATGATCGTACGAGGCGAGATGTTTTGTGGAAAATTGTAGATTTAGAAGTTGCTCACGATCATACACCAGCAGTGAGTTGATGTTATTGAGGAAGAATGATAAAAATAGCAAAAAAACAAACAGAGTGGAGAGAGGTGAACGGTAAGCCACCAGCTCGGGCGCCATCTTGGAAGTGCTTCTGTGCTGGGCCATCCAAAAGGATGGCCCAGCACAGAAGATCAACATCATCAGGCCAGGACTCTGCGGTCTACACTCATCTCCAGGCCAGCGGTCACTCTTTCAGGGATGAAGATGTGCACATCCTGGATAGAGAGGAACGATGGTTTGAGAGAGGAGTAAAGGAGGCAATCTTTGTGAAAAGAAACCGTCCATCATTAAACAGGGGTGGAGGCCTACGTGTTCAATTGTCCCCCTCTTACAATGCTGTGATTGCTAGTGTCACTCAGCCCTCTGTGAGTAGTAAACAGCCATCAGTGTGCTAATGATCCATTGTTAGACTGATGGTCCTTCTTGAGCATGTGATCAGCTGGTTTTGGTTGTCAGCAGCAAAACTGGTTGATCCACTCTGAGAAGGTGCTATTTAAGAGACTGAGCTGAATACAGCACCTCAGACTGAAGAAGTCTCTCGGACGAGAGACGAAACGTTTCTACATTTTTTGTTGTTTTGCTTTGTTTTGGGTTTTTTTGAATGTCCAGAGGACCAGATTTAACTTTTTTTGGATTATCTTTTCATTCTTTTTCTTTCTTCCCCTCTCTAATACCTTATGTTTCGACTGAAAATGTAGTTTAGAAAAATCCTTTAGTTTTGATATATGATCTTCCATTTTGTCTAAACAAATTTAACTGAGTGTACCATCTGCGTGACAAAACTCCTTGCCTTGATGTCAGGGATGTGAAGGAATTTCCACCTTTACATCAAAAGACCATCTGAGCAGAAATCGTCTAATATCTGGTGTATTCAGGTAGCCTTCAAAGACGGCTTCTGGTAGGAACAACTGATCTGATACTCTGACGGTTGACTCTGATGTCCAAGAATTTAGATTTTAACCAAATTAGTATTAACTCAGTTCAGTAATTATTTTCCCTTAAAATTTAGACTAAATTTTAACTATTGAACGATAAAACATCTTTTTTTTTTGTTAAATTTGAATGATTAATCTGCCCTGCTGAAATTACAATTTTTCTACATTGTATCTTGTTTGGTTTGGTTAAGTGCATAGAATAATTTAATTTATCTGTTAATTCCTGCTAACAAGCAATTTTTAAAGGTCACGTTAATTTCCATAAAACTCCGGTTGTAAACAAAGCCTTCATTTAAATGTAAGAAATAATTTCCAACAGTCGTTTTGTCATATTCATTCAACCTTTATTTAAACAGGTTAATCTCATTGAGCCTCGAGGACTCATTTACAAGAGAGACCTGATTTCAACAAAGAAAGATGACAACAATGGAAACAGCAACAACAATAAACAATTATAAAAAGTAATACTGCAGGTTTTTTTTTTTTAACAAATAGGATGGCTAAAAGAAAAAGGTAACAAAAAACAGCTAGATTCTAAGGCGAATGTAGAAAACTAAAAACAGGAACATGTCTGCATTGGTCCGTGCCAGGAGTCCAACAGATACTTAAAGCCACTTAGAGAGGTCAAGGTCGAGAGCTTCAAATCTTTTTGTAAGATATTCCAGGAAACAGGAGTGGAGTAGGAGAAGGCCCTTTTGCCTAGTTCAGTCCTCATTGAGGGAACACTGTAGGTAATAATGTCCTGAGAGCGCACACCGTAGCTGCACTCACGCAGAGACATGTAAGAGGAGATGTATGAAGTCAGCAGACCAAGAAGTGATTTAAATATGAAAATGTACCAGTGAGAGAGTCTGCGTGAAGTTAATGATGTCCAGTTAACCAGTGAATACAGGGTGCAGTGTTGGGTACGATAATCACAGCCAGTTATGAATCTTAATGCACCATGATAGACAGCATCCAACATCTGTAGGGTTCTTGTAGGAGCGTTCATGTAAATAATGTCACCGTAATCAATGGAGGGAAGGAAAGTCACAGATACAAGGCGTTTTCTAGCATTCAGGGTTAGACAGGATCTGTTTCTGAAAAAGAAACCCAGTTTAACTTTCAGTTTCTTTACCAAGTTTTTCACATGGAGCTTAAAAGAGAGATGTGAGTCGACCAAGATACCCAAATATTTATAGGAATCAACAAACTCAATGGGGACACCATTTGAGGATAAACTCTGAGGAAGAATTGCTGGGACCAACTTCCTATTTGAAAAAAGCATCCTTTGGTTTTGTCGGCATTTAGGACAAGTTTGAGGGGAACAAATCTGTCTGGATGATGTTGAATGCAAATTTCAAAAGTTAGAAAGCCTTAGCAACAGTTTTAGCTTGGCAATAAACAACTGTGTCATCAGCATAGAAATGTAAGAATGCATTAGGGATGTTTTTACCTACATTATGTATGTAGATTGTAAAGGGGGTGGGTCCTAAGACTGAGCCTTGTGGTACACCATTGTTGACTGTTAAATAACTGGAGGAAGTACCATTATGTTGAACACATTGCCTCCGGTCTGAGAGATAGTTAGAGAACCAACCAATGGTGTGTTCTGAGAAACCGATTTCTGAGAACTTATGACACAAGATGTTATGATCCACAGTGTCAAAAGCTTTAGACAGGTCTAAGAAAAGTGCAGCACAATAATCCTTAGCATCCAGTGCTTCAACAATGTCATTAAGAACCTTCAGTGAAGCAGTAGTTGTGCTGTGTTGTTTCCTAAAACCAGATTGATGTGGAGGTAAGATGTTAAATGAGTCCAGGTAATTTTTGATTTGAGAGTTCATCAGTTTTTCTAGAACCTTGGCTAAAATGCAGTTTAGAGATTGGTCGATAGTTGTTCAGTGAGGTGGGGTCACCTCCCTTCAGCAAAGGAAGAACAAAGGCTGTTTTCCAAGTGTCTGGGATGGAGTTTTGTCTTATGGAGAGATTAAAGATGTGGTCACAGGGACTGTGATGATATGAGCAGCCAGCCTTAAGAAATAAGGTGGAAGTTCATCTGGACCTGCAGATTTTTTAGGGTCAAGATCTTTTAACAGTTTATTGACCTTACTGACTGAGAATGGAGAAAAAGAGAAGGTGTGATTAACTGAGGATTGACTTGTAGGAGGGATCGGATTTGTAGAAGTTTGATTATTAAGTGAAGTGGCTGATTTTCCATTAGTAACTGTGTCAAATAAAGAACTAGAAGCAACAAAATGTTTGTTGAAACAGTTCAGGATCTCGTGCTTATTTGACACAGGAACAGAGTTAACGAGAAATTGTGATGGGAGGCCAAAGGATTGGGGGGTGTCTGAGAGAGATTTGATGGTTTTCTAGAATCTGTTAGGGTCATTTAGATTTTTGTAGGTCTGAGATAAGAAATAGTTGTGTTTTGCTGCTTTGACAGCAGTTGTACATTTATTCCTCATCTGTCGAAAACTCAACCAATCAATGACTGAGTCAGATTTTCTTGCTGTGGCCCAAAGATGATCTCTCCTGTGCAGGAGGTCAGCTAGCTCTAGAGTAAACCAGGGGCTGTCTCGTCCCTTTATTCTGAACTGACGAAAAGGAGCATGTTTGTTCACAAAATAAATGAAACTATTATGAAAATAGTTCCAAGCAGAGTTCATGTCATCAGTTAACAGAATACAATGCCAGTCAAAGTGAGACAGATCCCAGAGGAATGACTGTTCACAAAAATGTTTCATTTCCCTTTTCTGAATTAATCTGGGTTTAGAAGGTGGAAGTTTAATATCTCTCAAAGCCGTTGTCACACAATGATCACTCAAGATATTGGAAAATACACATGTACCATGGAATTTGTGAGGCATATTAGTTAGAAACAGGTCTAAGATGGAGGATTTTTCATGACGGTTTTTGTTTAATCTAGTGGGAGAGTCGATCAGTTGGGTAAGATTGAGAGACAGGCAACATTCCTTGAATTTATCACAGAGGGAGGTCAACGTACACCAATCAATGTTGAGGTCTCCAGCCAAAAGGATCTCTTTGAATTTTAAATTACCAATAAATTCCATCAGAGCAAACAGAGCCTCAGGTGTTGCTGAAGGTGGGCGGTAACAGCAGACTACAGATAAGATCTGGCCTCCATTCAAGGTGATGTCTACAGCTAAGGCTTCAAACTGGTTTGGAATTGTTTTAGAAGACACAAGACTAGCAACCAAAGAATCTCAGATGTAAATAGCGACTCCACCCCCCCCCCCTTTTTTTTTTGACGATCACAGCGGTAGATGTTAAATCCATTGATTGCCAGGTCATTATTGAGTACAGATTTGTTGAACCAGGTTTCAGAGATGAAGATAACATCTGTCCCAGAAGAACTGACCAGAATTTTCAAGGCATCAAGTTTTCTCAGAAGGCTACGAGCGTTTACATGCAGAAAATGAAGCCCAGACATGTTCTTAAAGTCATTTGGTGTGCTGTAATTAGTGGGGGGTCCAGGGTTGGGTTGAATCCCTGAGAGCAGTAACAACATTATTATCAGACATTTTTTTGAGTTTTTTGTGACTGATGGGTAATTATAGGAGTTAACAGTGTGACAATTAGCCCCCATAATCGAACCATGAGATACATTAATAAAGACGCGATCAATTTGATCAAGTGGATCAACCAGTTTGCTGCTGACAACCAAAACCAGCTGATCACATGCTCAAGAAGGACCATCAGCCTAACAATGG
>NC_056517.1:9328047-9332015 GCF_014905685.2 Nematolebias whitei | reverse complement strand
GAGACCATTGTTTCATCAGTCTCCATGATGACATCCCTCACCTTATCCACAAAGTCCATGGTGTTCTGTATGTGGTGTTCTGAGCTGCCAACTAAAGGGATGAGTACAGTCGCCAGATATTTGGAAACCTTGTAAGTGTAAGAGTTAATCATGCTAACAATTGGTCTTAAAGGTACACCTTGTTTGTGGATTTTAGGTAAACCATACAGACTAGGTGTGGCCTCCCCTGGGTACAGTCTGTGGTACAGAATACGGTCAATAGCCTTGTCCTGCTTCAAAATTTTCAGGCAATCAACTTCTTCTTGTAGTCACTTACTGAATTTTGTCAAGTTTCCTTGACTGATGAAGCTTTCCAGACCAAAGGCGAAAGGTTTCAGCACAAAAAAAAAAAAAAAACACTGTCCAGATGACCTGACTGAAAAAATTTTGATTGTATACCTGGATTATTGAGCATGGACTTTGTTGTTTTCAACCAGTTTGACAGGACTGTCAACAAGGATGAGGGCCAGCAATGGAGGAGGGGGCGTACCAAAGAGACCATCTTAGCACCAACATAACTGGTTTGTTCCACTTTGGTGTAAGCTGTTGGGAAAGAATCAGTTTTGTGTTGTATGTTTCCTTGACTGATGAAGCCTTCTGGATGGAAGGTGAAATGTTTCAGCACAAAAAAAAAAAAATAAAGAGAGAAACTTTCCAGATGACCTGGCTGAAAATTGTTGGATACAGTCTTACAGCGCCCTCTGGTGCCCTTTCTCTGCAATAACCATTCAATTCAGTTTCCACAGCACAACACAACAGAATTGTTAAAACCGAAGTTTTCATTTGATACTATTTCTGTCTTAACATGTGATTCTTGACCTGCCATTGTGTACCAAACCCAGCCAGTAGAAGCAGATGGCCGCGTGTCCTGAGCCTGGTTCTGCTGGAGGTTTCTTCCTCATGAGGGAGTTTTTCATTTCCACTTTTGCCTTGGTGCTTGCTCAAGATGAGAGTTTTGCAGTGGAGTTAAATTCATAGCAGTCTGCTCCTCAGATAAATAGTGTTAACATTTTTTTTTTTTATTAATGAACATTTCTGTTCAGTGCCCTGAGATTATGTGACTTGGCGCTATATAAATAAACTAAACTTAATTGAATGGAATTGTTTCTGGCTCAGTTTTGTTGTATAATTCAATTATTTTGTCATTAGTCATGCCTATTAGTCATGCCTATAATTTAGGAGTGGTTCTGTGTAGGACTTGCAACCTATCCAGGTTCTATCCTGCCTCTCACACAATAATGCTAGGCATAGGCGTGAGCTTCCCTGTGCCCCTGAAGGAAAAGGTGACTAAATAAATGGATGGATGGATGTTTAGGAGGAAAACTGTAGTAGTGTCAATATAAACTGATTCATTTGATTAGGACCTGTATTTTTGTATACAATTTTGCTTCTCATGTATCTTTAATTAATCAGCTTGTTGACAGTGTATTGATATACATGTCGGAAACACACAACCCTAGTACGCATCAATATGTATAATAACCTTATATCCTCGATTAATAACTGGCTGTGATTATCATACCCACCACTGCACCCTGTATTCACTGGTTAACTGGACATCAATAACTTCACGCAGACACTCCCACTGGTACATTTTCATCTTTAAATCACTTCTTGATCTGCTGCTTCATACATGTCCTCCTACATGTCACTGCATGAGTGCAGCTACGGCGTGCACTCTCAGGACATTATTATCTGCAGTGTTCCCTCAATGCGGATTGAACTTGGCAAGAGAGCCTTCTCCTACTTCGCTCCAGTTTCCTAGAATATCTTACAAAAAGATTTGAAGCTCTCGACCTTGACCTCTCTAAGTGGCTTTAAAAATCTGTTGGACTCCTGGCAAGAACCAATGCAGACATGTTCCTGTTTTTAGTTTTCTACATTCACCTTATAATCTAGCTGTTTTCGCTACTTTTTTTGCCATCTTATTTTAATTTGTAAAAAAAAGAAAAATCTATGCCTTTTATGTTTGTCTATTTTTGTCATTGTCCATTGTTGTCATCATTCTTTGTTAAAATCAAGTCTCTCTTGTAAATGAGTCCTTGAGGCTCAATGGGATTAACCTGTCTAAATAAAGGTTGAATGAAAAAATACTCTCTTTCTAACAACTGAAGTATATGAGGGCACTTTCAGTTGGCTATGACTAAAAATATTTCTATGGCTGTTTGCCACAAAGACAGCAGAAAGCAACGTTGGGAGAAAGGCCATGCAATAACGTGCCTATTGCTGTCAGAAACAAAGCTCCAATGGATTCTTGGTGAATAGCAATCTCATTGCTTTTCTCCCTCTTTCCCTAAACACACAAACCTGCTGCTCTCAGGCTAACATGAAAGGCCTGGCACATATAGAGACATTTTAGGACCCTCATCTATCTCCCATGGCCAGCAGCTCTAGCGCTTAGCAAATGTCAACAGAAAATAATGCACACACAAAGGCAATCTTATTTGTTCAAGAAATTGCTCTAGGTCAACGCAATTCAAGCAGGAAGAGACAGAAGAGCCACAAGTATGGCTCTCTGAAGACCTGCTGTTTTGTTTTTTTAGTAGTTTTTTCTCTGTTCCTAGTAATTCCCACCTTCATTTCCTTCTTCGTCTAATGTGTTTCTGTTTTATCCCTGGTGCTGGGAAACAAATAATATCCTTCTGGTGTTTTCCAGCAAAAGTCTTTCTGGTCAGCACTTTTTAACCTCACTCCACTCATTCTCCTTAAGCCGTGTTTGTCGTCCACAGCTCGCGTCTAATAATCAGTTTAATTCAGAATCTTTTAATGAGTGTATTCTTCCTCATTTTTTTTATATTACTATCGCACAACAAGAAGCTAATCAACTAAAACATGTTGTCTATTATTAGTGCTGCAGCAGATGAGGAAGCAATATAAAAATGGTGAATTCAATAAAGTGCACAGCTCTGAGGGGCTTTCATTTGAATGATTGCTTCTCTACACGCCTTCATTGTCGACTCTCATTGACTTTATTTGTCCCCATCTGAAAATTGACACCAACAAAGAATGTGTGTTTTCTCTTCATTACTTGATCACTCAGGGAAAAAACAATCAAATCAAATAAAAATATATAAATTTTTTAACATGCAATTTTCCTACATTCTATCCTGCATCATCATGAACTCAGTGTAGTCAAATTATGTATTGTAACTAAGCTATGAGCTTTGGCTCGGCCTAACCTTATCCAGCGATGCCAAAAGGGCTCCTGGACCCATGCCCAACAATCCAAGATAATAAAAACAAAAATTATGTAAGAACAAAGAACTGCTGTAAAAATTATAGATTTTCTCATTTTGATTTACAGTTTTGGTCCAAATGATCATAAAACAGAAAAAATATTATAATAAAAATATTCTTACACATACTGTATCATTGTGCACCCTGAGCACAGTGATCTGCAGCCATCCCTGCGGTCACTTAAGTCACTGATGTTCGAACACACTGTGAGGATGATAGACCACTGCACAGAGCATGTAAGGTGTGATAGACCACCACACACAGCACAGTGTGAGGGTGATAACCACTGCACACAGCACGCTTTGAGGATGATGGACTACCACATACGGCACACTGTGAGGGTGATGTACCACCTCATATGGCATACTGTGAGGTTGATAGACCACTGCACAGAGAGTATAAGGTGTGATTGACCACTGCACATAGCACAATGTGAGGATGATACACCACCACACACAGCATGCTGTGAGTGTGATACACCACCACACACAGCATGCTGTGAGTGTGATACACCACCACACACAGCATGCTGCGAGTGTGATACACCACCGCACACAGCATGCTGCGAGTGTGATAGACCACCGCACACAGCATGCTGCGAGTGTGATACACCACCGCACACAGCATGCTGCGAGTGTGATACATCACCGCACACAGCATGCTGCGAGTGTGATAGACCACCGCACACAGCA
>NC_056517.1:9325829-9328037 GCF_014905685.2 Nematolebias whitei | reverse complement strand
ACACAGCATGCTGCAAGTGTGATACACCACCACACACAGCATGCTGCGAGTGTGATAGACCACCGCACATAGCACGGTGTGAGGCTGAACCAGTTCAATAATCCCTGGTAACAGCCGCTGAACAAAGATGACGCTGACTGCTCTTTAAATCTGAAACATTTATATACAGTTGCTATTCCTCCTCATTGTCCCAAGTGTCACAGGAAAGTAAAATAACAGCAATCTGGCTTTAGTAGTGATGTCAAAAGTGCTACAGTATGACCGCACTGATGGGAGCTTTGCTTCGACTCAATCTTTTTTTGTTCCTGTCGTTCTGGTTTCAACCCTTTTTCTGCACCTACACCGCATACCCACGTACGGGTGTGACACACGTGGAGTTTTGTGTGTCACTGCCTTGCCATCATACCATCGTTTTTCAGTTCCCGGCCCCCCTCCAGCCTCGGGCTCAGGCTCTGGCCTGTTATGGCGGCCATCTCCATGATTCTCTATCTGCCTGCACTGACTGGACTCTACGGACCTGTTCGGCTCCGCGGGGAAAACCTTGGATGTTCTTTGTCTGCCGGACATGGTTCTGGAGCGCAGTCTGGGAGGGCAGCTGCTCTTGTCATTGTTAGCGTCAACCTGCTAGCAGGGCCTGCTAATGCTACTAATGCTGCTAACAAGATCCTCCATCTGCCTGTACAGACCAAATGCTACGGACCTGTTCGGTGCCACAGGGAAACCTTGGATGTTCTGTCTTCCGGACCCAATCTGTAGGGCAGTCTGTGAGGACAGTTGCTGCGGTTGTTATTACCATCAACCTGCTGAATGGACCTGCTCACAAGACCTACTAACACTGCTAACAAGATCCTCCATCTGGCTGCATGCGCAGTACGGACCAGTTTGGTTCTGCGGGGAAACCTGGGATGTTCTCTGTCTGCTGGACCCGGTTCTGGACTGCAGTCTGTGAGGGCAGCTGCTGCGGTCCTTATTACCATCAAGTTGCTGACCGGATCTGCTAATATGACCTGCTAAGCTGCTAACAAGACCATGCCTCTAACAGAACAGAACCATGATATTGAAAGAACCTCATGGCTAACCAAATCACACTGTAGATGTATTTCTTTTTCAACTTTGGTGCCTTGATTTTATTATTTTAGTAGTATTTTTAGTATGTTTTTAGGATTTTTGCTGCATGCTTTGGTATTTGTTGTTGTTGTTTTTTTGTTTTGTTTGTTTGTTTGTTTTTTGGTGAGTCAAAACGGTTCTTCTCGTCCTAAGCATTTCATTGCATTATTGACCGTGTGTTGATTTTGCATATGACAAATAAACCTAACCTGAACCATCCTACAGTAAACGTTCAGTGAAAATGCTAAAGTCACCAACATGCAGTCACATATCCGTTACACAAAGTGCAACAACAAAATCCTTAAGGATACAATTATGTTAGCTGGTCTTTTCATGTTTACAAGACCAATCCTAGAAGGAACCAGTTTCTGAAAAGTGTATGGTGGGTGCAGTGTTGAAACAACAGATTTTACAGGTTCACCCCATGCCTATGATGATGAGGAGCAGGAGGTGTAGAGCTGAAGCACTTCATCTAGGCTGGCAACTGGTACAGGTGTCGACAGAGTGAAGGGAACACCTTGATGTACAGAGATGCGGTACACTTTTTAGCTCACTCCAAGGAGCCTCATCCTTCCCTTCATCCTTACCAGCTGACTGCTAGTATGATCCTGGGGGCAGTGCTTGTTCCATGAAGGTGGTGCCAAAGCAAGGCACAAGTAAACTGGGATTCCTGATGGACTCGGGGGCAAAGCACTTTGCCTGTCATGTCTACATGTGTTTGTCAATTGTACACCAGTGAAGACAGGAAGAGACTTTTTTGAAGCACCTCATCTATTTGGGAGTAATTTCCATAGAGATTACATATCATAGTTGATCAAGAAGCATTTTGTAGGCCCTCCAAATGAGCTGATGAAGAAAAAGGGAGTTCTCAAGATCTCTTCTAAAGCTGCTGCCCCTGCAACTCACTGTCATTTGGAGTCAACCCTATTCAAAATGGATGCCACAGCTAAAAAAGTTTAGTGTGGTAGTAGCTGAGACAGTACACAGTACATATAGTAAGGGTGGCTGTGGCTGAGTGGTTAGAGCAGTCGTCCTCCAATGCAAGAGTTGGGGATTCGAATCCACCAGCAGTCACATGCCGAAGTGTCCCTGGGCAAGACA
>NC_056517.1:9324389-9325729 GCF_014905685.2 Nematolebias whitei | reverse complement strand
TTCGAATCCACCAGCAGTCACATGCCGAAGTGTCCCTGGGCAAGACACTGAACCCTCATTGCCTTCGATGTGTGTCTCATCAATGTATGAATGTAATAAAGCACTGATTAGTCTCTTTAGAATGATTTGTTCAATAAGCTTTGTATAGATCTAGTAGAGTGCTGTATGGATGGGTAAATGAGGACACAGATTGTAGAGTAAGGCACTTTGAGTATCTTAATCAGATAGAAAGGTGCTATATAAGTACAGTCCATTTACCATTTACACACTGAATGCAAACAGATCTCACCACATCAAGACATCAACAATTACATTTTTTAATTCCTGCATGAAATGTAAGTGTCAGTATGCATTCTCAAGTTTCGTAGGTTAATGCAGGTGGTAAGAGGAATTTGGAGCTCATGTAGTTGTGGACAAAGAAGAAGAAGAAAAGGAGGGGTAATTGGAGGATAGAGGAGCTGTCAGATCACACCAGGGTTGTTAGGTACAAGGCCTTTTAAACACTCCTACCTGTCATCATAATTGCTTTAACTGTCACCACTGCAGACCAATTAGGCACAGCATTTTATCATCTGAGCCAGAAAGGGGACATGAAGGAGAGGCAATGATGATTCAAATCATCTATTTAAATATTTGAAATCAAATGTGGTGACAATTACATTAATTATCAGCAAAAGCAGTAACTAGAATGAAACAAATGATTAGAGTTGTCAATTTGTGGAGTGAAAATGGAGGGTTGGAGTAAAATGGTTTTGTCATTTAAAAGAGTGAAGGTGATTTTCTTCAAGCTTATTCAGGAATATTATTTTTGAATATTAAAAATGTGATAGAGTGCAATAAATGTACTGCAAATATGGCAAGTTTTATAGCTACTTTTATTATTTATAATATTTAAGAAAAAAAAACTATCCACATAATTTATTAGAAAACATGAATTTAGTTGATTTTTAAAAAATGAGATTATAATGCTGCTTGTGTTATAGGTCTAGGATCTTTACTTCGGTAGAATAAAAAAAATATATAAATATACAAAAAAAAAAAAACATGCTCACCTCGTGTTTTCTACAAGGGTGATTCTTGGTCACACTGTTCAGTAGTATCTTACCTGTTCCTAGGACTGCTTTCTTCTGTTTTTCAATGTTTAATTGTTTAATCTTTGTAATAATTTATATATATATATATAAAATATAAATATATATATATATATATATATATATATAAAAATATAAATATAAATATATATATATAAATATACACACATATATAAATATACACACACACATATATATATATATATATATATATATATATATATATATATATATATATATATATATATA
>NC_056517.1:9323104-9324289 GCF_014905685.2 Nematolebias whitei | reverse complement strand
TGTAGCACTGGGGGAGTGGTTATCTTTTAAAAATGAATATGAACGTTTTAATGAAAAATGTTAATTCTTTAGTCAATTTGCAATGAGTGAAAACCAACAACGCCACCTGGGATTATACTCCAGGAAATAAAAGGACACGCAAGTTTGTTCTACTGGAGGAAGGAGACAAGATTCAAATAAACTTTACCAAATTTATTGGGGGTGTAATTTGTACAAAAAAGTATTCAAAAAGTATTTTAAAATATGCAATACCAGAAAATTGTTGACTGCATTTGATTGTTTAAAACAGCTGTGCTGGAGTTAAAAAAAACACTTTAAAATCAGGTGAGACTGAGGCTTACTAGAGGGGAGGGGGGCTGTAAAGACAAGGAGACCACATCCAGTGAAGGAAGAGGAATCACCTAAACTACAAAAGGGAAATGGAGTGTTCCACACACAAAGCGAGACACCGCCACCAGGGGTCACTACCGCCACCACACAAAGTCTCAGTCCCTGAAAAATAAAAATGAACAAACAGCCTTAACGAAACAGCCGCATCACAATATTTCGTAAAAACAGATTAAGTGGTGCACTCAGTTCATTAAAATCAAAGCCTCAGCCAGTAGGGCAAGGGCCCGAGTTAGTTTTATATTTTTTCCTCTAGGCAAAAAAGCAGCGAGCAGAATCCAGCTGAACAGCAGGAGAAGGCTCATCTGAAAACTAAAAAAATGGAGCAGATCGTCACTATTAAACTCAACCATTGACAGCAGAATTGACAGAATCTCATATTGCCTACCTGCAAATTTGTATGTTACAGCACAATCTTATAATAGAGTTGCTGTATAAATTGGATCATGCAGCTGTAACAGAACAGTCTAATAAGCATTTGTTTACAGTAACGGGTAAGTGGTAGCAGGCTAGGCTAACCCTTACCTTCAAGCCATAAATTGGGCACACAACAGACAGACCGGTCTTATACCCAGGAGACACAGCAGAGAAGAGGCTAGACTGAACGTTAAGAAAACAAACCAGTTTGTATTAGCAGCTAAAGGCAAACTACTGCAACAAAGAAAAACAAACATTAGCCACGCTTACCGGACAATGTTATCTGCAGCAGAAGCATGCAGACGTCATGACAAACTCCGTGTACCCAGACGGGAGTGATGTGCTTTTATACAGAAGCCACAATTGACCATGTTAAAGTGG
>NC_056517.1:9318060-9323004 GCF_014905685.2 Nematolebias whitei | reverse complement strand
CACACACACACACACACACATATATATATATATATATATATATATATATATATATATATATATATATGTGTACTGTATGTGTGTGTGTGTGTGTGTGTGTGTGTGTGTGTGTGTGCGTGTATATATTACCGGACTGTGTACTGAATTACTTCCGGTAAGATGGCGCCCGTGTACATGGCTTGCAATCTACCTCTGCTGATAGTGTTCAGAGTATTTGTGTTTTGTTAGTTTTTTTTATCTGGGACCTAAACTCGCTGCTGGTATATGAATGACAACAGCTTCTGGATCTTCGATTTTCTGCCGCCGATGTCATTTATTTGGACCAATATGAGTGTAACTCTGGCCCCCCCCTCTTCCCGTGCTGCTAGCGAACGTGCCTGTTTACTTCCGCTGCACTCCTCACCTGACTGCCCGGAGATATCGCTTCAGACGCCCGGGAAAATATGTTGGGCGGCTGGCAAATCTTAAAGCCCTGCGCGCTGCATCTTCCTCCTCAGCTGGTGGTCATGGTTTCCATCGCCAGCTTCCCACGTGCCCGGACCAGGTAAACAATGGGAGTTGTCGGCCGGTGTGCCGCACGGGCCGACCTGGAGGGGCTGTTATTGAAAACCTGTGGCCATTGGTGCGCTCTAACTCCACCGCTGCTGGGTCCACTTTGGACAGTATCCGGATGTGTTTGGTCAATGCAAGATCTATTACCAACAAAACTTTTATCCTCAGGGACTACTTTCAAGAGCACGATTTGTAGTTTATCTGAATCACAGAGACTTGGATGTCTCCGAGTGAGTCTAGCGCCTTGACGGAATTATTGCCACCGAACTGTCTTTATTTTAACGCACCGCGGCCATCAGGCCAGCGCAGTGGTGGATTATTAACAATATTCAAACCAGCTTTTGACTGTAAACAACTGCCCATCCCAGTTTCCCGCGCCAGCTTTGAGCTGAGCGTCTTTGAACTCGGCCATTCGCCTTAGACTTTATGTGCGCTCGTCTACTGCCCACCTCGATCTAAGGATTTCATAAATGAGTTTTCTGGTTTTTTTGGCTGAAATCACACCAAAATATGATCATGTTTTCATTATTGGGGACTTTAATTTGCATGTTTGCTGTCAGGAGAAGCCCTTGGTTAAGGACTTTTTAGATTCATTGGACTCATTTAATCTAACGCAGCATGTAAACGGTCCCACCCAAGAGCGCGGACATACACTGGACCTTGTTTTAACTCGTTATATGACTGTTAGTAATCTTGAAATTGGTGATAATGTTTTTTCAGACCACATGCCAGTCCAGTTTGAGTTCACCCTCCCCCATCTAACTCCTAAGCCGTGTATTCATGCACGTCGCAGCCGGACCATTAATCACTTCACTGCCACACATTTCACAGATGCTTATAACTCTGAAATGATAAGTCAGCCCCAGGTGTTTCTCACCACCACTGAGGAGCTGACATCCCAGTTCAAATCTGTCTTCTTAAATACTCTGGATCATGTCGCTCCTGTTAAAACTAAAAAATCAAAACTCAGAGTAGAACCTTGGTTGAATGATGTCACCAAGGCCGTTAGGCAGCAGTGTAGGAGGGCAGAGCGCAAATGGAGGAAAGACAGGCTGCAGGTCTCTTTTCAAATACTTAAAGAGAGTTGGTGCCGTTATCAGAAAGCAGTAAAAGCTGCTAAATCCAAATACTTTTTTGATATTATAACCTCAAACTCTCACAACCCACGTGTCCTCTTCTCTACCTTAAACTCTGTTCTCCACCTCACTGAACCATCACCTCAGGAAGCCTCAACTGAGCTGTGCGAGAACTTCTTACATTTCTTTTTGGAAAAAAATTGCATCCACCCGGGTTCTCATTTCCCCTCCAACTCATGACCCATCCATCCCACCACAATCTGTACCATTTTGAACCCATCACTCTATTTTCTCTAGAGCAGGTCATGTGCAGCTTGAAACCTTCTGGTTCCCCCTTTGATGTGGTCCCCCCTCGACTACTAAAGGAAGTATTTCCTACTCTAGGTCAGTCCATTCTTGCTATAGTAAACAGTAGTTTATCCACTGGCATGGTGCCAAAAACCTTCAGCCTCTCCTGAAAAACCAAACCTTGACCCCTCAGTCGTATCCAACTTCCGGCCTGTCTCCAGACACCCATTTGTTTCTAAACTACTGAATAAAATAGTTGAGTCCCAGTTGAAGTGCTTCCTGGAGGGTCACGCTATCTTAAAGCTATTCCAATCTGGCTTTAAACCTCTCCACAGCACTGAATCTGCCCTATTGAAGGTTTTTAATGACATCTTCATATCCACAGATAACGGTGATTCTGTGCTGCTTGTCCTATTGGACCTCACAGCCGCCTTTGACACTATCGACCATGAGATCCTCATTGCTAGGTTGGAGCAGTGGGTGGGCATCACAGGGTCAGCCCTCAATTGGTTCAGATCCTACTTCGCTGACATATCCTTTTGTGTCTCCATCAAGGATTTTAGTTCTGCAGCGACAGAACTTAAATGGGGGGTTCCGCAGGGGTTCATCCTGGGTCCCCTCCTATTCTCTTTATACCTGCTGCCACTTGGTGCTATTTTCCGGAAACACAACATACCCTTTCACTTCTACGCCGATGACTGTCCAATCTACTTCCCCCTAAGACACAATGGTACGTGCTCTATTCATCCTCTGCTCAACTGCCTGGCTGACATCAGGGACTGGATGGCTTTAAACTTCTTAAATTTCAATGAAAATAAGTCTGAAATCATGCTGTTCCCTCCCAACAACACAATCACAAACCACTGCATCAACCTTTTCACTCTATCCCTGTGAGAAAAAAACAAAGAGTCACTAATCTGGGAGTGATAATGGACCCTTCCCTGAAACTTAACAATCATAAACATGATTGTTAAATCATGTTTCTTCGAACTGAGGCGGCTGTCTAAACTGAAGCCCATATTGTCCAAAAATAACCTGGAGACAGTAATACATGCATTCATTACATCTAGGCTTGATTACTGCAATTGGCTCCTGTTTGATATCAGTCAGACCTCCATTGCACAACTACAACTGGTCCAGAGTGCAGCAACCCGATTTTTAACCAGTACAGGCAAAAGAGAGCACATTACACCAGTTTTGGCCTCACTGCTCTGGCTACCGGTTCACCTTTGAATCCAGTTCAAAATACTCCTCTGTCTACAAATCGCTGAACAGTTTCGCTCCCCCCCCCCCCCTCTCTCTGATTTGCTACAACCATATGTCCCTCCACGTTCCCTGAGGTCAGCGGACCAGTTGCTCCTCACAGATCCAGGATCTCGTCTTAAGCACAGAGGGGACAGGGCCTTCTCTGTAGCAGGACCAAGACTTTGGAACGAGGGAAAACCTCTGCTTGTCAGACTGGCCCCCTCCCTCTCGGTTTTCAAATCCCGTTTAAAAACCCACTACTATTCAGTAGCTTTCAACACCAGAGGATCTGTGTTTTGAACCTGTATGCTCCACACTGGTTATTTTTTATTTATTATCTGCATCGTTTTTATGTCTATATTCTTTGTGCATGTGTAGGCTTAAAAACATGTCACTTTTTTGCCAGTTTACAGGATCTATGTCTTATATTCCTAAATAGTATTGGGACAATATATTTTAATCAAGCGTGTTAACTATGGTATAACAGAAAAAAAGCCTGAAAAACATGTTTAAGAATTAACTTTCTTCAAGAAAACTAATTTACCAATTCTTTATGCAGCTTTTAGATGCTTTAAATATCTTGATTTGGGCTTTTGAGAAATATGCTGTTCACTCTTGAACTGATAAACAAGGCAACAACAACAACAACAACAAAAAAAAACGGAGCTACATCTAAATTGAATAAATAGATCATATACTGGATTTTAGAAAACACAGAAAGAATAAAGAGTTAGAAGTCTAAAAGATCCAAGCTGAATGTGGACTCATCTGACAGAATACCAGGAATCAAGCCCAGCTAGCATAAAAACAAGACTAATGGTTCTGGAATGGGTTTCTTTTTCACACTTCCCTCCTTCATAGCTCACCTCTCCTTTAAGGTTAATGTAACATTTTTGATGCATTTCATTGACTGTTAGCTGTTTCATCAAGAAGATACTCAGTCAAACCCATCTGGACAAAAAACAGCAATTTTTTTGCTTTTCCTCCCCATTTATCTCTCCCCACCTCTTCACCTCTTTCTCACCACTTCCCACATTCATCCTTCAAAGAGAATGTTTGAGCATGGTTGAAGGCATGCATTTATCAGCACGGGCATTTAAGCACATTTCAGGGAAAAGTGAAGATTTATGACATTCTATTTAAAAAGGCTTGAAGGGAATGGGGAGCTTATAACTACAGTTGCTCTTTGGCTTTTTGGTTTTATTTTCTGTGTTACTGACCATAGTTATATTATAGGAGAGTATGTTAAAATGGTTTGCAGTTCATAATCACATAAACAACAGATTTTTATTTTATTCCAGCAGGATTTGTTGCTGTCAGAACTGCTGAGATGTAGAGTTACAGAAAAATGCAAACTGTTAGTAAAACTGTCTTGATGCATGCTCAATAATCCAGATAGACAAATCTAACAATGTTGAGTCAGGTCCTCTGGACGAACTCTTCTTTGTTGAATTGTTTCATATTTTATCCAAACGACTTCTTCAGTCTGAGGAGCTGCAACAAACTCAACCTTAAACTGACAAACTGCTTAGCAGCAAAATGACTCTTTCCACAGTTCAGCTGTGTCAACTCTTAAAAAAGTGCCTGCAGTCAACCTACTTCAAAATTGAGGTTTAATATCATAGGCAGAAACATGGGGTCTCCAGTTTCTCCTATTGTTGCCAACCTGTACATGGAGGGGGTAGAAAAGAGAGCCTTGACATCCTGATGCATGCTCAATAATCCAGGTAGAAAAATCCAAAAAAGTTCAATCTGGTCCTCTGGACATTCAAAAAAACAAAAA
>NC_056517.1:9308202-9317960 GCF_014905685.2 Nematolebias whitei | reverse complement strand
CCTCAGACTGAGGAAGTCTCTCGGATGAGAGACGAAACGTTTCTACATTTTTTTGTTGATTTGCTTTGTTTTGTTTTTTTTGAATGTCCAGAGTACCATATTTAACTTTTTTAGATTACAGAGCTAATGTTCATTCATTCAACCTTTATTTATACAGGTTGGTTTCATTGACTTGCGAGGGCTCATTTACAAGAGAGACCTGATTTAAACAAAACAGCATGTTACCTGAAAACACTGGTAAATCAATGCATGGTTATTATGCCATTGAGCTACAGCAATAACAATGATCTTCCAGTTCTTTGTGCTATTTGAGCTTTTCTACATTTGTTGCATCTGTTCTCTAATGTTTTGATGTTCGTTGGATTCAATCCACAATTGTGATTTTCAAACCAGCATTCAGCTACGATTCAGACAATAAATGTGTTCCAAGTTTTTTATCTTTACAAACCCAATAGTGCAACGTTTCTATCTAATATTGCCTTTGGCCCACAAAAATAATGTGACAGGAAAAAGCAATATTTGGCAAATTGTTTGTGAAAGATAGCTACATCCATTTGAGATATTGAATAAAGCAAAGTCTGCTACAAGCTGTGTGTAGGACAGAATAATTATCAATTTCCATATGATTAGGATATTAGGGATGGAAACAGCGCAACAAAAATATGTGTAGCATTAGGTGAATTAAATTTAAATCAGCCGACTCGTATGTTGACTGCAATCATGAAAATCAGATTTTGTTCATTAGAACCGACAGGCATCCTGGATTATTATGTAAGATGGGGAAGCCAGTGTTGCTGCAGAACTGTGCACATAAACAAATCTAAAGCAACACTGAAGAGCGAACCTTTGCAGTCAGTGGAGCAGAGGCCCTGCATTCTGGTGTATTTTAACGGGTTGTTAAACATCTACATTTATCTACATTTGTAAACACGTAATTCAATAACTATTTTAGTGAATGATACAACAAGAAGCCTGACCAACAGCTCTCCTTGTGTGACTAGAGCACACTCACACTTCTCTGAAGCATTCTAGATCCGACAAAAACCTGATTTTTCCATTACAAGCCATGGATGGTCTGCTTGGCCTTGAACTAGGCAGCTGTCCAGATGGGCATCCCTCACATGACGGTTTTTAGCCCAACTTTTCTCTGCCAAATTCACTGTCCTCCTCTTTGTTGTCCTCCTATATGTGTAAAACCACAAGGCTCCTCCTCAGGCTGTTCATGCCATTTGGATGTGAACTCCTAACCAAGAACAAGAGCCTGGTTAGCTCGGCACTCACCCACAACATGTGCATGTGCTCCAGTATCTTCATTGCCACTGCCTTCATGTGCTTCAATTCTCCATTGCTTAATTGTACAACAAGAATACTTTTTTAATGAAAGTAAATTGGACTGTCTTTTTGACATTTTGATCACTGTTATTTTGACAAAATGGCATAGTTGTTTTGATACAGGATGAACATTAATTACATGATTAACTATGAAACATTTCTCTCGTATTTTTAATAAATAGTCAAAATTTTATTAATGACCCACTTAAACTGTAAAACTGATTTGCAATTTAGTTGTGCTGTTAAATTATATTTTAGTGTTTTAAATTTAATTACCCTTGACTGTACTTTTAGGGATGGAGATTTTTAACGGTAGAAGCAGGCATGTTTACTTGAAGGGGTAGCTCTTATATGATATTAGGGAGCTTTTAAGTGTCTGTTATTTTTAAAATTAGTGTTTATGTAATTATTTTCAGATTACATATCCAATATAAGTTTTATTCATTCAAGGCAGTCAAATGTGTTCATAATTTTATTATTAAGAAGCCTGAGAGATCCACGCAGTTATCGGAATGCACCCTGTTAAAACAAGAGTTCCTGGATCCTGTTCCGGCAGGAATCGGCTCAAATTAAGCCCTGCAAATAAGTCACAAATGTGTTTATATTATATATTGACGGTGCAGTTGAAGTGTGAATATGATGTCACACCATAAACCCAAATATTTTATTGAAGTTCTTAATTAGATTACGTCGGCAGATAATGCAAAATAAACTCTAATTACTTTGGAACTACAGGTATAGGATGTTATATTTTACAGTCTCCTTCAGATATCTCCTAAATTATAATACTATATAATGTAATAATTTAAATGGATGTCAACAACAAACACATTTCAAATGTCAAGGTGTCAACAGAGTTGCTGGTTAATTATTGAGTGTAACAGAAGATCTTTGATCTGTTTGTACAGGTTAAGATTTATTCACAAAGTAAAATCAGCGCCAGGCAGGCAACAGTTATCTCAAATGCAAAGTCTGAACAACATTAAAGGGCAGGTTCAGATGTTTTTGTTTTTTTTAAACAAAGTGTTTTTATTGATTTTTTCCCAATTTTGAATATATAACAGGGCAGGACGGTGGCGCAACTGGGAGAGCTGCTGCCTCTCAGCAAGCAGGTTACCCTGGTTCAAATCCCGGTCAGGGGGCCTTTCTGGGTGGAGTTTGCATGTTCTCTCCATGCATGCGTGGGTTTTCTCCGGGCACTCCAGTTTGCTGGTGAAGATTTTCTGTCATCTAGGACATGATACATTCAAAAAACGTTCAGTACAAAAACAACTGGACTTTATTTGTAACAGAAGACGTTTCGCTGCTCATCTGAGGAGCTTTCTCAATTCAAAGAGCAGAGTGTGGGGTTCAGGTTATAAGGCTGAGATAAGATACACATACGTAGATTGACAAATCACACCTTAACAGTAGGGGTTCCTTAAGGTCTTTGTTAATCCAATTCACAGATGAGGCCCCTCTGTTCCCATCAGGTGTGAAAACTGGCTGGGTATCAGTCTTAAAATCGCATTATACGTTTTTGAAAGTTGAAGTCTGAGGCCTCCACTTTTAAGAGACATTTTTTCTCTTTTAACATAAATTGCTTCCTTCACCCCCTCCCACAGCCTAAAAACATGCATGTTAGGCTGGCTGGTAACTCTAAATTGTCCCTAGGTGTGAGTGAGAGAGTGAATTGTTGTTTGTCTTGTTTGTCTCTATTGCTCCTTTTCCATTAGTAACAATACAGCACAGCACGACTCGACTCGAGTCAGCACGTTTCCAAGGCTTTTAACGGTACATAGAACCGGTCCCTTTTTTCAGAACTCTTGACTCTGTGGTTCCAACCTGGGCCGAGTAGGTACCAAAATGTGGCATTCGAACACTGACAGTCACTGATTGGTTGGAGTGGAGTCACAATCTTTCAGAAACTTTTCAAAACACCGATCCGCCATATGGAATTTCTTGGAACTCGGAGCAGCGGCTGGACCAATTTTAAAAACAATAATAACAACACTGCGGTCTAATGCCGACTCGGGGCTTGGGATCTCGGCCTTGCGTACTCTGCGGGCTCCGAGCTCCGCTGGTCACTGCGGAAGATCATACGATTGTAACGAACCCCTTCTAGTTTGGACCAAAATCACCACACAAATGAAGAAATTAAATAGTATTTATTTTCTACAAGAGATATTGCAGATTGGGCCGGTTCTGGTGCCGATTCTGGTTTGGGTTCTGGTTCCGTATCAGGGACAAGTCTATGAGATAGAGATCGGTTAGTGGTCGTGCAGGAGACTAAAGAACAGAAAAGTCAAATAAGGACCACTAACAGTCTCAGATGATCTTGGGGGTTCTGTAGACTGAAGAAGTCCAAACTGATCCAGACCATTGCTGGAGAAGCTGAGTCCGGTGAGGGGCTGCAGCGACAGGTGGGTGACGAGTCCGTTGAGCGCAGAGTCGTGGTCCAACAAGCCAGGGTCCAAAACCGAAGAGCAAATGACAGGAGGTACTGGAGGAGAAGACGAGGAGGCATAGTCGTGCAGGCGAAGGTCAGAACCGAAGACAGAAGGCGTAGTAATCCAAGGGGTCGAGCGAGAGACGATGTCCAGGTGAGTCGTGGGTCCAGGAGCCGGGAGGTCGAGCCGAGAGGTAAGGACAGGAACCAGGAGTGGGACAGGAACAAGGAGACAGGCAAACTATGACAATGAGACACTAAGGCTATGGGGAAACAAGGCAGGGTCATGATCGTGAGGTATCTACTTGCAGAGAACTGTTTTCAACTACCGGGCACCGAAGAAGAGAAAGAGTGCAGCTTTTAAAGTGTGAGTGTGACAGGTGCATCCAGTTAAGTTCACCCTCAACCAGCATGCAAATAGGACAAACTAAAACGTATATGTATAAACAAACATTACAGGAGCGGACAGAATAAATGAAACTTACAGAAAAGATCTATTGCAAACTTTAAAGGGTGATCAGGGTGACAGAAAATATAATCTATGGGACGCGATTCGTGACAACGAGCTGCTGACTCCCAGAAGGCCGTTGCCTCGACCCCGGCCTTGTGTGCTCATGAAGGATGAACCCCAATCCCAGAAGACAGGTCTGGTGCACAGAGGGTGGAAACAAATTTTAAAAACATTTTATGTAATGTAATTTTTTTTTCAGTGAAGACTAAAAAATAAACAGTGCTGGCTTTATCATGAAATCCTTTTGTCATTTTAATGACTATTAAATAATCTGTTAAAGTTAACTCAGTTGAAAAATCATAAAAAGACACAAAATTATTGGATCTCTCAGGAATATTTCCCTCAAATATGTTTAAATAAGAGATAAGGCCTTTATTTCAACTTTACTCTAACCCACAGATTTACCAATCACAAAACACAAATTAAATGGTAAATGGACTGTACTTATATAGCACCTTTCTATCTTATGAAGACACTCAAAGCGCTTTACACTACAGGTGCAATATGTGCCTCATTTACCCATTCATACAGCACTCTACATCTCTACAAAGCTAACTGAACAAATCATTCTAAAGAAACTAATCAGTACTTTAGATCATATTCATACACCAATGGGACACACATCGGAGGCAATGAGCGGTTCAGTGTCTTGCCCAGGGACACTACGGCATGTGACTGCTGGTGGATTCGAACCCCCAACTCTTGCATTGGAGAACAACTGCTCTAACCACTCAGCCACAGCCACTCAACTTTAAACTTTAAAGCAATGCTAAAAATAATATTTAAAAAAATCTGTAAACAAGAAACAAAAGCACATATCTAAATTGAACAATAAATATAGACACAATGAGTGCAAATACATGAAATGATGAATAAAACTTAATAATTTAAAATCTAGATTAGGGCTGGGTGATAGCTAAATTAATATCTCAATATTTTAAGATAAACCACGATATACATCTTGATATTTTTTCTTTCCATGAAGTAATAACAAAAATATATTTCTGAGTCAAAGCTTAGTCTCAATTGTCACACAGCCACATTTATTAACAACTGTAACTGTACAAAACAAATGTCTAAAAAATAAAATATTTACATATATTAAATAATTTATTTACATACCGTATATTAAATAATAATCCTCTTCAGCTGGGGGGCAGCTGTGGCTGAGAGGCTAGAGAAGTCGTCCTACAATGGGAGAGTTGGGGGTTCGATTCCACCAGCAGCCACATGCTGAAGTGTTCCTGGGCAAGACACCAAACCCCTCATTGCCTCTGATGTGTGTCCCATCCCATCTGTGCATGAATGTGATAAAGCACCGATTATTCTTTGTATAGATCTAGTAGAGTGTATGAATGGGTAAATGAAAACTTAGATTGTGTTGTAAAGAGCTTTTAGTGTCTTAATAAGATAGAAATGAGCTGTATAAGTACAGTCCATTCAGCTGCACTGCCTACATGTTAATAAGTGTGTGAACTGCAGCTGTAGGTCCGACAGACCTCAGCCTCCTTCCCTGGGGAAAAAAAACACAGGTCAGAACTCATTTAGCCGTGCTGTGCCTTTTTAGAGGCTCAGAGAGGTGGCAACATTAACACATCAGCAGTTTATCATATTGCTAAGACACACAGCCTTCAGCTGTGGAACAAGACGGCTAAAACGTTAGCCGCCTTGTTAGCCGCTAAGGACCCGTTTAGGACCATGTCTTAACGATATGATAAACTGATAATTTATTAATGTTGTCACCTCTCAAAAGGCACAGCACAGCTAAATGAGTTCTGACCTGTGTTTTTTTTTCAGGGAAGGAGGCTGGGGTCTGTCGGACCTGCAGCCTCACACGTGCTCATATTCCACTCTGCTGTTTTAAATGGTGAAAAAGATTTGTAGTTCCGACCTTTCATCGGGACTGTTTTCAGCATCATCTACAGAAATCATCTTTCTGCCTCTCACCTGACATTTTAAATCCAAACCATCTCAGAAAGAACAGTCATTGTTTCTCATTTTGTTCAGCAGCTAAACTGCTGTTCATATAATCTTCCATGTTTAGTTGTACTATACATCTCCGCTCCTGCTCACCCTCCTACTGGAGAAGCAGGAATGAGGGAAGCACGGCTGAGGGGCTGGGTTTGTATTCAAGGAGGGAGAATATAATCTTCCATGTTTAGTTGTACTAAACATCTCCGCTCCTGCCTGCCCTCCTACTGGAGAAGCAGGAAGGAGAGAAGCAGGGCTGAGGAGCTGGGTTTGTATTCAAGGAGGGAGAATATAATCTTCCATGTTTAGTTGTACTAAACATCTCCGCTCCTGCTCACCCTCCTACTGGAGAAGCAGGAAGGAGAGAAGCAGGGCTGAGGAGCTGGGTTTGTATTCAAGGAGGGAGAAGGAGGGGGGCAGCATGGGAGAAAGAGACAGCAGGATTTTCAAGTATAAAACTATATTGTTTTATATCAATATAGTCTCAACTTATATCGCAAAAAAAATCATATTGATATTTTTAAAATATTGATATATTGCCCAGCTCTTATATAGATGTTTTTGTAGAAGCTGCTCCATCAGAGATTTAATAGTGAACTAAAGTTAATTAAAAGTTCATTTGTAGGATTTATATATATATATATATATATATATATATACACACATATATATATATATATAGTTTAATTTGGTCATTTTAATCATCTATATTCTTTTTAATTTGCCAATTTACCAGAAACTTCAAAATAAATTCTCACCCTGTACTGAAACCTGTATCAGCATCTTACTGCCACCAGCTGGTGAGGTGCATGACGTCAATCTGAACCCCGCCCACTGTAATCGGTACTGAAAGCATAATGGAAACACAATGTGTACCGTATCGAGTCGAATAGAGCCATACTCTACCAGCACTAAAAGTACTAATGGAAAAGGAGCATATGTGGCCCTCTGATGGACTTGCGACCTGTCCGGGGTGTCCCCTGTCCCTCACACAGTGATTGCTGGACATGGGCACCGGCGACCCCAGTGACGCAAAATGGAATAAGTGGGTAAGAGGTAATGGATGGAATAGATAACAAAAAAGAACATAGAACAACCTCCCACCTCCAGCCCTTCCCTCTCACATCAGATCAGTCAAACATACACAAACAAATTAAACAGGCATCGCCATGCTTTCTATATACAATACAAAAGGCCACCAAGTGTCCCAAAATCTTTTTACAGAACCCTTCAGGGTATATCTTATTTTCTTCAAATGGATTTGATACATCAACTCTCTTATCCAATATACATATGCTGGGGTGTGTGGGTCCTTCCAATTGCACCAACTTGTCCACATTTTCTGTCAAAAGCACAAATCTAGTTGCAGTGAATATCTCCAGCGGTGGAGAAAACCGCTAACTAACAACAGTAGCAGGAATAGATAGGCAACAATGAGCTAATTTTGAAGTGTGGTTGTATTTGGCCTCATTATGCACAACCTCTTCTTGGACCTGCTCCCACAGGTGGGACAGGTCCCCAGAAAAGTTCAGAGTTCAGTCATCACAGACTTCTTAGCTGGAGGTGATCTCTGGTGGATTTCCCTGAAGAGAAGAAGACTCAGCTGCTACCTCTGTCCCAGACTGAAAAAAAAACACAAAGAGGTAAAAAAAAAAAAAGAGTTAATAAGATTATAATTTTAAATTAAAAAGTTAATTAGATCATAATAATACAATAAGCGATACCTCTTTTTGAACGGTCATAATTTGTTATGAGGTGGTTGAATCTCTCAGTCATCATCATCATCATCAGGGCAGGGCTTTAATCTGGTCCAGGGCTTGTTGACAATATCAGTTTTATCTTTTTCATAAAGTGCTGCTACAACTTTTTGGCTGAAGTGTTGATATGACGGGATGTCGTAGCGGGACTCAATAACTTGAAAGTCGGCGCATCAACAACAGAATTTGGACGTAGATCCAGAGCTTTTAAAACTCCTACAGCTTGTGTTATTGCTTTGGACCGATCTGAATTACCTGATAAAGGTTGTTTAAATGCTGCTGCTATCGGTCTTTGCACCAACCAAGCTGCTAGAAGAGATGTTCACGTTCGGATGATGTTGTTTTAAGTGTGTTAACAAATCAGACGTGTTGCTGCTGCAGATCCAATCGCTGTGAACAATGTCAACACACAGCTTTGGATTTGCACTTGTCTTTTAACAAAAAAGCCATAATGTTCCAAAACAGTTCACTGCAACAAGATGCTAGGCTTCTAATTCATTAAATGGTACTTCCTCCAGTTATTTAACAGTAAACAATGGTGTACCGCAAGGCTCAGTATTAGGACCCACCCTCTTTACAATCTACATAGGTAATGTATGTCAGAGCATCCTTGACGCATCCTTACATTTCTGTGCTGATGACACAGTTGTTTATTGTCGAGCTAAAACAGTTGCTAAGGCTTTCCAGCTTTTGCAGTCCACATTTGACATCATCCAGTCAGATTTGTTTTGCCGCAAACCTGTCTTAAATGCCGATAAAAACAAAAGGATGTTTTTTTCAAACAGGAAGTCGGTCCCAGCGGTTCTTCCTCTGATTTTATCCTCAGATGGTGCTCCTATTGAGTTTGTCAATTCTTATAAATATTTGGGTATCTTGATCGATTCGCATCTCTCTTTTAAGCTCTACGTGGAAAACCTAGAAAAGAAACTGAAAGTTAAACTGGGTTTCTTTTTCAAAAACAGATCCTGTTTAACTCTTAATGCTAGGAAACACCTTTTAACTGCAACTTTCCTTCCCTTCATTGACTACGGTGACATTATCTATATGAATGCTCCTACAAGCACCCTGCAGATGTTGGATGCTCTCTATCATGGTGTATTAAGATTCATAACTGGCTGTAACTAACGTACCCACCAGTGCACCCTGTATTCACTGGTTAACTGGACATCATTAACTTCACGCAGACTCTCCCACTGGTACATTTTCATATTTAAATCACTTCTTGGTCTGCTGCTTCATACATCTCCTCCTTCATGTCTCTGCGTGAGTGCAGACACAGCATACGCTCTCAGGACATTATTACATGCAGTGTTCCCTCAGTGAGGACTGAACTAGGCAAAAGGGCCTTCTCCTACTCCGCTCCTGTTTCCTGGAATACCTTGCAAAAAGACCTGAAGCTCTTGACCTTGACCTCTCTAAGTGGCTTTAAGAATCTGTTGGGCTCCTGGCAAGGACCAATGCAGACATGTTCCTGTTTTTAGTTTTCCACATTTGCCTTAAAATCTAGCTGTTTTTGCTTCTTTTTTGCCATCTTATTTTATCCATCATCCATCACCCGCTTCTTCCATTTTGGGTCACTGGGGTCGTTGGTGCCCATGTCCGGCAATCACTGCGAGGGGCGGGGTACACCCTGGACAGGTCGCAAATCCATCACAGGGCCACATAGAGACAAACGAGACAAACAACCATTCCCTATCTCACTCCCACCTAGGGACAATTTAGAGTTACCAATCAGCCTAACATGCATGTTTTTGGTCTG
>NC_056517.1:9287141-9308192 GCF_014905685.2 Nematolebias whitei | reverse complement strand
GACAATTTAGAGTTACCAATCAGCCTAACATGCATGTTTTTGGTCTGTGGGAGGAAACCGGAGTACCCGGTGAAAACCCACGCATGCACGGAGAGAACATGCAAACTCCATCCAGAAAGGCCCCTGGACCGGGGTTTGAACCAAGGACCTGCTCTCTGAGAGGCAGCAGCTCTACCAGTTGCGCCACCGTGCTGCCCCCATGCTACCCCATCTTATTTTAATTTGTAAAAAATAAAAATGTGTACGCCTTGTTTATAATTGTCTATTGTTGTCGCTGTTGTCCATTGTTGTCATCATTCTTTGATGAAATCAGGTCTCTCTTGTAAATGAGTCCTCGAGGCTCAATGGGATTAACCTGTCTAAATAAAGGTTGAATGAATAATGCTGCACATACTGCAAGATAATAGGCCATGCTGAAACACGCTTAAGAACTTTAGTTCTGCGGCGTATAATCTCTCGTTAATAAAATTTAATGAGTGAAAAAATAATCGAAACGGTACGCATGTGGACCGAACCGAATATGCTGTACCGAACGGTTCAATACACCCACATGTATTGTTACACCCCTAATAGTTAGATCTCACAAAATGTCTCAGATGCAGATACCTAAAAATATGTGACTTGTGAATATTAAGCTTCTGTACCAGCTGTTCAAAACAGGCCAATCTACTATCAACATATCCAACATTTTTCAGTCAGGTCATCTGGACCGTTTCTTTTGTTGTGCTAAAACGTTTTGCATTCGATCTGGAAGGCTTCATCAGTCAAGGAAACACACAACACAAAACTGATTCTTCCACCAACAGCTTACTCCAAAGTGGAACAAACCAGTTTTGTTGTTGGTCACCAACAACAGATCTAATTGAGTACCTTTCCAAGGCTACCCAACTAGGAGAAGAGGTGTCCTTTCCCAACCAAAATAGAAGAGCTTTGATATTAGCTGCCCAATAGTAGTGAATGAAGTTAGGACACGACATGCCTCCTAGTCTGTGGGGCAGATGTAAGACCCTTTTGGTAATCGCAGGATGCTTTTTATTCCAAATAAATGCTGATATCTGGCTGTTTAGATTGGTAAAAAATGATTTAGTAAGGATGATTGGCAGATTCTGAAACAGGTAAAGGAATTTAGGTAGGACATTCATTTATACAGAGTTTATTCTGTCCCGTAGAGTGTGAGGCAGGGATTGCCATCTAGCAATGTCTCGTTTAAGGTTCCCCGTGAGAGGTAGATGAATGGATTTATAGAGGTTCTTATAATCTTGAGTTACCCAGATCCCAAGGTACTTAAATTTTTCTAACCTAATTTTAAAGGGTATGGTGTCCAAGATTTTCTTTTCTATGGAGGTTACAGGCATCAGTTTGCTCTTTTGAAGGTTGACCTTATAGTCAGATATTTTCCCTAATTTTTAAGCAAAGTTATTCAGGGATATTGGTAAGAGGGTCTGATATATACAAAATAATTTTGTCTGCATATAACGAAACTTTGTGCTCTGTACCTAGTCGATTGATCCTCTTAATGTTAATAATAATAATAATAATAATAATAATAATAATAATATTAATAAATAATGATTTTAATTTGTGTGCCTCTCAGCGAGCAGGTCCTTGGTTCAAACCCCGGTCCAGGGGCCTTTCTGGGTGGAGTTTGCATGTTCTCTCCGTGCATGCGTGGGTTTTCTCCGGGTGCTCCGGTTTCCTCCCACAGACCAAAAACATGCATGTTAGGCTGATTGGTAACTCTAAATTGTCCCTAGGTGTGAGTGAGAGAGTGAATGGTTGTTTGTCTCTATGTGGCCCTGCGATGGACTTGCGACCCATCCAGGGTGTACCCCGCCCCTCGCACAGTGATTGCTGGACATGGGCACCAGCGACCCCCGTGACCCAAAATGGAACAAACGGGTAAAGATAATGGATGGATGGATGGATTTTAATTTGTAACACTTTTCATTAACAAAAATCTCAAAGTGCTACAAAGTGCAACTAAAATCAGTGATAAAATCAAGTGGAGGCAGTTGTTGGGAGTTCTGCCACAAAGTTACAGCCAATTGTTCTATCGTCAACACTAATAGAAGTGGTGAATAAAGTCTCTATGAGGTAGTCCCACTCCACTCCTCAAATGCTTTTTTTGCATCTAATGAAAGAATGACTTCATTACAGGTGTGCTCAGGTGTACTAGAAATACTAGAAGAAGGGTCTTTGTCTATCTTAGGTATCAACAATATTACAGCTCGACACATGAGCAGTGGCAATGTCAGTGCAGCAAATGACTCCCCAAACACAGACCTTAATATGGGTGAGAGTAGACTTGAAATTTTCTTAACAGATGGAATACTATCTGGTCCAGGAGATTTCCCATTTTGCATATCATTGATTGCAGAGTTTATCTCAGTTATAGAAAACTCCCTCTCCAAGTCCCCAACGAGATCAGAAGGATGCTTAAGATAGCCAAAAAAGTTCTCCATGTCCAATATGTTAGCTGATGACAGTTGTATACAATGACTGATGCGATTTACTAAAACATGCATTAATTTCAGCATTGTCGTGGCCACCCATGTCCCACATGGTTGTGGGCCGGCAGGGGCAGAGGAGGGGGGAAGTGCTTGTGGGTCCTCCTCCCCCTTAAATTTTTGCCCGGTGTCCGGTACACATAATCAATCATTTGCAATTTGTCCAATTTTAGGGCTTCCATTACCATGTTAGCTATCACCGTGGAGCATTCACCTGCTGACTCAGGAAGTCCAATAAATCTAATATTAACACATACCTCTCCACAAATTCAAACTGTTTTTTAAGCCCATTGACTTCACTCTTTAACTTCATCACCATCCCACGCAGCCTCTCCATCTCTTCCGAGCATAAAGACAGACCATTTTCAGTCTCTGAAACACCAAGTTTAACCTGGTCAAGCTCCGTTCTGAGGCCTGCAGTGGTGTTAGCAAGCCCGGCTTGGACCACTTGAAATTCACTCTTGATAAAATTAAATCCTCCATCAGAGCCACTCAGTTCCATCCTAATCATCACTATAATATAACTTTGGTTTTAATTGAGGCCAGAATGCGTGACCTCAGAGCAGACTCGTCCATCCCTCCAGAGCTCTGTGAAGATGGGGAAGACGCACCTGCAGGTCCACCTGTTCCTTCATCATGACGGCCTGAGGGAGCAGCATTGATAATAGGCCGCAATGGAGAAGAGACCAAAGCTTTCAACTTCTTTTGTCTAGAAGTCAGATTACCAGCTTGTTGATTCAGTTACATGGTGACACCAGTCTTAGAAACAAGATCCAGCTTGAAGGCAGCGAGGACACCTTAGATAGAGAACTTTACTAATTGGCTTTTCTATGTATGTGAATGCTCCTGTAAAGTGCCCTGAGCCAACTTTGTTGTGATTTGGCGCTATATAAACAAACTGAATTGAATTGAATTGACACAATCATAAAAAGCAGTTTTTCAGCAGTGCTGACGGGAACTCAGCCAAAATGCAGCTCACATGTCCGCAGCCATTTTGGTCCATTCAGATGTTTTTAAGTTGGTTTCTGTCCAATACAAACCCTAAGAGCTGTTAAGCTGCTGTAATACTGGCTTATTTCATTTAAGAATAACAAGAAAAGCTTATACAAGTCAAAATATACCATGAAGCCCATTTTATACATCATACCTGATAACACATTTTCACCATAATTTAGAGTAGGATTGGATAATATGGACCAAAAATAATATCTAAATATCCATCCATCCATCCATCCATCCATCATCTTTTACCCGCTTCTTCCATTTTGGGTCACAGGAGTCACTGGTGCCCATGTCCAGCAATCACTGTGTGAGGGGCGGGGTACACCCTGGACAGGTTGTGTAGTGGACTAGGCCTCCGACCAAAACCTGCCTCTGAAGACCTTCATGGGACAGGAACTGTTATTTCATTGATTTGAATCCAGAAATACAAATTAGCTCATCCAGAGACTTTCTAATTGTATCCTGAACTAATCAATTGAAAGAACACTCTTCTTTTATATTATCATCACTATTTTACAATATCTTGATAATCAAAAGTGTGTTTAGTTCATACCATTTTTAAATGTTGAAGTGAACCACTCATTTTAAATCAACTGTGAAACAGTATTAATGATTTTTTAATCCTCATTTAAATTAGAAATCAAGTTAAATGTCTATTTTACAAAGTAATTATGCATTTTTGATCTTCTGTCTGAAATGAGAAAGAGTGATGTCGGTCAAAAGTCGGAGACAGTCAAAAACAAGTTGTTAGAACGGGCTGTCGTGTTTTTAAAACTCTCAGACAGTAAATAAGAAAACTGGCACCTGCAGTGTTTCTCACTTCGCCAAAACATTTCTCTGTCTGTTCCTAAAACATTCTTGCTGTTTTATTGACTTGTAAAAACTCTTTGACATCACTAGAACCACACCCCTGTTGGTTGCTTCAACCAATCAGGACTTACTAAAGTGACCGGAAGCAGAACTCTTTAAAAGTCGACACTTCCTGGAACTATAGTCTTCTGGGTCTTCTGGGGTCTTGTGGAGTAGTCCTGGAGTGAAGTTCTGTTCTTCAGCTCTGGCTGTTCTGGAGTTCTGGAGTTTTCCACTGCTGAGTGGAACTTCGGACTCAGTTTTCCAGGCTGATGGAGTCATCCATCTCTGCTTTGATAACGGCGCCTCGCTGTGACTATCACCAGGCGAATGCCCTACAACTTCTTAGGAAGTTTGTTCTGTAGAACGGAGTATCTCACAACTTCTGCTGAGTTGTAGCCGCCCTGAGGAGACGCTGAAAGGTAGCGTGCCAGGGACCTCTTGACCGTAGCGGACCCATCCTCTGCCAAGGTAAAGAGTCGTCACGAGCTTCACGCGAAGTGTACCACGGGCGAACTGCGTTTGGAAGGAGCATGTTGTTCTGGTCTACAGACATACATCTTCCTTCAATATCTCCCTTTAAACTCCTCCATATTTCGCATCTTTAAAACTCTTCTATCTTGCCAGTAATTAATCCAGATGCCTTCAGAAATGTCTGTTGTTTTATTAAGTAAAATGTGCCAAGTTTTATTAATCAGAACCAGACCAGTCTAATCAAGTGTACAATGTTTTGATTTTAAATTTTGATTCTGTTCAATAAATGACCGATTTATTTTGATGGGTCAAAGAAAATTAACGTCTCATGTCACTGATTAAACCATCTACGCACAGTTACCTCTGTCACATGGCTGTAATTAGCTCAAAAAAGAGAGAACCCGTTATTTAAATATGACTGTAGTGAAGCTACGAAGCTAACCTAGCCATAGAACACTACAGTTGCAAGTCCATCACAGGGCCTATATCCAAATACATTTAGCTAAATACAAAAATATGATATAAATCTCAATAAACAAAAAATATACTTGTGAGTCAATGCTACAAGTCCCAAATTTGCAACATGTGCTTTTATTACCATACCGCTGTAGATGTAGATAGGAAAAGGCTAAAAAATAAAATGTTGGGATATATTAAATAAATAATGTTCCTCAAATAAAATAATTTCTCAGCATAACAACACAGACTTACAGCTGTGCAATTAAAATGCAACCAGAATTGATCCAGAGCAACCATAAGAAAAGGTCAACCTGCTCTTTAAAAACATTAACTTTTTTTCATTATTCAAATTAACTGATTAAATGTTAACCTTTGAAAGAACAGAGAAAGTAAGAGCAAAACACAACTTATTCAGTTACACTACATAAATATAAACAATATGGTCTCATATCTAGTATGAAATAAATATACATAAAATGAAATCTTGTTATAATGCCCAGTCCTAGTTTAAAATACCAAAACTGAAAATAACCAAACAGGAAACAGTGGGTAAGAAACTATGTTTTAATTCCATCCATCCATCATCTTTTAACTGCTTTTTCCTTTTCGGGTTGCGGGGGTCACTGGTGCCACTGATGCCAGTATCCAACATTCACTGTGTGAGACGTGAGGCACCCCTGGACAGGTCTCCAGTCCATCACAGGGACACCTGGATAGGTCTCCAGTCCATCACAAGGACACTTGGACAGGTCTCTAGTCCATCACAGGGACACCTGGACAGGTCTCTAGTCCACACCAACATGACTTGAAATATATTTTGAGTCACTGTTGAAATCACAGTTAAATTTAACACAGGACAACACCGTGGCTCAGTTGGTAGAGCTGCTGCCTCTCAGTGAGAAGTTTGCCGGATCAAATCCCATTCTGGGTGGAGTTTGTATGTTCTCTCCATGATGTGTACTCCAGTTTCCTCCCACAGACCAAAAACATGCATGTTAGGCTGATTGGTAACTTTAAATTGTCCCTAAATGGGAGTGAGAGAGTGAATGGTTGTTTGTCTCGTTTGTCTCTATGTGTCCCTGTGATGGACTAGAGACCTGTCCAGGTGTCTCTGTGATGGACTGGAGACCTGTCCAGCTGTCCCTGTGATGGAGGAGGGACGTTGTGATATAAATAAAAGGATCAAATTAGATTTATAAAAAGGAAGCAGAATAAAGACAGACTAATCCTGATCATCAGCTTTAACAATAACGTAACTGTAACTGTCTTTAACTCGGGGTGGGATGGGGATGGGGGTGGCGGATGTCAGTTCATTCAGATATTTGTCTTTCCCTCATGACATATTTACATATTTATATCTGCCTTCCTTTCAACACATGCGTTAATCTACAAGCACATCCTGCTAATCCGTCTGTGTCTGTTCTAATGAAGCTAAACGGATTAACAGATTCACACACACACATGCACCCCCCAGCACACACACACACATACTTTTTGTACACAAGCAATAGCCACAATGACTTATGGAAGTACAAATAAAATCAAAGTTTGTCTTACTACAAAATGAACCTAAGGAAACAACCTTTACGTCCTTAAAAAAGGGAAAAATAAATTGTTTCAATATAGACTGCTGATTAATTTTCAATGCATCAACGTTTCACTAGCACCAGGTTAACCCCTCTTAGTTGTGGAGTCACCTCAATTCCTTTCAACTCTGAAGTGGACTCTTTTGTCTCCTCATCTATACTACACATACCATGGACCATATTGGAGTACTTTGCTGTTATCCAGCAGTGCATGCACATTGTTTTTGTTCTATTTGAAAAACAATAATGATGGTGAATCAATAATTTTACAGTATTTTAATTTAATTTCAAAACCTCATTTCAGCAAAAGCAGCACCAACAAACACATATGAGACTGTAAAAATTGTTTGATTTATTATGCCAATTATTATTCAAGTAGCTAATTTGCATCATATTTAATTTTATATTTATTATATGTGCTATGGTAAAACTAGCAGTCTCTACCTAATATTGTGTCTGCTTTACAGCTAAATGCATTCATTAAAAATGTAATTAATTAAACAATTAGTAATCATTAAATACTTTTTATAATTGTGTCTAGATTTAGGAAGAATGGGGTCAACTCACCATCCATCCACCCATCATCCATCCATCATCCATCCAGCTATCCATCCAGCTATCCATCCATCCATCTATCCATCCATCCTTTTTTTTATTATTTATGAATGATTCACCAATGCAACTTATCCGATACAGACACTCAGTCCTCCATCTACCCAGCTACAAGCTTAAGCATCTTCTTCCATCAATCTACCCCAATTTTTCCTCCCAGTCAGATATTTCTGGGAATTCTCCAATGGAGGCTTCCACGACACATTCTAATCAGCTGGTCTACATCAACTGACTGTAGTAAATGCAGCCGAGCAGCAGCTCTACACTGAGCTTGCCCAAGATGATTAAGATGATCACTTTTTCTTAAAGGCTGTGCCATGACACGCACGTTCATTTCAGCTGCTTGAATTTGGGATCTTCTTAATTTTGTCATGGTCCATACCACATGACCATATGTGATTGCTGGAACATAGATGGACTAGTAAATTGAGAGCTTCAGGGTTTTTTTCCCCACCACAATAGACAAGAGCATCAAAATGATTACTGCAGACAAAGTCCTGATCCATTGATCCATCCCCCACATCATCATACCACCAGTTATGAACCAAACACCCAGATACTTAAACTTTTTAGTTTGAGTCAAAGACTTAGCCAACCACAAAGGATTTTTCACCAGTTGAGAACCATGGTCACAGATCTATTGGATATGACTCTCGTCTCGGTCATTCCACAGTCAGCTGTGAGCCAGTACTGTGTTTTGTTGAAAATAATGGTCTGATGATCCAACAGAAGTGCATTATCTGCAAAAATGTTGTGACAAAACTGATGCATCCATCAATTTTCTTTAGTCATAAATCTTTTCCATATCCACAAACACATGTAGACAGATAAAACTCCCATGACCCCCATTATCAACACTGCCAAGGCGAAAAGCCATTCCATCGTTGCATGACCAGGATGAAAACTACACTGAAGTTGGGATTGGACAATTGTTCAATGTCTCCCATCCAACACACTATTGTGAACTTTCTAGGTTGAACTGTGATATTTTGGTTGTTGGAACACACTCTCATGTTTTCATTTTCATAAACAGGAACCAGCACCCCAGTCTGCCACAGGTGTTGATCCAGGTCATTATGTGCAATGAAAAAGGCCAATTATGACATCCCCACAACTTCCAAAGCCTTCAACATCTTAGCATGATTATTCTCCACGCCTAGCACCCTGCATTAAGAAGCTTTTTAACATCCTCAGCAATCTCTGAGTAGGCAGATTCTGAGGAATTTAGGAAAGACTGTGGCAAAGGCAGACCTAGTGGCTGGACTAAGGAGACCATCAAAATGTTCCTTCAACTGTCCAATTATGTTCTCAGTCCAGTCCAGGAGGCATCCTAAACAGACGCCCGAGCCACCTCAACTGGATTCTCTCGATGTGGAGAAGCAGCGGCTCTACTCTGAGTCCCTCCCGGATGATAAAGCTTCTCACCCTATCTCTAAAAGCCCAGACACCCTGCGGAGAAAACTCATTTTGGCTGCTTGTATTCGAGATCTCGTTCTTCCGGTCACAACCCAAAGCTCATGACCATAGATGAGGGTAGGAAGGTAGATCAATCGGTAAATTGAGAGCTTCACCTTTTGACTCAGCTCTCTCTTCACCATGACAGACCTGTACAGCGCTCGCTTCACTGCAGACGCTGCACCTATCCGCCTACTGATCTCACGTTCCATTTTTACCTCATTCGTGAACAAGACCTCAAGATACTTGAACTCCTCCACTTGGGGTAGGACCTCCTCCCTGACCCGGAGAGGGCCCTCTACCCTTTTCTGGCTCAAGACTATGGCCTGGAATTTGGAGTACTGATCCTCATCCCGGCTGTGTCGCACTCGGCTGTGAACCGTTCCAGTGAAAGCTGTATATCACGATCTGATGAAGCCAACAGGACCACATCATCTGCAAAAAGCAGATACGCAATCCTAAGGCAACCAAAACGGACCCCCTCAACACCTTGGCTGCGCCTAGAAATTCTGTCTATAAAATAATGAACAGAATCGGTGACAAAGGGCAACCTTGGCAGAGTCCAACTCTCACCGGGAACAAGCCCGACTTACTGCCGGCAATGCGTACTAGGCTCTGACACCGGTCATACAGGGACCTAACAGCCCGTATCAAAGGGCCCGGTACCCCATACCTCCCACAGGGTTCCCCGAGGGACGCGGTCGAACGCCTTCTCCAAGTCAGCAAAGCACATGTAGACCAGTTGGGCAAACTCCCACGCACCCTCCAGGACCCTGCTGAGAGTGTAGAGCTGGTCCAGTGTTCCACAACCAGGACAAAAACCGCACTGCTCCTCCTGAATCTGAGGTTCGTCTATCCGATGGACCCTCCTCTCCAGAACCCCCGAATAGACTTTATCAGGAAGGCTTAAGAGCATGATCCCCATGTGGTTGGAACACACTCTATGGTCCCCATTTTTGAATAGGGGGACCACCACCCCAGTCTGCCAATCCAGGGGAACTTCCCCTGATGTCCATGCAATATTGCAGAGTCGCGTGAGCCAACACAACCCTACAACATCCAGAGCCTTAAAGAACTCTGGGCGAATCTCATCCACCCCTGGGGTCCTGCCACCGAGGAGCTTTTTAACCACCTCGGTGACCTCAGCACCAGAGATTGGAGGGCCTGACCCAGAGTCTCCAGGCTCCGCTTCCTCAGTGGAAGACATGCCGGTGGGATTGAAGAGGTCTTCACAGTATTCTGCCCACCGACCCACGACATCCCGAGTGGAGGTCAGCAGCACACCACCCCCACTATAAACAGTGTTGTTGGTGTACCGCACACCCCCCCCCCGAGACGCCGGATGGTGGACCAGAATCGCCTTTAAGCCGTGCGGAAGTCATTCTCCATGGCCTCTCCGAACTCCTCCCATGCCCGAGTTTTTGCCTCAGCGACCACCCGAGCCGCATGTCACTTGGATTGCCGGTACCCATCAGCTGCTTCCGGGGTCCCACAGGCCAAAAAGGCCTGATAGGACTCCTTTTTCAGCCTGACAGCATCCCTCAATCCCTCTCCGACGGTGTCCACCATCGGGTTCGAGGGTTGCCGCTGTGACAGGCACCAACAACCTTGCGGCCACAGCTCAGGTATGCCGCCTCGACAATAGAGGCACGGAACATGGCCCACTTGGACTCAATGTCCCCCACCTCCCCCCGAACATGTTCAAAGTTCTACCAGAGGTGGGAGTTAAAGCTCCATCTCACAGGAAACTCTGCCAGACATTCCCAGCAAACCCTCACAATACGTTTGGGTCTGCCAGGGCTGACAGGCATCCTCCCCACCATCGGAGCCAACTCACTACCAGGTAGTGATCAGTGGACAGCTCCACCCCTCTCTTCACCTTAGTGTCCAAGACATGTGGCCGCAGATCAGACAATGACAAAGTTGATCATCGCACCAAGGCCTAGGGTGTCCTGGTGCCAAGAGCACATATGGACACCCTTGTGCTTGAACATGGTGTTCATTATGGACAATCCATGACGAGCACAGAAGTCCAACAACAGAACACCACTCGGGTCCAGATCGGGGGGGCCATTCCTCCCAACCACACCCCTCCAGGTCTCACTGTCATTGCCCATGTGAGCATTGAAGTCCCCCAGGAGAACAAGGGAGTTCCCAGGATGTGCACTTTCCAGAACCCCCTACAAGGACTCCAAAAAGGGCGGATACACTGAACTGCCGTTTGCTGCATAAGCACAAATGACAGAGCCCATCCCCCCACACATAGGCGGACGGAGGCCACCCTCTCATTCACCGGGGTGAACTCCAACACACAGGCACCAAGATGGGGGGCAATAAGTATGCCCACTCCTGCTCGGCGCCTCTCACCAGGGGCAACTCCAGACTGGAAGAGTGTCCAACCCCTCTCAAGGAAACTGGTTCCAGAGCCATGCGTAGAGGTGAGTCTGATTATTTCTAGCCGGAATCTCTCAACCTCACACACCAGCTCAGACTCCTTCCCCACCAGTGAGGTGACATTCCACGTCCCAATAGCCAGCTTCTGTAGCCGAGGATCAGACCGCCAGGGTCCCCGCCCTCAGCCACCACCCATCCCACATTTCACCCGACCCCTTTGGCCCCTCCCACAGGTGGTGAGTCCATGGGAAGGGGGACCCACGTCTCCTCTTCGGGCTGTGCCCTCCCGAGCTCCATGGGTAAAATCCTGGCCACCAGGCGCTCGCCCGTGTGCCCCAGCTCCAGGCCTGGCTCCAGAGTTGGGTCCCGGTGACCCACATCCGGGCAAGGGAACATTAAGTCCAGTTATTTTATTCATCATAGGGGTGTTTGTTTAAACCTAACATTAAATATGGAAATGTATTACACTGTTTTATACTTTATCTAAAGTGTCTTCTAAATATATTAAAATATAATATATTACTAATAGTGTTCATCATTGGTGAACTTATTACAGTTAGTATATTTATACTTCAGTCAACTCTTTATGCATAAATGTATGAACACATCTGGATAAAATAGGTTCCACACACGTGGGTATGCATAATACAGCCCAACATTAACTGGATCTTCTTTCAATCATTTAATTCTGTATATAAAAAAAAATCACAGACATGTCCAAAAACATTTTTATTAATTCCAACATTTAGCGTTAAGAATGATTTAAAAATAGTCAAAATATACTTTTTGTAGCCATTCCCATTAGCTTTTTTTTTAGGTCAAGTAAAGAAAAAAAGGAATTAGTTCTGAATAATACAAATATGAAATCACTTTGTAATTTGCAGTTCTAAACTTAAACACCTGCATCTTGTTAGACTTTTAATTAGTCTTCAGTAAAAAATGTCATCACACCTTGGGCAGCATAAATATGAATGACATGAATCACAACTCCAATTCAAGAAATGTCAGTTGAAACAAGTGTTACACTGATGTACCTTGTCTATGAGAAATTTGAATATTTAATGTTTGTAGTTTTGGAGATGAGTGTTTATTTTCTGGATTTGAACTAAACAGGGAGTACAAGTAAACCACAATGTTTTTGGTGCAAGATACTAAAGTGGGCATGTTGTACAATTGTATCTTTGTGGATTTAGAAAATGCATTTGACAGGGTGCCGAGGGGGGAGGTGTGGTATTGCATGATGAAATCTGGAGTGGCAGAGAAGTAGGTTAGACTGGTACAGGACATGTATGAGGACAGCAGGACATGTTAGACTGGTACTATCATGATTGTATTTAGAGTTGACCCCAAAGTAGGCAGACTGAGAAAGGAACAACAGAGCCAGGAATACAAAACGTAAGTGATCTTTATTTACAGGTGCAGTGACTGGTTTTCAGCGCTGAAAGGGAGGAGAGGAAAAGGTGAGTATTTGGATCTTCTTAGGCAAGTATTTGAATACTATTTTCTGAGTAGGGAGTAATTATTTACTGTTTTTATTTAGCAGGTGTGCCCCAGGAGGAAAGGATAGGTTCTGTGTTTTCAGAAGACCTGGACTGAGGTGATTGTCGGTGGAGAGAGAAGCAGATTGACCCAATCTGATTTGTTTGGTGGTTTGTAGTTGAAGGGACACCGTTGATCCACAGGTGAGCTGCAGAGGAGAGAAGAGATCCTTGGAGGACTTGAGAGAGCAGGACATGGGAGTCCATGACTAAATCACATGAGGTTACAACTGTCTGCAATCAAAAGGTTAGTTTGACTGTACATGAGTTACCATAAGGCAGTTGATGTCCTAGCACTGAAGAGCCATCTGGCAGGAGTTTAAATACACCAGCAGGTCAGTCCTCGTAAGGCAGCTGCAGGTGGGTTAAGTTAGTGTGATTAGCTGTGGCGACAGTGAGTGATAGAAAACCCAAGAATCCTACAGGGCTTCCCCTCAAGAATCATCTTTTGGCAATCTGAGTCTCTTTTCAGGGGGAGCACTAAAAATATGAAATGAGTCCAGGGTCCAGGATCTGGAATCTGGGGACCCAAGAGTGTTCCTCCAGACTGTAACCTTCCCAGTCCACCAGGTACTCCTCGGCCTCGAGGTGGTACATCCAAGAGTTGTCGAATCATGAACGCATGTTCATTGTCAATCAGACGGGGGGTTGGACGGAGGTTGGCCAGAGGGTATAAAGGGCTGGTACTCACCGGCTTGATGTAGGTCATGTGAAAAGTTGGATGTATCCTCATGGATGGCGAGAGTTGGAGAGACACTGTCCATCGGTTGACCATCTTGACCACAGGAAATGGCCCTTTGAATCTGGTAGACATCTAAAAAAGTTGTCTGATCCTCTGGACAAGTTCAAAAAATAAATAAATTCTAGAAATGTTTCGTCTTTCATCCAAAAGATTTCTTCTGTCAACTATTTTAGATGTTTCTACCTGGATGATTGAACATGCATCAAGATAATCTGGTAGACAATTTCCTGGGGGTGTCCTTTAATGTAATGTCCTTCATAGAGAGCCAAACTTTTTGGCTGACTCTATACTCAGGAGCCTTGGACCGATGTTTATCGGCAGACCGTTTGTTCTGCTCTACTGATCTGAATTGGACCTCTTTGGTCTGGAGCCACACTCTGTGGCAGCATCTGATGTGTTGATGGATGGAGGGAACACCCACATCAGACTACTGTGAAGGGAACAGAAGAGGAGCATACCCAACTGAGGCCTCGCAAGAAGATTTTCCAGTAACTGTGTAGGCTTGTAAATTGTGAGCATATTCAATCCAAGGTAGGTGTTGATTCTAAGTTGAGGGGTTGTTGTTAATGATACACCTCAAGGCGAAAGAAACCCTCCCACACTTGTGAGATGAACTGCAAACCTCTCTCAGAAACAATGCCCTTGGGGATGCCGTGCAGGCGGAATATATGTTTTGTTACTTAGCAGTTTCTAAAGCAGAAGGTAGTTTAGCAGTTTCTAGAGCAGAAGGTAGTTTAGCCAGTGGAATAAAGGGAGAAGATTTTGAAAAATGGTCAACAATGTTACAGATAACCAAGTTACCATCTGAGATGGGAAAACCGATGACAAAGTCCAAGGCGATGTGTGACCAGGGCTGGCTGGGGATGGAAAGTGGTAGTAGTAATCCAGCAAGGGGCTGGTTGCTGTGTTTGTTCCGGGCACACGTTGGACAGGCTGAAACAAAGTATTTTACATCTTTATTTAGGTTGGGCCACCAGAATCTTTCTTTAATGAGATGCAACATGTGTCTTATGCTGGGGTGGCAGATAAACTTGGCTGTGTGAATACAGTCCAACACTTTACCAACCATAAATGTGGGAACAAACAACCTCCCAGGAGGACAGCTGCCGGGGTCTGGTTTGGTCTTTTGGGTCGCCAGGATGTCCTTCTTGATGGGCCACACCATGACACCCACCTTGCATGAGGAGGGGAGGATCCCTTCAGGGGAGTTAGGACCCAAACCCTGATGGACAAACTATCCACACTAGGACTAAGCCCCTCCATCTGCAACTGGGTACTAGACTTTTTAACAAACAGACCACAGTTAGTGAGGATCCACAACCTCTCCTCCTCCACCATAACCCTCAGCACTGGCTCTCCTCAGGGATGTGTGTTGAGCCCCCTTCTGTTTACTCTGCTCACATATGATTGTGCAGCTACCCATCCAGGCTGTCACATTGTAAAGTTTGCAGATGATACAGCGGTGGTGGGATGCATCACAAACAATGATGAGTCCAGCTACAGGCAAGAGGTGGAACACCTGGAGAGCTGGTGCAGAAAGAATAACCTTCACATCAATGTGAAGAAGACAAAGGAGATGATTGTGGACTTCAGAAGGAACAAAAACATCTACACCCGCCTGAACATAAGAGGATCTGCGGTGGAAGTGGTCTCCAGCTACAAGTACTTGGGTGTACACATGAATGACAACCTCAGCTGGAGCAACAACACCACCAGCCTGATCAAGAAAGCTCATCAGAGACTCTACTTCCTCAGACGGCTGAGGCGAGCTAGTCTGGGAAGCTCAGTCCTCACCTCCTTCTACAGGTGTGCAGTGGAAAGCATCCTGTGCTCCAACATCAATGTGTGGCATGGAGGCTGCACAGCTGCAGAAAGAAAAGCTTTGCAGAGAGCGGTGAAGGCTGCACAGAAATCTGTTCGAATCAGTCTTCCCACCATCACAGACATCTACACCTCCAGATGCAGGAAGAGGGCCACCTGCATCATGAAGGACCCCACCCACCCAGCACACACACTTTTTGCCCCACTCCCCTCAGGAAGGAGGTTAAGGAGCATTAAGTGTAGAACCACTAGACTGAGGAACAGCTTCTACCCTGAGGCTGTTAGACTCATGAATCTCTAACTAGAATAATCACTGTGAAAAACCATATCATGTTGCTGCTGATCTGTTTCATGTTGCTGCTGATCTGTTTCAATGTTGATGTGTTCATGCGTGCACATCTGCTCACAGACTCATGTTCATGTTTGTGCTGATGTTCAATGTTTTATGTTATGAGTGCTTAGTGTATATTTAGTTGATGTTTTTCTTAGTTCATATCTTAGATGTTACTGTTTTTCTTAGACATTTTATTGTTGGATGTAACTGGGACCCTGTGTACATAATTTCGCTCCACCACATGTACCACATGAGGTACGAATGACAATAAAGAAACTCTGACTCTGACTCTGACCTTCGGCCACAGAGAACTGTTGATAAACATCTGATTTGCTGTTACGAGAATCTGGAATAAATGTGATGGAAAAGTCTAAACTAGTAACAAACAGAGACCACCTGGCTTGTCGAGCATTAGGTGTTTTGGGCCCCTGGAGATAGGCTAGGTTCTTGTGGTCAGTCCATATTATAAAGGGGAGTTCAGTTCCCTCCAGCCAATGTCTCCACTCTTCCAATGCCAATTTGATAGCTAGTAGTTCCCAGTCTCCGACGTCATAGTTGCTCTCAGTAGTAGACAGACGTCGGGAGAAAAAGGCACGTGGATGAAGCTTACCATCGTCATCTGCTCTTTGAGATAAAACAACCCTCATGCCTGAGTCAGAAGCATCAACCTCCACAATAAACTGTCTCTTAGCGTTAGGATGGTACAAAATGGGAGTTGTAGCTAAAAGATGTTTGAGCCTATTGAAAGTGGTCTCTGCTTCGTGTGTCCAACTAAACTTTTTGAGTGTAGATGTAAGCTGAGTCAGGGGGTAGCCACTTTTCTATAATTTTTTTATGAAACAATGATAAAAATTTGCAAACCCCAGGAAACATAGTTGTTTCTGATTAGTGGGAACTGGCCAATGCACTACATCTTTGATGTGCGCTCATCAAAAAGTGTGTGTGCTGAGGAGAGGACGCTGGCACTACATGTTCGCCACTTCTCCACACTAAAAAGTCATTATACTGTTGCCATATTCGTGGACATTTATCTGGACTTATTTTTGTTCAGTAATTTCTCAATCAGTACTTATACAGACAGCTTAATTAGCACTCCCTAACAGGAATTTGGGACTATTGCTGTCAACATACAACTCCAGCACGACGGCTCGGACTTTGCTTGAAGAACTAGTAACTGTTGTTGTCGCGCTTACCTTGCTGCTTCTGTCAACCTCCTGTATCATCTGGATTGTTCCAGTTTGTCATCTTTTGCTGGATTTTTTCCTCTGCTATGCTGTGGATTACATCGCACTGCCTTTTGGATATCCTTTTCGGAGTCGTGGGTCTGCTGTTAGCGGCTAGCTCTGTGCTAGCTTCCCTCGGCTTGGCTGGCTCGTCGATGTTGACCTACTCCGCCTCCCAGCTGATTGGACTTAAACTGCTCCATCCCACCTTCTGTTTCTATCATTAAACAACTGGGCCTTCTGCATAGACCTCGTTATGTCCATAGAGGCTCTCGGAAGAGAACTGTTTACTCTCGGCAAGCTGGGTCTGACTCCATCCCTTCCATCTGGTCTACCGGTCCTGCCGCACATCGATTACATCATCAGAACACTGCCTCTGTAGTCCCTGATATTGCTGAAAGAACAGAGCGCACGAAGCGGCAAGTAAAACGTGGAGTGGACTTCAGGCTGCTTAAACCTCTTCTAAAGGCTTCTACTCCAACCAGTATTAATATAGAACTTTTCAATGCTCAATCACTGTCCATTAAATCATGTCTTATTCATGATCATATTCTAGAGAATAATTTGGACCTCATGTGCCTTACTGAAACATGGCATCATACAGATGTGTACAGTTCTCTGAATGAAGCCTGTCCCTCTGGATACAGTTACTTGCAGAAAGCCCGCTGCACTGGCTGTGGTGGTGGTCTGGCTGTAATTTACCGCAGTAATTTAAAATGATCACATCTGGCTTCTCAGGACTTTTTGTCTTTTGAATGTTTGGCCATCAACCTCAAAGCCCCCCTCCTGATGAATGTTATATTGATTTATCGGCCTCCCAAACCATGTTTCATTTAACTCAGAGATGCATGACCTTCTCACTTTTTTCTGCGCATCTCCTGTGAAAAACATTATTCTTGGAGATTTAATATCCACATTGATAATTCCTCTTCTCCTCTGGCAGCAGATTTTAAGTCTCTTTTGGACTCTCTCCATCTCACTCAATATGTTGACGCCCCTACGCACAACAGGGGGCACACTCTGGATTTGGTGATTACAGACACTGTACCTATCAATAACTTATCTGTATATGACCTGGGTGTCTCAGACCACAGTGTCATCTCCCTGGAAGTGCCTTTAACTTCATCTGCTCCTAATCCTAAACGACTTATCCAGTTCTGGTACTTTAAAAACATTTCCTCAGAGGTTCTGTCCTCTGATCTCCACTCCCTGTCCGCTGTCAATCATTCATCTGCAAATGACTCTATGGATTACTACAATCAATCTGTATGTTGGGGTTCACCCCGGTGAATGAGAGGGTGGCCTCCCTCCGCCTACGTGTAGGGGGATGGGTTCTGACTGTCATTTGTGCTTATGCACCAAGCGGCAGTTTGGATTATCCATTCTTTCTGGAGTCCTTGGAGGGGGTACTGGAAAGTGCACCTCTTGGGGACTCCCTTGTTCTGCTGGAGGACTTCAATGCTCATGTGGGCAATGACAGCGAGACCTGGAGGGGTGTGGTTGGGAGGAACGCCCCCCCCCCCCCCCCCCGATCTGAACCAGAGTGGTGTTCTGTTGTTGGACTTCTGTGTTCGTCATGGATTGTCAATAATTAACACCTTGTTCAGGCATAAGGGTGTCCATATGTGCGTTTGGCACCAGGCCACCCTAGGCCTTGGTTCAATGATCGACTTTGTCATCATCTCATCTGATCTGCGGCCACATGTCTTGGAATCTCGGGTGAAGAGAGGGGCGGAGCTGTCCACTGATCACTACCTGCTGGTGAGTTGGCTCCGATGGTGGGGGAGGATGCTGGTCCGACCTGGCAGACCCAAACGCATTGTGAGGGTTTACAGGGGAATCACACTCTTAAGCCTCCCTGGTAAGGTCTACTAGGGGGTTCTGGAGAGGAGGGTCCGTCGGATAGTCGAACCTCGGATTCAGGAGGAGCAGTGCGGTTTTCATCCTGGCCGTGGAACACTGGACCAGCTCTACACTCTCAGCAGGGTCCTGGAGGGTGCGTGAGAGTTTGCCCAACCAGTCTACATGTGCTTTGTGGACTTGGAGAAGGCATTCAACCACGTTCCCTCGGGGAACCCTGTGGGGGGTACTCTGGGAGTGTGGGGTACCGGGCCCTTTGATACGGGCTGTTAGGTCCCTGTATGACCGGTGTCGAAGCATGGTCCACATCACCGGCAGTAAGTCGGGCTTGTTCCCAGTGAGAGTTGGACTCCGCCAAGGTTGCCCTTTTTCACCGATTCTGTTCATAACTTTTATGGACAGAATTTCTAGGCACAGCCAAGGTATTGAGGGGATCTGTTTTGGTGGCCTTAGGTTTGCGTCTCTGCTTTTTGCAGATGATGTGGTCTTATTGGGTTCATCAGATCGTGATCTACAGCTTTCGCTGGAACGGTTCGCAGCCGAATGCGATGCGGCCGGGATGAAGGTCGGTTCCTTCAAATCCTAGGCCATGGTCTTGAGCCGGAAGAGGGTAGAGTGCCCTCTCCGGGTCAGGGAGGAGGTCCTACCCCAATTGGAGGAGTTTAAGTATCTTGGGGTCTTGTTCACGAATGAGGGAAAAATGGAGCATGAGATCGATAGGCAGATAGGTGCCGCGTCAGCAGTGAAGCAGGCGCTGTACAGGTCTGTCGTGGTGAAGAGAGAGCTGAGTCAAAAGGCAAAGCTCTCAATTTACCGATCGATCTACGTTCCTACCCTCATCTATGGTCACGAGCTTTGGGTTGTGACCGAAAGAATGAGATCTCAGATACAAGCGGCCAAAATGAGTTTTCTCCGCAGGGTGTCTGGGCTCTCCCTTAGAGATAGGGTGAGAAGCTCTATCATCCGGGAGGGACTCAGAGTAGAGCCGCTGCTTCTCCACGTCGAGAGGAGCCAGTTGAGGTGGCTTGGGCATCTGTTTAGGATGCCTCCTGGACGCCTCCCTGGTGAGGTGTTCAGGACACGTCCCACCGGGAGGAGACCCAGAGGAAGACCCAGGACACGCTGGAGGGACTATGTTTCTCGGCTGGCCTGGGAACGCCTCGGGATTCCCCCGGAAGAGCTGGCCCAAGTGACTGGGGAGAGGAAAGTCTGGGCCTCCCTACTTAGGCTGCTACCCCCGCGACCCGACCCCAGGTAAGCGGAAGAAAATGGATATATGGATGGATGGAAAGGGAGACAAGACTTCACCTTGGCAATGAGTCTTAGCTGGAAGAAACTGGATTTCAAAACTGCATTTATCTGTTTGGCTAATTTAAAAGCACTATCAAAAATAATTCCCATATTCCTGACATTGGAGTGGCTGTATGAAGCCAAGGGGCCAAGAGTGTCAAGGGTGTTACATTTACCAAAGCTGATGACTTTTGTTTTATTTTAATTTAAATTCAGAAAATTTAGTTTTAACCATACTTTAATGTCGTTTAGACAGTTCAAGAGTGGATCCAGAGGAGTGACCCTGTCTGACTCAATTGTAAGATATAACTGAGTATCATCAGCAAAGAAGTGAAAAGGGATGTTGTGTTTTCTAAAAATGGACCCCAAAGGCAACATGTAGAGATTAAAAAGCATTGGACCTAAAATAGACCCTTGAGGGACCCTACAGATCAGAGGAGCTGGAGATGAAGAACATTCCCCTAAATGAACAGAAAAACTCCTGTCAGTCAGATAGGATCTAAACGAGGACAAAACTGTGCCTTTGATACCGACCACCTGCTCAAGTCGTGACAACAAGATGGTGTGGTCCACAGTATCAAAGGCAGCAGAAAGGTTCTACCATAAGGCAGTCAATTTCCCAGCACTGAAGAGGCATCCGGCAGAAGTTTAAATACACCAACAGGTCAGTCCTCCTCAGGCAGCTGTCGGTAGGTTGAGTTAGTGTGATTAGTTGTGGAGAGAGTGAGTGATAGAAAACCCAGGAATACTACAGGTATAGGACATGTATGAAGACAGCAGGACATGTTAGATTGGTACAGGACAAATAGGAGAACAACAGGGCATGTTAGATTGGTACAGGACATGTTTGAGGACAGTAGGACATGTTAGACTGGTACAGGACATGTATGAGGACAGCAGGACAT
>NC_056517.1:9275781-9287131 GCF_014905685.2 Nematolebias whitei | reverse complement strand
CATGTTAGACTGGTACAGGACATGTATGAGGACAGCAGGACATGTTATACTGGTACAGGACATGTATGAGGACAGCAGGACATGTATGGGAGCAGCAGGACAGTGGTGAGATGTGCTGTAGGAGTGACAGATATCTTCAACGTGGAGGTGGGATTGCATCATGGATCAGTTCTGAGCCACTTCTTGTTTGCCCTGTGATTGACTGGAGACCTGTCCATGTGTCCCTGTGATGGATAGGAGACCTGTCCAGGGTGTCCCTGTGATGGACTGGAGACCTGTCCAGGTGTCCCTGTTATGGACAGGAGACCTCTCCAGGGTGTCCCTGTGATGGACTGGAGACCTGTCCATGTGTCCCTGTGATGGACTGGAGACATGTCCAGGGTGTCCCCCACCTCTCGCACAGTGACTGCTGCATATGGGTACCAGTGACCCAATAATGAAAAAGTGAGTAAAGATAATGGATGGATGGATGAATGGATGGATAATTGCATGGATGCATGGACGGATGGATGCATGGATGGATGGATGAATTTTTTTATTTACAAATACCTCAGGGTGACCTTACATCTTTTCTTAAAATGAACTTCAACTGAATAAAATCCAACAAACTATTTTACTGTCAGCTTTAGTCCAATGTGTAACCACTGTTTTCAGGTAATATTAAATGTCTACTGAATGTAAAAATTTCAGAAAATACTTTTCTTACTTCAATTTAAGTACTTTTTTCATTGTCATTTGTATGTTGTTCACACCCTGCATAATAGCCTGGATATATGTGTATGACAAGACTTTAATTGCCTGATTTAACAAGGTGAGCTCCACTCATCCACCTTTGAGCAGCACAAAGCAGATATTCAAATCCAATCCCCTGAAAAACCTTTCACCTAACTGGAAGTGCTAGAGCATAAATCTGAGCAATAAGAGCAATATGAGCCTGGATCTAAAGCAGTAAATCCTTGAATGATGTTCTAACGTCTGGTGAGTGACTTCATTGGGGTGAGGTGACCCCACTTTCCTGAGACAGCAAGGGACAAAGAGGGGAAAGAATGGAAGATGGTAAATGGGTGGAGGGGGCAGCAGAGTTTATAGATTGTCTTATAAAACTAAGATCAAATAGACTGGAACTACTGGTGAAAATATGATGGAGCCTATAAATCTAGCTCTAAATATTTTAAAATCTAAACTTTTCGTATAGTGCCAAGATCTGAAGAATGATGGATTACTATTTTATTTTCTGTCAAAAGGCACACATTTGTTCACTGGCAACTTTCCATTTGTGCTGACTGAATATCCACAGGCCAGAGTGGCTGAAACTCACTTAGTGAAACATTATGAAACATGTTTAACACAAAACATGACTGTATGTCTGTTGACAAATTATTATAAGACCACTCTCATTTTCATATTTCAATAAAATCCAAATATATACAGTGGAACTTGAAAGTTTGTGAAACCTATATAATTTTCTATATTTCTGCATAAATATGACCTAAAACATTATCAGATTTTCACATAAGTCCTAAAAGTAGCTAAAGAGAACCCATTTAAACAAAAGAGACAAAATATTATACTCTGTCATTTATTTATTTAGGAAAATGTTCCAATATTACATATTTGTGAGTGGTAAAAGTATGAGACTTTGCTTTCAATATCTGGTGTAACCCCCCCCCCCCCACACACACACACACACACACACACACACCCCACACCACCCATGGGCAGCCCTAAACGTTTCTGGTAACTGTTGATCAGATTATACACCTGGTTTGATGCAAACAACACCACACATATCACCAGACCACATGGAGACAGTGAGGAGGCCACACTCTGTTTAGACACTGCTACATCCCTGGACGGTGCTGAAAGTGTGCGCTGATCAACTCACCAAGGCGTTTACCAACATCTTTAACCTGTCTCTGAGCCAGTGTATTGTGCCCACAATCTTAAAGACCTCAACTGTTGTCCCCATCCCAAAGACCTCTGCAGCATCCTGCCTTAATGACTTTTGGCCCACAGCACTCACATCTGTCATCATGAAGTGCTTCGAGCAAATTATCAAAACTCACATCTGTGCCTCCCTCCCTGACACCCTGGACCCCCTACAGTTTCTATACTGAGCAAACAGGTCTATAGATGATGCCATTGCTTTAGCAGTTCACAACTCCCTCAGTCATCTGGAGAAGGAAAACACCTATGTGAGAATGCTCTTCGTTGACTACAGCTCAGCATTCAACACCATAATACCTTCCAAACTGGTCTCCAAGCTCACCACATTGAGCCTGGGGAAGTCCATCTGCTGCTGGATACTGGACTTCCTCACCAACAGACCACAGGCAGTGAGAATCAGCAGTCACCTCTCCTCCACACTAGTCCTCAGCACCGGTACACCTCAGGACTGTGTCCTCAGTTGACTCCTGTACTCACTATTTACACATGACTGTACCTCCAAGCACAGCACGAACGTCTTCCTCAAGCATACTGATAACACCACCATCCTGGGCCTCATCACCTACAATGACGAGAGTGCCTACAGTTGGGGCGTGTCCGGGAGTGAACGCTGGCACGTCTTGCAGCCGCTGCTCCCCGACTTCTTTTTCAGTTTTTAGTAATTTTTTAGTAATTTTATCATCTGAAGACTTTGCTTATTGTTATCTATGAGTTGTTCGCTCATTAATTTAAACTTCTGATTCAGTAGCTGCCTCTGTTTTGTCTGAACAAAGACCATCAGCCTACCTGCTGACATGTCCCCGGCAACTATTTGGGCCTACTATGTGTGGCTTGTACTAGCCTGGATTGTCCTGTTCTTGGTCCATCACCGAACGACAGCAATACTCCAGTACTCTGCCACTGAGCTTTATAAGCTCCGTTTACATCTACATGGGCCTCCACCACCAGCTCTGCTCCTACACCGAGACATCCTCTATCAGCCCCATCGGAATTACACTCACCGAGGCTCTCGCCGGATCTTCTGCTGTGATGGACCCAACTCCATTGGATCTATCTTGTCAACTGTTTGTCGTCCACCGAGGAGCCCCGGTCGCTGCGCTGATCACAGAGTGTTGGCCCGCTTGGCTCGGCCAGCTAACACCGCGGTCAACCACAATAAAACAATTAACTTCGGGCTCTTCAACATCCGCTCGCTTACGAGTAAGGGGTGTCTGGTGCAGGATATCATCTCTGACCGTGAGTTGGACTTTCTATGTCCCACTGAAACATGGCAACAGCCTAATGACTTTACTTCTCTCAATGATGCTACTCCTACGGGGTTTGTTTACACCGCTCTACCTCGTGAGTCTGGCCGAGGAGGAGGTCTCATGATAATCTGCCGTGAGAAGTGGAGGGTAGCGCCTGTAACTGTTCCTGTCTCTGTCAATCATTTGAAGCAACTGTATGTCAGCTCTCTGGACCAACTCCCACTATTATTGCAGTCTTGTATCGACCCCCCAAACAGACCAAAGATTTTATGACTGAACTTGCAGGATTTCTGATGCATCTCTCCACAGTTTCACCAAATATAATACTTCTGGGAGATTTTAATATTCCTATGGATAATGATAATAATCCTCTTGCCAAAGACTTCATATCCTGCTTGGACAGTTTTGGACTACATCAATATACTAACTTCCCCACACATATTAAAGGACATATTTTGGATTTAATCTGCTGCTCAGGTGTTGAACCTGTTGGCTGTAAAGCCGATTCCTTCCCTTTTTTAGATCACATGTTTCTATCATTTGGAGTTAATATTTTTCTTTCTAAATCTAACCCCCCACGTACTATAACTTTTCGTAAAATTAAGGACATTAACTTGGATAATTTATCCTCTGGTATCAGTAATCTTCCCAGTGCTGACCAGTTTTCTACCCCTGATGAACTTCTCTCACACTATAACAAATACCTTCATAACCTTTTAAAAAATCTTGCTCCACTTAAAATCAGATCAATTTCATTCACTCATACTGCACCTTGGTTTACTTCCACCCTTAGGCAGTTAAAAGCAAAAGGACGTCAACTTGAAAGACTCTATAGGAAAACTGGTCCCACTGTGCACAAAAACATGTATTCAAATCACATTCTTTGTAAGAGTACCACTGCCTGCAGCTCCTCCTCCAAGATGGCCGCTAACTGCCTACACCTGACAGCCATCAGACTGAGGAGGCGTCCCCGGCTACAAAAGGCTGCAGTCCAGTGCTACTCTTCGCTGGAGCATATCACCTTCCATGGTAGTTGTGCTTCAAGCCTTTTAGGCTATTACAAGTACTAACCTTGCTCTCTTGTTCCCAGTGTTTCCTGGTTCCTCGGCTTGTTAAAGGACCCCTCGTGATCCTTTGGTTTCCTGACTCCTCGTGTCCTGTTCCTGGTCCCTCGGACTCCTCGTGTCCTGTTCCTGGTCCCTTGGACTCCCTCGTGGCCTGTTCCTGGTTTGTAGACCCCCTTGGGTCCCTCCTTGGCTCAACCTCCCTCGTGCTTGGATTTCCTTTGCCTGGTGCTTCTAATCCAGCCAGTGCCTGCCCTGCCAGCTGCTGGACTCTCTCTGGACTCTCTGGAGCTCTCTTGGAGGATTGGAACCCACCTCTGGACCAAACTGTAAGAGATTCACAGAACACAAAATATCAGCTCCTAAGATCTCCACCTCCATTCTGACTGTCCCCCTCTACCTCCTCCAGGAGCTGCAGAAGAAGCTGCACCAGCATTGTATATTATTCTCACCTGTAAATAAACACTGTTCTTTTGTATCCACCTGAGTCTGTCGCGTTACGGGTCTCATACGAATCTGGGTTCCCCGCGGTTATGACATTCTTCTCTACAAAGATTCCATTTCTACAGCCAAATCCATTTATTATTCCAGTTTAATCAGTTCAAATGAGGGTAATTCCAAGGCCCTCTTCTCCCTACTTGCAAATATTACAAAACCACCTGATTCACTTCCTCCTCATTTGTATTCCTCTGATTTTTGTAACACGTTGGTATCATTTTTTTTCTTCAAAAATAACACATATCCACCAAAAATTGCCACCCACTGTGGCTTTAATGTCATCTGTTCCAGCTGCCCCTACAAATTCACTTTCTGTATTTACTCTCCCCACAATCAATGACATCTCCAAATTAATTCAAAAATCAAAATCTTCAACTTGTCAATTAGATCCCCTTCCAACTGTTCTTGTTAAAGCTACCCTTCCCTCTCTGTCCCCTTTCATCGCAGATATTATACATTCTTCCCTTACTACTGGTATTGTTCCCATTTGCTCTCAAAACAGCTGCTGTAACTCCAATACTCAAAAAACCTGGTTTAGATCCCAATAACCTCAATAATTTTCGCCCCATTTCAAATCTTCCATTCATCTCCAAAATTCTTGAAAAAACAGTAGCTGCTCAACTTCATTCTCACCTGTCTTGCAATAATTTTATATGAACAATTTCAATCTGGTTTCCGTCCACTCCACAGTACTGAAATAGCACTCATTAAAATCACCAATGACCTTCTCCTTGCTGGTGATTCTGGTTTATTATCCATACGCCTCCTGCTTGATTTGACAGTGGCCTTTGATACTATTTCACACAACATTCTTCTGGACAGACTTTCCTCACTTGGCATTGTAAATACACCTCTCAACTGGTTCCAGTCATACCTTTCAGGCCGCACTCAGTTTGTTCAGTTAAAATCTTCCATATCTCATCCTGTATCTGTTACCTCAGGTGTTCCACGGGGCTCTGTCCTGGGACCCTTGTTGTTTATCATTTACCTTCTCCCCCTTGGTTTCATTTTTCGCAAACATCATATTCAGTTTCCCTGCTACGCGGATGACACCCAACTCTATCTCTCAACCAAATCTAACTCAACACTTCCATCTTCGTCCCTCACTGGTTGTCTGTTTGAAATAAAACACTGGTTCACTTCAAACTTTCTTAAACTAAATTGCAATAAAACAGAACTTATTTTAATTGGCACTAAATCAATACTAAAACTTCATAGCTTTTCCATTCTGGTTGATAACTCTTCCATCTCTCCTTCCTATCAGGTTAAGAGTCTGGGTCTCATCCTTGATAGCACCCTCTCCTTTTCCTCTCATGTCAATAATTTCACTCGGCCAGCCTACTTTCATCTTTGAAATATTAATCGTCTCCGTCCTTCCCTCACTCCTCACTCCACTGCTGTTCTGCTTCACAGTCTGGTCACCTCTCGTTTAGATTATTGTAATTCTCTTCTTTTTGGCCTACCTCAGAAAACCCTCCATAAATTACAACTGGTCCAAAATTCAGCTGCCCGTATTATTACATGGACCCCATCAATTCATCACATCACACCTGTTTTACAACTTCATTGGCTTCCCATCCCATATCGCATCAACTACAAAATACTCCTCCTTACCTTCAAAGCTGTCCACCACCTCGCTCCTCCATACCTTTTGGACCTTGTTCACATCGCTACACCCGCTCGTACCCTCAGATCCTCTTCTTCTATTCAGCTCATTGTTCCCCTTGCCCGTCTTGTTACGATGGGGCGCAGAGCATTCAGCTGCTCTGCTCCCCAGCTCTGGAACTCCCTTCCACCTGATATTCGTAATACAGACTCACTGCCACATTTCAAAGTCAAACTCAAAAATCTGTTTAAAGAAGCACTGTGATTGCAACTGCATTGGCTTATTTTAATTCTATCTTACTTGTTTTTACTGTGTGTATAATATTGTGTCTGTTTTTATGATTGACAATGTAAGGTGACCTTGAGTGCCAAGAAAGGCGCCTACAAATAAAATGTAGTATTATTATTATTACAGAGATGAGGTGAAATCACTGACCAGCTGGTGTCAGGAAAATAACCTCTTTATAAATGTTAGCAAAACAAAGTAGATTATAGTGAACTTCAGGAAAAAGCATGGAGGCCAGCACTCCACCATCAACATAAACAAGGCTGAGGTGGAACTAGTCAGCAGCTTCAAGTTCCTAGGCGTTCACATCACCAAGGATCTGTCCTGGACATCACATACATACACTGTGGTCAAGAAAGCCAGACAAATACTCTACTTCCTAAGAAGACAAAATAAGTTTGGTATGAACACCAGCATCCTCACCAACTTTTATAGGTGCACCATTGAGAGCCTGCTGACAGGCTGCATCATGGGGTGGCATGGGAACTGCACCAGTCAGAGCTGGAAAGCTCTACAGAGTGTGATGCAAACAGCAGAGAACATCACTGGTATCAGTATCCGCACCATCCAGGACATCTACCACAGCCAATGTCTGTGTAAAGCATTCAAGGATTCAAGGTTCTTTATTTGTCATTCCACCACATGTGATAAATGTGGTGGAGAGAAATTATGTACACAGGGTCCCAGTTACATCCAACAAAAGTATTAAAATGTAAAAAAACAGTAATAACATCTAAGATGTGAACTAAGTAAAATGTTAATAAAAATACACTAAGCATTAATAGCATAAAAACAATACACTGAACAGCAGCACGAACATGAGTCTGTGTGAGCAGATGAGTAGGAATGAACGCAGCAACATGAAACAGATCAGCAGCAACATGAAACAGATCAGCAGCAACATGATGTGATTTATTCACAGTGATTATCCTGGTTAGATATTCATGAGTCTAACAGCCTCAGGGTAGAAGCTGTTCCTCAGTCTAGTGGTTCTACACTTAATGCTCCTTAATCTCCTTCCTGAGGGGAGTGGGGCAAAACGTGTGTGTGCTGGGTGAGTGGGATCCTCCATGATGCAGGTGGCCCTCTTTCTGCATGTGGAGGTGTAGATGTCTGTGATGGTGAGGAGACTGACTCCAAGAGTCTTCTGCGCAGTCTTCACCACTCTCTGCAAAGCTTTTCTTTCTGCAGCTGTGCAGCCTCTATGCCACACATTGATGCTGGAGCACAGGATGCTCTCCACTGCACACCTGTAGGAAGAGGTGAGGACTGAGCTTCCCAGACCAGCTTGAATGCAGCATCATTTAGGACCACACCCACCCAGCACAAGGACTTTTCCATCTACTACCCTCATTGCAGATGATACAGGAGTCTGCCATCATATACAAAAAGACTAAAGGACAGCTATCATCCACAAGCTGTCGGATTACTAAACTATAGATATATAACACTAAACAACTGGCAATAACATTGCACCAAGCCACATCTGTGACAATTAATATGACTATTAATATCTTGTGACAGCTAATATGTTTATTTATTGCTGCTGCACTATGTAGGGTGTATCTAGACTGATACTAGGCTGTAGAGGTCCTTCTCAAAAAAATAGCATATTGTGATAAAGGTCATTATTTTCCATAATGTAATGATAAAAATGAAACTTTCATATATTTCAGATTCATTGCACACCAACTGAAATATTTCAGGACTTTAATTGTTTCAATACTGATGATTATGGCATACAGTACATGAAAACCCAAAATGCCTGTCCCAAAAAATTAGCATATTTCATCCCACCAATGAAAGACAAGTCAGAGTCAGAGATTCTTTATTGTCATTCCCACCTCATGTGGTACATGTGGTGGAGCGAAATTATGTACACAGGGTCCCAGTTACATCCAACAATAAAATGTATAAGAAAAACAGTAATAACATCTAAGATATGAACTAAGAAAAACATAAACTAAATATACACTAAGCACTCATAACATAAAAACAATAAACATCAGCACAAACATGAACATGAGTCTATGTGAGCGGATGTGCACGCATGAACACATCAACATTGAAACAGATCAGCAGCAACATGATATGGTTTTTCACAGTGATTATTCTGGTTAGAGATTCATGAGTCTAACAGCCTCAGGGTAGAAGCTGTTCCTCAGTCTAGTGGTTCTACACTTAATGCTCCTCAACCTCCTTCCTGAGGGGAGTGGGGAAAAAAAATGTGTGTGCTGGGTGAGTGGGGTCCTTCATGATGCAGGTGGCTCTCTTCCTGCATCTGGAGGTGTAGATGTCTGTGATGGTGGGGAGGCTGATTCCGACAGACTTCTGTGCAGCCTTCACCACCCTCTGCAAAGCTTTTCTTTCTGCAACTGTGCAGCCTCCATGCCACATGTTGATGCTGGAGCACAGGATGCTCTCCACTGCACACCTGTAGAAGGAGGTGAGGACTGAGCTTCCCAGACCATCTCGCCTCAGCCGTCTGAGGAAGTAGAGTCTCTGATGAGCTTTCTAAATCAGGCTGGTGGTGTTGTTGCTCCAGCTGAGGTTGTCATTAATGTGTACACCCAAGTACTTGTAGCTGGAGACCACTTCCACCGCAGATCCTCTTATGTTCAGGGGAGTGTAGATGTTTTTGTTCCTTCTGAAGTCCACAATCATCTCCTTTGTCTTCTTCACATTGATGTGAAGGTTATTCTCTTTGCACCACCTCTCCAGGTGTTCCACCTCTTGCCTGTAGCTGGACTCATCATTGTTTGTGATGCATCCCACCACCGCTGTATCATCTGCAAACTTTACAATGTGACAGCCTGGATGGGTAGCTGCACAATCATACGTGAGCAGAGTAAACAGGAGGGGGCTCAGCACACATCCCTGAGGAGAGCCAGTGCTGAGGGTTATGGTGGAGGAGGAGAAGTTGTGGATCCTCACTAACTGTGGTCTGTTTGTTAAGAAGTCTAGTACCCAGTTGCAAATGGAGGGGCTTAGTCCTAGTGTGGATAGTTTGTCCATCAGGGTTTGGGGGATCATGGTGTTGAAGGCGGATGTGAAGTCCACAAAGAGCATACAGACGTAAGAGTTTTTCTGCTCCTGGTGGTTTAGCGCAGTGTGGACCACAGAGGAGATGGCATCCTCTGTTGATCGGTTCTCATGGTATGCATACTGATGAGGGTCATCGTTGATGTTGATGGTTGTTTTGATGTGAGTCATGACCAGTTTTTCGAAGCATTTAGCAACTATCGGTGTGAGGGCTACTGGCCGATAGTCATTCAGACCAGTCACTGTAGAGCTTTTTAGGACTGGGATGTTGGTGGCAGTCTTCAGGCAGGTGTGAACTGTCTCCAGGGTAAGTGTTTTTAATACAAAAAACGCCAACCTTCAAATAATCATGTTCAGTTATGCACTCAATACTTGGTCGGGAATACTTTTGCATGAATGACTGCTTCAATGCGGCGTGGCATGGAGGCAATCAGCCTGTGGCACTGCTGAGGTGTTATGGAGGCCTAGGATGCTTCAATAGCGGCCTTAAGCTCATCCAAAGTGTTGGGTCTTGCGTCTCTCAACTTTCTCTTCACAATACACCCACAGGTTCTCTATGGGGTTCAGGTCAGGAGAGTTGGCAGGCCAATTGAGCACAGTAATGCCATGGTCAGTAAACCATTTACCAGTGGTTTTGGCACTGTGCCTGGCAGGTGCTAGGTCGTGCTGAAAAATGAAATCTTCATCTACATAAAGCTTTTCAGCATGAAGTGCTCCAAAATCTCCTGATAGCTAGCTGCATTGACCCTGCCCTTGATAAAACACAGTGGACCAACACTAGCAGCTGACATGGCACCCCAGACCATCACTGACTGTGGGTGCTTCACACTGGACTTCTGGCATTTTCTTCTCCCCAGTCTTCCTCCAGACTCTGGCACTTTACTCCAGACTTTACTTTGGACCACTGAGCAACAGTCCAGTGCTGCTTCTCTGTAGCCCAGGTCAGGCACTTCTGCCGCTGTTTCTGGTTCAAAAGTGGCTTGACCTGGGGAATGCGGCACCTGTAGCCCATTTCCTGCACACGCCTGTGCATGGTGGCTCTGGATGGTTCTACTCCAGACTCAGTCCACTGCTTCCGCAGGTCCCCCAAGGTCTGGAATTGGCCCTTCTCCACATTCCTCCTCAGGGTCCAGTCACCTCTTCTCATTGTGCAGCGTTTTCTGCCACACTTTTCCCTTCCCACAGACTTCCCACTGACGTGCCTTGATACAGCCCTCTGGGAACAGCCTAATCGTTCAGCAATTTCTTTCTGTGTCTTACCCTCTTGCTTGAGGGTGTCAATGATGGCCTTCTGGACAGCAGTCAGGTCGGCAGTCTTACCCATGATTGCGGTTTTGAGTAATGAACAAGGCTGGGAGTTTTTAAAAGCCTCAGGAGTCTTTTGCAGGTGTTTAGAGTTACGTCGTTGATTCAGATGGTTAGGTTAATAGCTTGTTTAGAGAAACTTTTCATGATTTGCTAATTTTTTGGGACAGGCATTTTGGGTTTTCATGAGCTGTATGCCATAATCATCAGTATTAAAACAATTAAAGACCTGAAATATTTCAGTTGGTGTGCATTGAATCTGAAATATATGAAAGTTTAATTTTTATCATTACATTATGGAAAATAATTACCTTTATCACAATATGCTAATTTTTTGAGAAGGACCTGTATATATA
>NC_056517.1:9225273-9260781 GCF_014905685.2 Nematolebias whitei | reverse complement strand
TGTTTTGGGTTTTTTTGAATGTCCAGAGGACCAGATTTAACTTTTTTAGATTTTTCTACCTGGATTATTGAGCATGCATCAGGATACTATGGGTAGTAATTCTTGTGGGTTTTGAAATCAATGGATAAAGATTTAAACTGTGCATTGAGTTTATAAATGTTCCGATATTATTTGAGTCTGTTTTATTTCCCAGGTCTATGTTAAAATCTCCACACAAAAAAACTGATTTATTAGAACTTTTTTCCAATATTGTCATGATGTGATTGGTGAATGATTCAATATTTGAATCAGGTGATCGATATACGCAACTTATCATTATATTTTTGGAAGTCTCATTTAATATTTCAACTGTAATCATTTCCATAATGTTATCCACAGCTACTGACAATTTATTGATCATTTTACATTTAATTTCCTTATTTACAAGTAGAGCTACGCCTCCACCTCGTTTATTGTTTCTGTTCACATGATAAAGTTCATACCCTTCAATATTAACACTTTTTATATTTTCCTCATTTAGCCATGTTTCTGAGACTGCTATTATACTGAAAGTTCTGTTTAACTGATTTAAATAATCTGTTATTTTAGATAAATTAGTGTTTATACTTCTACTATTAATATGAATAATGGAGAAGTCATCTTTAGACATTTTAATTTCATTGAATTTTTCTTCATTGTAATACTCACACTCTTTAATTTCAGGAAAAAAGTTTTTATCAATCACATCATCTATATTGTAAATTTTAAAATCTGAGTCTTCGTATGTTGTCATATTTCAATGTATGTGTCCATTTGTCATTTACCATTTTTAGCTTATCCGTTTACCTTATTTAGTTTGTCCGTTTACCTTGTTTAGTTTGTCCATTTACCTTGTTTGTTTGTCCATTTCTGGACTCATTTAAATCTTTCCAGCTCCTTGAGTTCTTTTATTATTTTAGCATGAGACCCTTCCTGTTCTTTGATCCAAATGTTTCCGTTTCTGGTCCAAGTTGATGATATATTTTTTTGTTTTTTTAACAGCCTTGCTTCACGTGCAATATCTGCAAATTTTTTTTGTTAAGTGTTCATTTATGTAGACGTTTGTTCCTTTCAGTTTTTTTGCTTGTATTATTACATAGTTTCTTGATTTCCTGTTTGTGAACTTGATCACTACAGTCGGTTTGTGTTTGTTTAGTTTATTAGGCAATGTGTGACAAATTGAAATGTCCTTTTGTTCGATTTTAATGTCCTTGTCCTGTAAGAAAGTAACTACTTGCTGTTCCAGAGTTAGTTGTTGCTCCTGTGGTGAATCTCCAGTGATGCTTCCATTTTTAGTAGCATCTGCATAGGATCGGTGTTTGATTTCCAATCCGTTAATCAGCAAGTCATTGTTTTTTATAAATTGTTCTAGACCATCTACTTTATTTTCCAGTTCAGATATCTTTTGGTCTCTTGCCATTACCTGGTTTTTCAGCAGCTTTATCTCTCCCAACGCTACCATCAAGCTGTTCAGCTGATCTGCTTGCCTTTTCTGCTCTGTACCCATAAAGTTCAGTGAGCTTTTAATCTCTTCCATATCGTTCAAATTTTCATCTGTTGAGTAGAATGATTTCTGTTTGTTCTTATTTTTTGCCATTACTCACAGTGGTAGCTCCTGGGCCTAGCCTTAGCAGTGTCTATGCCCCGTGATGGTAGCTCCTGTGCCTGGTCGCTGTTTTTTCTCGTTCAGCGATGTAGCGTTCACCTCGCTAGCCGTCAGCAGCCGCGGTCTCCTCATCTCCGAAACTCCCAGGTCCGAGACGTAGCAGCTAGCTGCCCCACGATGTAGCGTTCACCTCGCTAGCCGTCAACAGCTGCGGTCTCCTCGTCGCCGAAACTCCCAGGTCCGAGACGTAGCAGCTGGCTGCCCCACGATGTAGCGTTCACCTCGCTAGCCGTCATCAAAAGTCATCAAAAGTCATCAAATAAAAACATTTAAGACACTTATTAACTTTAAATAAGGTTAAAACCAATACAAACACTTTGTTAACCTTGTAAACAGAAAACAAGTTTGTAAACTTTTGGGCTACACAAGTTCTTGTCAGCTGCAAGAAAAACACGCTTAGCGAGTTATTTAGTTATTCACAGTAAACAATTATTTCATTACAGAAAAACAGTATTACTTCTTCTAGAATGTGAATAAAAGTCTGTCCGTTTTCTCCATGCAGAAAAGGGACCCAGGTGTCAAGGATGGAATTCCTTTGAACAGAGACAAAGCTTTCTGTTATTTACGATCGTTGAGGGATAGACTGGTGGGAGGTTGGTACAAGCTGATACCAGGACATCCTGGGTGATAACTCAAATGTCCATTTTTGGGGTTCACAAAAAGGGTGCTCCAATATTATTTTGATTTATTGGATCTTTGGTTGTCTTGCAAACCATAAAAGTCTTCTTTTGACACTTTTCAGAGTTAGAGATGCTGAAAACAAGCTTTAAACTGTCCCAGGTTCTGAAAAAAAGGGGGGGGGGATGTCTCAGTTGTTCAAGGGAGAGGAGTTTCTTTTTTCCTTTTTCAGAAACATCTTTACAGAATGAACTACTCAGTTACATAAATAAAAGTGTTATAAAATGACATTCAGGGACGCAGGTATATCTCTACATTAATAATGTCCAGTTAACCAGTGAATACAGGGTGCAGTGGTGGGTACAATAATCACAGCCAGTTATGTGTTATGAAAGGCTTTTGATGAAATCAATGGATATATGTGACCAAGGACGGCTAGGAGTAGGAAGGGGCTGAACAAGTTCTGCTGGAGGTTGAGTACCCATCTTGTTTCTGGCACAGGTGAGGCAGGCTGCGACAAAGGCTTTAACATCAGGTGTCATGGAGGGCCACCAGAAATGCATCTTGGCCAGAGAGAGCATGCAAGTGGTACCTAGGTGACCGGACAATCTGTTAGTGTGAAGCCAGTGTAATACCTTAGACCTCATGTAGGACGGGATGAAAAGGGTTCCAAGATGTCCATTGCCAAGGTCATGTTCAGTCTTATGAGCCTCTCTGATCTTGCTCTCTATGGGCAGGTGAGGGTTCCAACAATACACACGGGGGAGAGTATGGTTTCTTCAGTATGTCTGGAGGGTCGAACTGATGGGACAGTGCGTCTGGTTTGACTTTCTTCGAGCTGGGGCTGAAGGTCAAAATATAATTGAAACGACTGAAGAATAGGGACCAATGTTCCTGTCATGGGGTCAAGAGTTTATCATCCCTGAGGTATGTCAAGTTATCATGATCGGTCCAGATTAAGAAGGGGCTTTCAGTGCCTTTCAACCAGTGCCACCATTCCTCAAGGGCTAGTTTGACCGCCAGGAGTTTGCGGTTACCCACATCATAATTTCTTTCTGCCTGAGACAGGCGTTTGGGGAAAAAAAAAGCACAGGGATGGACTTTATTATCGGGAGGGGATCTCTGGGAAAGCACAGCCCTCACCCCTGTGTCTGAAGCATCAACCTCGAGGATAAACTGGCGTTTGGGGTCAGGGTGACACAGAATGGGAGTGGAAGAAAAAAGCTTTTTTAATTTACAGTATGCAGAGTCGGCCTCAGGGGTCCAGCTGAAAGTCGTGGAGGTGGAAGTGAGTTGAGAAAGGGGGACTGCCACGCTACTGTAATCCTTTATGAAGCATCTGTAGAAGTTGGCAAACCCCAAAAAGCATTGTAGCTGCTTCCTGGACTCTGGGGTCGACCATTCAACCACGGCCTTTGTTTTTTCGGGGTCGGTCCTGCAGTGCCCACCTTCAAAAATGAACCCCAGAAAGGAAACAGTGGAAACGTTAAACTCACATTTTTCTCCTTTCACAAATAATTGGTTCTCCAGGAGTCTTTGTAACACAAATCTTACCTGTTTGGTGTGTTCAACTGGGTCGTGGGAGTAAATAAGGATATCATCAAGATACACAAAAACAAAATCACCAATGAAATCCATCAAAATGTCATTCACTAGGGCCTGGAAAACAGTGGGTACGTTGTTTAAGCCGAAAGTCATCACTAAGTATGCAAAATGGCCAAGGGGAGTTTAAAGGCCATTTTCCACTCGTCGCCTTCCTTAATGCGTACGAGGTAGTAGGCATTTCTTAAATTGAGCTTGGTGAAGATGATAACTGTCTGTAACTGTTCATGAAGAGAATCAAAGGGAGTGGATATTTATTTTTTATGATTGTATTGTTCAACCCTCTATAGTCAATACATGGGTGAAGAGTCTTATCCTTTTTAGCAACAAAGAAAAAACCTGCCCCAACAGGAGAAGTAGAAGGGTGAATGATGAATGAGTCCAAGGATTCATTAATATATTTTTTCATCGACTCTCTCTCGGGTCCAGAGAGGTTGTAGAGTCGACTTGTTGGCAAGGGGGCTCCCGGGAGCAAATCAATGGAACAGTCGTATGGGTGATGCACGGGGAGAGATAGGACTCTTTGCTTACTAAAGGTGGCTGCTAGGTCGTGATAATCTGAAGGAATAGCAGTGAGATCAACCTACTCCTCTGAAGGTGTAGTTTGGGAGTGACTGGCGATCGCAGCACGTAAACAGTTCTTAAGGCATTTATCACTCCACTTTTCTACCCGCCCAAGTTCACAATTAATATCAGGGTTGTGGCTCTTAAGCCAGGGAAAACCCAAGATCAGTTGTGAAGTTGGGGAATCGAACACAAAGAAGTTGTTAAACTCGTGGTGGTTTCTGGAGATGATTAAATGTAGTTCCATTGTTTTAAGATGAATCTGACCTAACGTCTTCCCGGGAATACTGAAAACAGGGGAAATCTCCCGAGTGGGGACGGAATATTTTTCAACCAAATCCAAACTTATGAGATTTTGTTCAGCACCAGAGTCAATTAGAGCGGACAAGGACAGGCGTTCTTGATTTATTTGTATCACAATTGACAGCAAGAGTTTTAATGGGGAGGTAAATGCTGAGTTACCCACCAGTATCTCCCTCTTAACTGGTGGGCGTTCTCGTTTCCCCGAAACAGGCAGTGAGGCAGATAATGCCCAGGATTACCACAATAGATGCAGACATTAACATTTTTATGACGTTGTCTCTTCTCAGGAGACAATTGTGTGCACCCAACCTGCATTGGTTCGGGCTCAGGTAAAGCAAGGGTGTGTGTTGTCGGAAGCAATGGTGAAACGGCAAAACTAGGACCCGGGAAAAATTGGGACTTGTAGATCTCTTTGATCTGTTTGTAGGAGTGTGGCTCACCTGGTGAGGTCGCAAACTCAGAAGTGGAAGGCCTTTGGGAGTTGTAGTCCTGTTCCCTTCATCTTTCCTGGAAGCGGTCATCGATGATGATAGCCAGGTCGATTAGTTGGTCAAACTCCTCAGGTTCGTTTCGAGCAGTAATTTGGTCATTGAGGAGGTCAGGCAAAGAGTTTAGAAAAGTACCTTGTAGTGCTATTTTGTTCTATCCGGTCTGATTGTCAAGGATCCGGAACTCCAAAGCGTACTCGGAGACAGTACGTTGGCCCTGACTTAAACTTAGCAGACGATTTACGGCATTCGACGCCTGCAGAGGGCAATCAAATATTCTGCGAAACTCCTTTAAAAGTCGTTCGTAGGGGACAGAGGAATTATCATGGAACTACAGAAATGAGTTGGCCCATCGAAGGGCATTACCTTTGAGCTGACTGACGAAATAGGTGATTTTAACTGCATCAGTGGCGTAAAGAGATGGAGCTCCTTTGAATGTGAGTCTGCATTGGAGTAGGAAACCTCCTCATTGATCAGGGTCTCTTATGAAAAGCTGAGAAGGCTTAACGATTAACTGTTGAGCAGGAGAAACCGGTCCAGGCAATTCACAAGCGGAACTGGGGGTCAACTGGACGGTAGATGCTGGAGGAGAGGGAGGTAGGCGTTGTTGTTTAATAGAAAAGACCATACCTCTAAGTTCCTGCAGGTTGGACTGAGCGGAGCGTTGTTGAGTCAGAACCTGCAGCAGCATTCCTTCCAATTTGTTGATTCGCTCCACCTGAGAGGTATCAATAGCCTGCTCACTCCTGGTCACATTCTGGATCTTAATTGGCTGGAGCATTTCTGTATTGACTCTGGGAACCCAGAGTTGTATGAGACCCGGAACGAGACAGACACAGGTGGGTACAAAAGTAACAGTGTTTATTATTTACAGTGGGTAATAGACAGTTGCTTATCTGGAGCTCCTGGAAGTGGAAGGAGATGGTCAGGAGAGGCCGGCAGGATGAACAGCCAATATTAATATGATGATGTTTCTCTCTTAGAGGTTTGAAGATGTCTTTGGGTCCAATTCCAAATCCATGGGAGAGCTCCAGAGGGAGAGAAGACCGAGGGTCCGACAGGACAGGGGAGGCAGACAATTGGTGGCAGGCAAGGTACGAGGAGAATCAAGGCAAGACACAAGGATAACCAAGACGAGGCACGAGGAGAACCAGGACTAGGCACGAGGAGGATAAGGACAGGACCTAGGGAACCAGGACCGAGGAGACAGGATTGTTGAGGACAAGAAAAGCTGGTAAGTAGATTTACTAAATGTAATTGCACAGGCCAGAGGCACAAATACCATTGATGGTCAATGCTCCAGCGAAGAGTAACACTGGACTGCAGCCTTAAGTAGTGGATGATCCTCATCAAGTTGATGGCCGTCAGCTGTAGACAATCAGCGGCCATCTTGGACAAGGAGCTACAGGCAGTGGTACTCTTACAGATGCGTTGCTAACAGACAGACTATCTAAGTTTACATGTATTCATAAGTGTATGTTCCTAAAGTAACGTCAGGTGTGTGTGTGTGTTTGTGTGTGTGTGTGTGTGTGTAGGCAGGGTATGTAACACGCATATACACATTCATGAGGAAAAATTGGCTAATGCAGCAAAATCGTGGTTCAAACAAACAGCTGCTGTGTAAAAACTATAAAGTCTATTGAAAAATTTATTAAACCGTGAATGAGACCAGAGATTGGTTCAATTTTCACATTTTTACATCACTATGTCAGAGATAAGACGAGTTAAAAACACAAGCGCCTCATGAAAAAAAAATCATAATTCTTACAGCAGGTCGGCATGGTGGCGCAACTGGTAGAGCTGCTGCCTTTCAGCGCGCAGGTCTCCGGTTCAAATCCCAGTCCGGGGGTCTTTCTGGGTGGAGTGTGCATGTTCTCTTCGTGCATGTGTGGGTTTTCTCCGGGTACCCCGGTTTTCTCCCACAGACCAAAGACATGCATGTTAGGCTGACTGGTAACTCTAAATTGTCCCTAGGTGAGAGGAAGGGGACACCCTGGACAAGTCTCCAGTCCATCACAGGGACACACAGAGACAAATGAGACAAACAACCATTCACTCTCTCACTCTCGCACAGTGACTGCTGGACATGGGCACCATTGATTCCCATGACCCAAAAAGGAAGAAGCGGGTAAAGAGGATGGATGTATGGATGGATGGATGATGAAAGAATAGATAATGTATGGGTTTAACAAATTTTGTATTTGTTTGCAATTGCTGAAAATGGTCAAGAATGATGAACAAACCCTCTTTAAACAGAAAAAAAAAATGTTTGTGCCTTTAAGAAAACTTCCGAGCAGGCTAAATCCAGAAGCTTAGTCCAAATCAAGTTGTATAAGTACATATAAAATGAATCCAGTCAGGTGGCATCATTTGCTATAAGAAAACATCATTAAATGTGGGGAGCATTATCATGCTCATTATCAGTATCAGAGCATCATTATATCGGCAGCACGATGTGGTTAGCACTGTTGCCTCACAGCAAGAAGGTCCTGGGTTCAATCCCCGGTTGGACATGGGGTCTTTCTGTGTGGAGTTTGCATGTTCTTCTCGTGCTTGCGTGGGTTTTCTCGGGGCACTCCAGTTTCCTCCCACAGACTAAAAACATGCATGTTAGTCTGCCTTCAGGCCCAGGCCTCCTTTGCAAAAGAGATATGTGATCTCAATGGGATTTGCCTGGTTAAATAAAGGTTAATAAATAAAATAAATAATTATATGCTCTGATATTTCTGATTTGTTTAATGACAGTATTTTAAAGTCTTCCTCCTTTTCTGCCATCAGCCATGATGTGATGAAGTCTAGAAATATAAAACATTGTACAGAATGTCTCTAAAGGTAATTATTAAAGTTCTATGAATGGAGGAATAAGTTATTGAAACTGTTTTTAACACAGCTCTTCTCCAACACCAGTCACAAGAACTACACCTGCTTGTTGTCATGGCTGTGAGAAATATTAAGACTCTCCATGAAAATCACACTCACCACGATTTAAATCCCCAATGGTGTGTAGCCGGGCAAATCTTCAATTACATTTGTGAAGTCTCCTCACATTATTACACACACACACACACACACACACACACTCCATAGATGAGCTTGAATCACACTCAGCTCCAAGCAGCGAGAAGAGGTTAACGAGGCCTGTCGGCATCTCGGTCTCTCCAGGTTCACATGCTGCCACCGCTGCTGATGTGGCTGATGCCTTACTCCACCCTGACTGTGCTGCACGCTGACATTCATCTGGAGATTTGATAATTAGCCTACACTGACACATGGCTGCACACACACACACACGCACGCACGCACACACACACACACACACACACACACACACGCAGTTCTACTGCCATGTATCAATTAAGACATCTAACAGTTTGGTAATTGGATACAACATCAGGAAAAATGTACTTGTCAGTGGAAAAAGAACATTAGGAAGCTGGAGGAATGAGGATACATTGACTCGCCATAAAATGGATACTTTTTATGCGTTTGCATGTGAATGAGTATGTGTGTGTGTACATGACACAACCTTGTGTTTTCCCCTTACCAAACAGAACATTAACTCTAATTAACATGCCCACTCAACCCCCACTTTTTTAAACTATATTTTTTCTGTCTCTTCTTGCAAAGCATCTAGAAGCTAATAAAGAATCAATTGTTTGTTATTTATTTTCCAGTAAACAACTACTTCCACAAGATCCTTATTTCTGTGTCAATAATCCTACTGGGGTCTGTGTCAACACTGTTACACTACCATTGACATGACATACACTTGCATCACTTAAAAATACTCTATTGCCAAATATCCACTTACCCCTTAAGTCAAATTTCCTTAGATCCCAGGTCTTAAATTTATTAACTGATTGCACGTCATATATTGCTCTCATTTGAATTTTGAGCATCAAAGGCCTCACAAAATAATGTTAGCGCTGTTTGTAGGTCTGCTGTCAGGGCTAGATGTTAATGGCATTGTGCACATTATGACAAAGGCATTTTCCATACAAAAGCATTTTATTTGCCGTTTCTAAAAATATTCTTGTAAAATGGATGATGTTTCTAGAAAAGCTTTCATTCACATTGAAACAAAAACATCCTGAAATGCATGAGTCTTTATGTGAAGCTCCATCTCTTTATATAGTAATCCACCAGAAGCAGAAGGTGCATGCACATAAACTTTATATGTCAAGTAGACTGTATATATATGACCCGTCCGTCCATCCGTCCACCCGTCCATCCGTCCATCCATCCATCTATCCAACCAACCAACCAACCAACCAACCAACCAGTCATTATCTTGCACTCATTTCGAAGTTGGGTCCCAGAGGTAGCAGCTTGAGCAGGGAGGCCCAGACATCTCTTTCCACAGCCACCTCTTCCAGCTCTTCTGGGAGGACCCCAAGGTTTTCCCAGGCCAACTGAGAGACATAGTCTGTCCAGCGTGTCCTGGGTCTTCCCCAGGGTCTCTTCCCAGTCGGACATGCACAAAGCACCTCTGTAGGGAGGCGCCCAGCAAGCATCTTTACCTGCTTCCATTGGGATCAATCCTTAGAAAGCATGGGATCTTTTTTCATTGTTACGCTGATGATAGTCAGATCTATATGCCACTAAAAAAGAAAGTTGCCCCCTCAATTAGGCCACTTCTGTTGTGTCTTGAAGACACCAATGCCTGGATGCCTTTAAACTTCTTAAATTTCAATGAAAATAAAACAGAAGTGATGGTGTTTAGTCCTAGTGGCTCTTATGAACCTTGCCCTGTGGATCTGGGCCCTCTGGCACCACATGTAAAGAAAACCATTTCTAATTTGGGTTTTAAAATGGACAGTGATTTTAAGTTAGATTCCCAGATTGGAGCGGTGGTCAAGACCAGTTTTTATCACCTCAGACAGCTGGCTAAGGTAAAGCCCATTCTTACAAAACAGCAGCTGGAAACAGTAATCCATGCCTTTGTCACCTCTCGACTGGATTACTGCAACACTCTTTACCTTGGAGTCAGCCAGTCCTCCCTCAGACGCCTCCAGTTGGTCCAGAACGCTGCTGCTCGGCTTCTAACTGAAGTTCAAAAGAGGGAACACATCACCCCCACTCTGGCTTCACTCCACTGGCTGCCTGTTCATTTTAGAGTTCATTTTAAGATTCTTTTATTTGTTTTTAAAAGTTTAAATGGTCTTGCTCCATCCTACCTCTCTGAGTTGCTTCACCCATACTCTCCTGCTCGGTGCCTCAGATCAGCTGATCAGCTGCTCCTGGAGGTGCCGAGGTCTAAACGGAGGCTCAGAGGGGACAGAGCTTTTTCTGTTGCTGCTCCAAGACTGTGGAACGATCTTCCTCTTCCCATCAGACGAGCTCCTTCTCTGTCCAGTTTTAAAACTCTTTTAAAAGCACATTTTTACTCCCTGGCTTTTAGCACAGACTGATTTTTGCTCTGCACTGTTTTTATTATTTTTTATTGATCTTAATGTTTTAACAACTGTTTTATGTGTTTAAATGTTCTTGATTTTATATGTACAGCACTTTGTGGCAGCTGTGGTTGTTTTAAAGGGCTTTATAAATAAAGTATTATTAATAATAATAATAATAATAATAATAATAATAATAATAATAATAATAATAATAATAATATTGTTGTCTTTACCAGATGCCCAAACCACCTCAACTGGCTCCTTTTGATGCGACGGAGCAGCAGTCCTACTCAATCTCTCCCATATAACTGAACTTCTTACCCTATCTTTATGAGAGAGTCCAGCTACCCTGCAGAAGAAACTCATTTCAACTGTCTGTATCCACAATCTTATTATTTCAGTCACTACCCAGAGTTTATGGCCATAGGTGAGAATAGGAACATAGACTGACCAGTAAACAGAGAGATGTACCTTACATTTCATGTACCTCTTCACCACAATGGACCAGTATGGAGTCCGCAATACTTCAGATGCTGCACCAGTCCGTCTGCCAATCTCACTCTCCATTCTTCCCTCATTCATGAACAAAACCCGGAGATACTTGAATTCCTCCACTTGAGGAAGAACCTGACCCTTGACTTAAAGAAAGCAATCCACCTTTTTCCAACTGTGGACCATGGTCTCAGATTTAGAGGTGCTGATTTGAATATTCGATTACTATATTAATTCGTATACAACCATACGATATATGGTTATATACGAGCCACTGAAAATATATTTTCACATTCTAAGGTTCAAAATGTAAATGTGAAAAGAACAAAATCATATTCACAAGGTCACTATAAAGTAGAATATCTACTTTGCACACATCTTCGCATCACATTTATCTTCAAGACCACAAAAGTGCAGCACAGTGTTGACTGGATGTCATGCCAGTCCAAATACGAGGACAGGATTAACCCTTTCAGGCCCAGAATCAAGTAAAGAACACAAGGGCGAGGCATCCAGTTCTATAAAACACTTGAAGGAACACTGGTCAAAGAACCTTGTGATTTAGCTATGTCCACCATTACCAAAACTGCCAAACACCTGCACTTGGCATTTTGACCAAGTAGCCCTGAGTAAGGGCTAAAAACATCCATTTGTCCATCCGTCCATTATCTTTTACCCTCTTCTTCATTTTTGAGTCACTGGGTTCACTGGTGCCCATGTCCTGCCATCACTGTGTGAGAGATGGGGAACACCTGTACATGTCTCCAGTCCATCACAGGGACGCAGAGACAAATGAGACAAACAGCCATTCACTCACTCACTCTTACCTAGGGACAATTTAGAGTTACCAGTCAGCCTAACATACATGTTTTTGTTCAGGACAGGTTGATGGGTAATATTTAGAACGGTTCAATCTTCATTTTTTAAAAGTGGGGTCAGGCTCTAAGAAACTGAGACTTTGAACCTGAATGAATGAACACAGAAAATGAGTCAATTTAAATGGTTTGTTTACAGGTTTTTAAACAAAATACACCTAAGACTTCAATTCAGTTAGATTTAATATATGTCAGTTTCAAGCAAACGTCACCCTGAGTCACTCTATGTGTCGAAAAATATGTCTGAGTAGAACAATCAGAGTGGACGTTGTTTTCTATGAGCACAAAGAAGAGGAATCTAAAGGTGCCTTGAGTTACAACAGGAGTGTGCGTGTGTGCGTGTATGTGTGCATGTGTTGTCAGGTCACACTGTCTCCCTCATGGTGACATTAAGAAGTTTACCTTCATCTCTTGTGCTCGTATAAAAAGAGAAAGCAACAATCTGAAGCAGCTTAGCTTCCAGCACACAATAAAGACTAATATGATTTCTGTTTACTCAGGTATAAGCTCTCTGAGACTGCACTCCCACCCCACAATTCCACCTCCATCACATGAGCCAATAGCTGTTACAGAATATTAGAGCTGCTTTATTACAAAATGTTCTTAAAACAAACAAAAAAAGATGTTTTCAATGAGTGAAGAGCACTGAACATGAACATAATCAAAATGTTATTGCACACCCAGAAAATGTTCTCATTCATTATGTTAAATATTTCAGATGTTGGTATTGATCAAATATTAACCAAATACAAAGTCATTATTGCCCATTAACAATCAAAATGATAGAATATCTGTTCATTTTTCAAAAGTGAAGTCAAAATGTTTTTTCTTTTCATGGTTACATTGTTGTATTTTGGATTTTTGCAGCTGACGTGGGGCTGTTTTCTTTGGCCACTCCTAACAACAAAATCTCAGCCACAGTGGAACATGATGATTCTCTTAAAGCATTAAATAACTAAGATGTCATTCTCAATTTTCAACATTTTTACAAGCATTCAGAACATATGCTTGTGATGATGATACAAACCAACTTTGTAGTTAGTTTTACAAACACCAATAAAAGAGGATCACTTAAGTGAGTTGATTTAGTATATTAAATGACACGATGGAGATGTTTGATACACATTAAATGAGTGCCACTCCACTTCAGCCCCACACAGTTCTGCTCTACATATGTGAGCGTACAGTTTGGACGCTTATAAAAATGACAAAACTCTGATTCGCCACTACATGACCTAAACATATTTTTAAAATGCATACATTAAAAATATCAGATTTATTTTTTCAAGTGAAGCAAATAAATGTCCCATTTGTTTTCATGAAGGTAGGTATTTGCATCCAAGTCATTAGGGGGCATTTGTTCATAGAGGCCTCATTGTCCAGCTTCCTGTCCTCACTTGATGACATAAAATCTATCTGATCTGACTTTTATTTGTAAAAGCCCCTTATACAGTTTGTCACAGGGCAGAGAAATTGGTTTAGGCTGCATCTAAATGTGTTTTTATGCCTCACTGGTGTCTGCTTTTCACTGATAAAATGTTGATAAAACGACATTTTAAAACATAGGTCAAGAAAAGTTTCCAGACATTAAAAAATAAATAAATTTGACTATAACTAAATTAATTTGCAAGAGATAAATTGGTAGTTTCCTTTTTGTTCAGAAACAAAGAGAAAAAAAAAAAAAAAACAGTATTTTTCTTCTGGAAGGAGACCCTGGGTCAGACCCAGAACCTACTGACAGAGGTAGGCCAGATCATCTCTGGCCAGAGACCACCATGGGATCTTGCAGTAGGAGCTGGAGAGTATTGTTGAAGAGAAGAACATCTGAGTTTGTCTCCTAAACTCCAATTTACAGTATTATGGGGCGATATGGTGCATTTTTCTTGATTAAAACTTGTTGAACAGGATAATTTTGTATGTTACATATCTAATGATTAATTGTAATGATTGATTTGATGATTTGATTAATTGATTACTGATTAATGTGTGACTATGAATGAATGAGGATGTAGGGGAGTGGTGGGGCAGAGGTTAGAGAAGGTGGGCCTGTGATCGGAAGATTGCCGGTTCAAGCCCCGGTACCGACAACATCAAAAATGTGGGTGGGGTAGGTGAAGCACCCACACCTGCCCTCACCCTCATTCGTCCCACTCTGGGCCCTTGAGCAAGGCCCTTAACCCGCACCCTCTGCTCCTCCGGGTGTCCTAGATAGCAGCTCTTTGCTCCACACAGAGGGGTGTGGTAGCTCGGTGGTCTGTGGTTGCGTCAGGAAGGGCATCCGGCAAAAAAAATAACTGCCAAGTCTTCGTGCGACTAAGTTTGCTGTGGCGACCCCTAAAATAGGAAGCAGCTGAAAGAAGGAAAAAAAAGAATGAATGAGGATGCATGTTTTTAAATAAATAAGGTTGGAGTGCATGATGACTTTCCATCACTACATGGTGCAAATGCGTTTATAATCTCCATCCATCCATCCATTTTCTTCCGCTTATCCAGGGTTGGGTCGCGGGGGTAGTAGCTTAAGCAGGGAGGCCCAGACTTCCCTCTCCCTAGCCACTTGGGCCAGCTCCTCCGGGGGATTCCCGAGGCGTTCCCAGGCCATAGTACCTCCAGTGTGTCCTGGGTCTTCCTCTGGGTCTCCTCCCCGTGGGATGTGTCCGGAACACCTCACCAGGGAGGCGTCCAGGAGGCATCCTAACCAGATGCCTGAGCCACCTGAACTGGCTTCTCTCGATGTGGAGAAGCAGCGGCTCTACTCTGAGTCTCTCCTGGATGACCGAGCTTCTCACCCGATCTTTTGAGGGAGAGCCCAGACACCCTGCGGAGAAAACTCATTTTGGCCGCTTGTATCCGAGATCTAGTTCTTTCGGTCACAACCCAAAGTTCATGACAATAGATGAGGGTAGGAATGTAGATCGATCGGAAAATTGAGAGCTTTGTCTTTTGACTCAGCTCTCTCTTCACCACAATAGACGTGTACAGTGCCCGCTTCACTGCAGACACTGCACCTATCCGCCTATCGAAATCTCGCTCCATTTTTACCTCATTCGTGAACAAGACCCCAAGATACTTGAACTCCTGCACTTGGGGCAGGACCTCCTCCCTGACCCGGAGAGGGCACTCTATCCTTTTCTGGCTCAAGACCATGGCCTCGGATTTGGAGGGACTGATCTTCATTCCGGCTGAATCACACTCTGCTGCAAACTGCTTTAGCGAAAGCTGTAGATCACGACTTGATGAAGCCAATATGACCACATCTGCAAAAAGCAGAGACGCAATCCTAAGGCCACCAAAACAGATCCCCTCAACACCTTGGCTGCACCTAGAAATTCTGTCCATAAGTTATGAACAGAATCGGTGACAAAGTGCAACTTTGGCGGAGTCCAACTCTCACCAGGAACGAGCCTGACTTACTGCTGGCAATGAGTACCCCCAACAGGGTTCCCCCAGGGACGCGGTCGAACGCCTTCTCCAAATCCACAAAGCACATTTAGACTGGTTGGGTCAACTCCCACGCAGCCTCCAGGACCCTGCTGAGAGTGTAGAGTTGGTCCAGTGTTCCACGAGCAGGACAAAAACTGCACTGCTCCTCCTGAATCCGAGGTTCGACTATCCGACAGACCCTCCTCTCCAGAACCTGCGAACAGAACTTACCAGGGTGGCTTAAGAACGTGATCCCCCTGTAGTTAGAACACACTCTACGGTCCCCCTTTTTGAATAACCACTTTGATGACCTCAGCACCAGAGATTGGAGAGCCCAACCCAAAGTCCCCAGGCTTTACTTCCTCAGTGGAAGACGTGCCAGTGGGATTGAAGAAGTCTTTGAAGTATTCTGCCCACCGACCCACAACATCCCAAGTTGAGGTCAGAAGCATACCACCCCCATTATAAACAGTGTTAGTGGTGTACTGCTCCCCCCCCCCCCCCCCCCCGAGATGGATGGTGGACCAGAATCGTCTCGAAGCTGTGCAGAAGTCATTCTCAATGGCCTCTCCGAACTCCTCCCATGCCTGAGTTTTTGCCTCAGCGACCACCCGAGCCACATGTTGCTTGGACTGCCAGTACCCATCAGCTGCTTCTGGGGTCCCACAGGCCAAAAAGGCCTGATAGGACTCCTCCTTCAGCCTGACAGCATCCCTCACCGCCAGTGTCCACCACTGGGTTCGAGGGTTGCAGCTGTGACAGGCACCACCAGCCTTGCGACCACAGCTCCGGTAAGCTGCCTCGATAATAGAGGCATGGAACATGGTCCACTCGGACTCAATGTCTCCTACCTCCCCCGGAACATGTTTAAAGTTCTCCTGGAGGTGGGAGTTAAAGCTCCGTCTCACAGAAGACTCTGCCAGATGTTCCCAGCAAACCCTTACAATACATTTGTGCCTGCCAGGTCTGACTGGCATCCTCCCCCACCATCGGAGCCAACTCACCACTAGGTAGTGGTCAGTGGACAGCTCCGCCCCTCTCTTCACCCGAGTGTCCAAGATTGATAACCGTTGATAACCTTTTGATTTTAATAGATTTTGAGTTCCTATGAATTGATGATTATCCACTGCTGACCTGCATTAACGTGCCATGATAATGGACGAAAAACAGGAATTGGTTTTGATTATTACACATATATATTCATTAGACAATAACACAAGGGTTTTAGACTAAATTAGATGGGGGCGGGGTGGGGGGTGGTGGGGATAGGTTTATTTTTAACTTAGTGGTATGTTTTTATATCAGGCCACCAGGGGGAGTTGAGAGGTTCTGGTATTTACATACAACACACAAACACTTAGAATAATGTTTACATCAGTTTAATATTTTTCAGTCATGTCATCTTGACAGTTTCTTTTTTTGTGCTGAAACGTTTCACCTTCGATCCTGAAGGCTTCATCAGTCAAGGAAACACACAACACAAAAATGATTCTTCCCCCAACAGCTTTCTCCAAAGTGGAATATAACTGATTTGTTATCCGTAAGGCACTCTCTGCAAACACATGGGAATAGTTTACATTCAAGCACATAGAGAAAATTGATTAATTGCTTGCATTTCTGGCGGTCTTCAACTGAGAGTTTTTCGAGTAAACCCTCTAAGTTTCTCGAAACCCGGGGGAGTTGATAGAAATATTTTATCTAGAATAAAGTGGTTTAAACAGGGCCAGCAACTCTAAAAAATGAGTCTCCCTGGGATTCAATATCCGTCAAGGAATAGATTTTTTATTTATTTGTCATTTCTTTATTTGCTCGCCACACCACGAAGAGGCTTTTGTACATCCCATTATTTTTCCTGACACGTCAGCTCAGGTAATATCTAATGAGGTCACACTTAGTCCGCTCCTCTTATTCACATGATAGGCTGCACTCCCGGAAGAAGGAGCATTTTTCAAGGAGAATTTTTTTTCTTTAAATTGTATTATATTTGTTGTTTGGATGAAATGAATAAATAAAACATACATACATACAAGGTGGAGCCTAGGCCCAATGTAGTTGTAAGGCAACGTGTCATCCATCTCCTTCCGGCCTTTGATCTCACATGAAATTATATCAGAGAGGCCGGCACTGTAAAATGTAACCTTTTCCTGCCTTGATTTAATACAAGAGGTAAACTGAATTTACATTTCCTTGATTTATTGAGATAGTGTGAGTTACTAATTCAGAGGGAGTGTGAGCCGGGAGTCTCCTTAGCTCGAGGTGGTCCTGGGGTCCGAGATAAAACCCACAGGGCACAACAGCTCACAACAGCACATACCCCTAATATCAGGGCCAGTTTAACACTTCGCTGTACCCTGGGCAACACTCTTCAAAGGCCCCATCATCACGACCCCAGAATCACCATAATCTGTCAAAATACAGAATAAATGACCATAATATACAGTAAATATACTTAAAATTCTAACTATCAAGTATATTTTTTATATATAAAACTCCAAATGCTCATTGACACAAATCATAAAGACTGAATTAAATGGAACGCACTTTGAACACCACATGACACCATATGTGTACTTGTTTAGTAACGTGTTGGCCACTGGTGTCAAAAGCATTTATAATGTGTGTGGGGGACACAATGATGGGGGGGGGGGTCTGGGGGTTGTCCCCCAGGAAATTTTTAATAAAGTAGATGCCATTTCCTGCATTCTGGTGTATTTTAACGGTTGTTTAACTTCTAGTTTTACCTACATAAGTAAACACTTGGAACGCCTTGGGATTCCCCTGGAGGAACTGGACCAAGTGGCTGGGGAGAGGGAAGTCTGGGCCTCCCCACTTAGGCTGCTACCCCCGCGGATGGATGGAAGTAAACACTTGATTCAGTAACTATTTTAGAGCTAATGGCAGAACAAGAAGTAGCCTGACCAACAGCTGATTCAATGAATTAAAAATATTATATATTTAAAGGTGACGATTTGATGCCCGGCAGCACGGTGGTGCAACTGGTAGAGCTGCTGCCTCTCAGCGAGCAGGTCCTTGGTTCAAACCCCGGTCCAGGGGCCTTTCTGGGTGGAGTTTGCATGTTCTCTCCGTGCATGCGTGAGTTTTCTCCGGGTGCTCCGGTTTCCTCCCACAGACCACAAACATGCATGTTAGGCTGATTGGTAACTCTAAATTGTCCCTAGGTGTGAGTGAGAGACTGAATGTTTCCTTGTCTCGTTTGTCTCTATGTGGCCCTGTGATGGACTTGCGACCCGTCCAGGGTGTACCCCGCCCCTCGCACAGTGATTGCTGGACATGGGCACCGGCGACCCCCGTGACCCAAAATGGAATAAGTGGGTAAAGATAATGGATGGATGGATTTGATGCCCACATTAAAACTAAATGACTGTAACTTAGTTGACTTAAAATGCAACTGTAGGGTTTTGATATTTTCCTTCCTCCAGGTTCCTGAAGGCAGGGGCGGCGCTGATGAGCAGCTGCAGCTGAGGCCAGTTTCCCTCATTGATGCCAGGAGTACTTAAGGCTCCAGTGGAGCTCCAGTCAGTGCTGGAGCATTGTTTGACCTGCAGGTACATATGCCTCCAGCCCTGTACAGTGCTTAAAGATTTAGAAAGACTTACCTTGTTTTGTGTCCACGTTTTCAGAGTCTGGATGTACCGGATCCTGTCCTGTAATTCGAAGTATCGAAGAAGATCCTGAGGAGATACTTACCTGTGCTTCCTGGTGCTCAGCTGCCTGAACTCACCTTCCACCACTTGCCCTTGCAGTCTGCCTTCTCATCATCCTGGAAGGAGCAAAACCCTCAGCCATCCAACAGCCATACAAACTACCTGAACTGTAAGCCTTTCAAAGAACCTAAACATTCCGTTGTTGGACCAAAATCCTCGTCCATTAATAATCCTCCCCCTCTGTCTTCACAGACCCAGAACCTGCTTGTAAATAGTTTATTTTCTATCACTGTAAATAAACATTTTCAATTACCTTTGAGTGTGGTCCTGTTTTCCTCTCAGTCTGTTCACCTGGGTAACTCCACATTATAACAGAATGCTCCAGCCAGAAATCACCCAGAACATTACTGAGAGAGAACAGTCCCAACTCTCCCTGTCCTCTCAGGCAAAACGCATCGACGACTATGATGCGACCCTGCAACAGATCCTGGAACTACAGAAGAGTAATCATTCCAACCTCCAGGAGATGGGAGGTATGGTTTTTGCTTTAACTCAAAAAGTTTATACACTGTTACCTACGTCCCGGAGTGTTCCACCAGAGAACCTCAATCCCCAAGTCGCAACCAGAGTCATGGACACCCAGCCCAGTGAGATAATTTTCAGACCGTCTGATTATTTTTCTGGTGATCCTGATCACTGTGGTAGTTTTCTTCTGCAGTGTCGCTTGGCTTTTAATCGAGCTCCTAAGACTTATGCTTCAGACGCTTCCAAGATAACATACATTATAAATCAATTAAAGGGGGATGCGCTTCGATGGGCCAACGCCCACCTGTCAACTCGATCTGTCGAGACTCTAACTTTTGCCTGTTTCCTAAAAGATTTTGAACTTGTGTTTGATCATCCACTCCAGCAGGAGGAAGCAGTGAAGTGCCTCCTGACATTACAGCAAGGCAGAAGGTCCGTCGCCGAACACGCTCTCGAGTTCCGGATTACTGCAGCCTAAGCAAAATGGGATGAGTTGGCTTTAAGAGGTACCTTTCTTCATTCATTGTCCAATTACATTAAAGATCAGATTGCCGCCCGAGACGAACCCAATAGTTTGGACGATTTAATAAGATTGGCCACTCGTCTGGATAATCGCCGTTTAGAACGGAATACTGAAAAGAACTACAATTCCCAGAAAACCCCTGTTTCCGGGTTACGTCTCACACCACAAAACTACGACTGCTACACTGCTGGCTCAACTCTTGTTTCTGAGACTCGTTCTACTCAGAGGAGGTCCGTTCATTCTTCAAACGAAGTTGAGGTGGAACCTATGGAGATCGGACGAGCTCACCTAACACCGGAAGAGAAACAGGAACGTAGAAAAGCACGAGCCTGCATGTACTGTGGTAAGATTAGACATTTCGTCGTTCGTTGCCCGCTCCGGGGAAACAAATTCTCTCACCATTAAGGCAGGAGATCTTGGTGGGAAATTCTTCTCTTACTCCTGCACCTCGTTTAACACTCCCAGTGACCATTTTGTCTAAACAATGTCAACTTCCGATTGCAGCACTCATCGATTCGGAACAAAACCTCATCAGCAGGGACCTGGTAATCCAGCTAGGCTTACCTACCCAGAACCTAACGACCCCGATGAAAGTTAATGGAATTACGGGACAAAGTCTCACCCAGGTCCACAACCTCACTCAGGATATTCATTTTATCACCTCAGGAAATCACCACGAGTCGGGTAGGTTCTTCATTTTTGACTCTCCTTATTCACAACTTATATTGGGTTTCCCTTGGTCAAAGACTCACAACCCCGTGATTAACTGGGAGACAAAAAGAATTGAAAGATGGAGCTCTTTCTGTTTAAGTAATTGCTTACGGTCAGCCATTTCCTCCTCATGTAAAAAGACAGAGGAGATACCAGAAGAATCTGATTTGTCCAATGTTCCTTCAGCATACCTTGATCTAAAAGCGGTATTTAGTAAATCTCAGGCACTATCTTTGCTTCCTCACAGACCGTATGACTGCGCCATTGATCTGCTGCCGGGAGCTCCCCTCCCCTCTAGCAGACTGTTTAACCTTTCAGGCCCAGAGAAAGAGACTATGAAAAATTACATAGAAGAGTCATTAAATTCCGGTATTATTCGCCCCTCTACTTCCCCTGTGGGAGCGGGATTTTTCTTTGTTTCTAAGAAGGATAAGACGTTAGGGCCCTGCATTGATTATAGAGGGCTTAATCAGATTACTGTTAAGAACAAGTACCCCCTGCCTCTGATCGACTCTATCTATGAACAACTTCATTCAGCCACTATTTTCACAAAACTGGACCTTCGTAACGCCTATCATCTCATGAGAATAAAAGAAGGAGACGAGTGGAAGACAGCCTTCAAGACCCCGTTAGGACATTTTGAATACCTGGTCATGCCATTTGGCCTCACCAACGCCCCAGCAGTTTTTCAGGCTTTAGTTAATGCTGTTCTCCGTGATTTTCTGAACCAGTTTGTCTTTGTGTATTTGGACGACATTCTCATTTACTCCACTGACCCGGTACAACACACCCATCATGTCAGGTCAGTTTTACAAAGACTTTTCGAAAATCAACTCTATGTGAAGGCTGAAAAGTGTGAGTTCCACGTCTCCACGGTCTCATTTCTTGGTTTTATTTTTCAAGGAGGACGATATCGCACGGACCCCAACAAGGTTAAGGCAGTGGTGGATTGGCCCGTCCCGGAAAACCGTAAGCAGCTGCAACGATTCCTGGGATTCGCCAATTTCTACAGGAGGTTCATTAAAGGGTACAGTCAGGTGGCAGCCCCCCTCACTCAGCTCACCTCTACACTACGGACCTTCAGGTGGACTCCCGACGCAGATTCAGCCTTCAACACACTCAAGGATCTTTTCTCCTCTGCTCCTATCCTCTGCCACCCTGACCCCAAGAGACAGTTTATTTTGGAGGTGGATGCTTCCGATACAGGGGTGGGGGCTGTCCTGTCTCAGAGATGTAGAGAGGATAATAAAATACATCCCTGTGCTTTTTTTTCTAAACGTTTGTCTACGGCTGAACAGAACTATGATGTGGGAAATAGAGAATTCCTGGCCGTCAAGATGGCTCTAGAAGAATGGCGACATTGGTTAGAGGGCACTGATGTTCCATTTCTCATATGGATAGATCACAAAAACTTGATTTACATTCAAAATGCTAAACGTCTGAATCCTAGACAAGCAAGATGGTCCCTATTTTTCAATCGATTTAACTTCTCTCTCACCTACAGACCCGGATCGAAAAATGTCAAACCAGATGCTTTGTCCCACCAATTCTCAGCATCAGATGATGGTGAGAGGGAGGTCAGCATCATCCCTTCATCCTGTGTGGTCGGTGCACTCTCATGGCCTATCACTGAGGAGGTCTTGGAGGCTCAAAAGGCAGAACCGGATCCCAAGATCGCCCCCAAGGACAGGATGTTCGTACCCTCAGCGGTGAAGGCCCGCGTTCTCGATTGGGTTCACATCAACAAATTATCTTGCCATCCTGGAACCAACCGCATGATGGCTCTAATAAAGAGACACTTTTGGTGGCCCACTATGAGTCAAGACGTTAAAGAATTTGTCTCCGCCTGTCAGACCTGCAGCAGAAACAAGAGTGGCCATAAACCACCCGCAGGCTTGCTTCAGCCCCTCCCTACTCCTAGTCGGCCGTGATCTCACATTTCTTTGGACTTTGTCACCGGGTTACCTCCATCAGCAGGCCACACAGTCATCCTCACTATTATCAACAGGTTCTCTAAGGCTGTTCATCTCGTTCCCCTGACCAAGCTACCCTCCGCCTTAGAGACAGCCCAGTTGTTGGTACAACATGTTTTTCGTATTCATGGCATTCTTGCGGACGTGGTATCCGACAGGGGTCCACAGTTCATTTCTCAGGTTTGGAAAGCATTTTGTAATTCTTTGGGTGCCTTGTCTAGTCTCACGTCTGGTTATCATCCCCAGTCTAACGGCCAATCAGAGAGATGCAACCAGGAGATCGAGTCTACCCTCCGGTGCATCATCCAGGAGAACCCATCTGCATGGTCTCAACACCTGGTCTGGGTAGAGTATGCCCACAACACGCATACCTCTTCTGCTACCGGGTTGTCTCCATTTGAGGCCTCCCTGGGTTATGCACCCCCTCTCTTCCCCAGCCAGGAAGTTGAGGTTGCTGTACCATCGGTACAGCACCATTTCAGACGCTGTAGACACATCTGGCGTCAAACCAAGGCAGCGTTACTTCGCACCGTGGCTGCGACCAAGAGGATGGCAGATCGCCACCGTTCCAAGGCTCCATCCTACTCAGTCGGCCAAAAGGTGTGGTTGTCCACCAGGGACATTAATTTAAAGGACTATCCCAAAAAGTTGGCCCCTCGATTCATTGGTCCTTTTCCTGTTGTTAGAATCATTAATCCGTCTGCTGTCAGGTTGAGTCTTCCTGCTTCAATGCGCGTCCATCCAACCTTCCATGTTTCACAAATTAAACCTGTCCTAGAGAGCTCTCCTGCCAACCTCCCTCCTCCCCCCCGTCTCATCGACAATCAACCTGCATTCTCGGTACGCCGTATTCTAGATGTACGACACAGGGGTAGGGGGTTCCAGTACTTAGTGGACTGGGAAGGATATGGACCGGAAGAACGGTCCTGGATCCCCAGATCCTTCATTCTGGACCCCAGTCTTATCACCAATTTTTTTAGAGATCACCCTGAAAAGCACCAGCGATCGCCAGGAGGCGATTCTTGAGAGGGGGGGTTCTGTAGGGTTTTGATATTTTCCTTCCTCCAGGTTCCTGAAGGCAGGGGCGGCGCTGATGAGCAGCTGCAGCTGAGGCCAGTTTCCCTCATTGATGCCAGGAGTACTTAAGGCTCCAGTGGAGCTCCAGTCAGTGCTGGAGCATTGTTTGACCTGCCGGTACATATGCCTCCAGCCCTGTACAGTGCTTAAAGATTTAGAAAGACTTACCTTGTTTTGTGTCCACGTTTACCTTCGGGACAAATTGAGGTTTTCGATTGGTCAGTTACTGACACGCCTCCTGAGTTGATTGACAAGTCGCGCCGTCGAGGATCTGATTGGGAAAAAAAAAACGAGAGCTGCAGCAGCTGCGCTGGGAGGAGGCGGGGCTGCACAAATGCAACGGAAGCGCAGCAGTTTCTGTGCAGTGCAGGGCTCCAAGTAAAGCAGGAGATAACCAGATATTTTGCTTGTGCCCTCACTGCCCTGGGCCCCTTGGAGATCATGGGCCCCTGGGCATTTGCCCAGTTGTGCATATGGTTAATCCGGCCTTGCCTACAATAGTTCTATTTCATCCCTACTGACAGCCAGAGGGCGGTATTGAAAGCACCGAATGTTCCCTTCGTGCATGCGCCGTTCGAGTAGTAATTTAACAGAGTCACAGGTGTGACATGGATGACCAATCAGAGGCTATATAGCCTGACATCATCTGTGGTTCTGCTCCTTTTTTCTTCTCACGTGTGGTTCATTTCATGGCATCAACCCTTTGGACCTTGGACCTTTTCATCGTTGTCAGAGGTCTGACTGCTCGTTGGCTGGAGTAGTGTGTTCTCCCTCCTAGGGGCTGTAATGGTTTAACCTTCGTTCAAGGTATTTCTGCTGTTTGTTGGGGACTATGATGGTTTTCACCCCCCTCCCAACTTGCAGTGTCTGACTACTGTGTGTGTGATTCAACACTGGCGAGTAGTCTAAAAAAGTTAAATCTTGTCCTCTGGACATTCATACTGGTGAGTAGTCTTTTTACTTATATTTTGCCTTGATTAGCGGTAGCTGCGTCCCGCTCGGCTCCTGGTTGTTGGAGACTTCCAACCGCGTGATTGGTTTGGACTGTGCTCCGAAATTTGTTGTTGCTTTCATAGCCAGCTGAGTTCCTGGCCTTGTTTTAATTGGTGAAGGCATGCATTCGTGCACCGTCTCTCAATCATTTTTTTTCACCAACCTCATAGATGGTTGGACTGAGCTAATGGTGCTAGCCTTTCTGAGTTCTGGTCTTCTTTTAAATAGGTGAAGGCAAGCGTTCATGCACCCGCTCCCAATCATTCTCACCAACCTCAAAAAATGGTTGGACTGATTTAGTGGTACTAGCCTCCCTACTTTCTGGCCTTGTTTTTATTGGTGAAAGCAAGCGTTCACGCCCCTTCTCCCAATCATTTTCACCAACTTCATAAACGGTTGGACTGAGCTAGTGGTGCTAGCCTCTCTGAGTTTTGGCCTTCTTGTTTTAATTGGTGAAGGCAAGCGTTCACACCCCCTCTCCCAAATGTCCACTTTTTAACCAGCTAAGCTAGCGTTATTAGCCTGTCTGAGTTCTGGTATCCTGTCTGAGTTTTGTTGCCTTGTTAATTGGTGACGACAAGCGTGTGCACCCCTCTCCCAATTCTTGGCTTATCCTTGCATCCTTGTTTTTGTCCTGTATCCTGGACGTAGCTGGTGGTGCCAGCCCCTTTGTTGAGTTGAAGTGTTTTACTTTGATTGATGACAGCTAAACTACCTGTAGTAAGGAGAATGGATGGCTCTCACTGCTGCACTGATTGTGGGGCCATGCTCTGGGCAGATGATGGTCACGACCTGCGTTCTGTCTGCCTTGGTCATAACCATTTGGTGGAGGCTCTGTCAGAGAACCCCTGCATGAACTGCAGATTCATGCTTTGAGCCGTGAGGGTGGCTCGGCCGGTTCAGTTTCACCCTGAGCTCGGCAATGACCTCCTGCCTTCTGGGCAGGAGGCCCCACCTAGGTGCTCAAAGTGTCGGACTAAGGCCGCAGTCTCTGTGGCCCCTTTTAAGAACAGGTGAGCCAAATCTGATCAGGGCCTCTCCACAAGGGTGGAGCAGTTGTTTGCAGAATGGTGGAGATGGAGTTCCTTTTTCAGGCATGCCAACTGGGGGGATGAGCCAGTGGCAGTGACCAGACTCTCCTCCCCACCCATGCGTGAACTGGTTGCAGAGGAGGATGTGCTATCCTTAGCTGCCACTGCCTCTCACTTTTTTAGTTGAGGAGGAGGGGCAGTCATCTCAGGCCTCTGAGACTGGTTCACTTTTTTCATCTGAGAGTGCAGCTAGTGGGTCAGGTAATGGCTTGATGCAGGACATCATGCCTATGGCCCTGAGACAGCTGCAGCTGGATGTCCCACAACCAGAGGAGTGCACCCCTGGAAGTGCCTTCTTCAGGCATGTGCGGGCCCCTCCTCCTTTTTCTGTCCCTCCATCGGAGGAGTACCTGAGGGAGTTGCATGGTTGCTGGCGGAACCCTAAATATTCCTGCAGGAATGATTCCATTTCTGTGACTGCTCTGTCTTTGATCACCTGCCTCTTTTCTTGCTCTATGGACTGTGGAACTCAAGAGACAGACCTGCGCGTGTTTGTACTGGCAGCCAGAGCGGGGTGGGGGGAGAGAAAAAACCTGAGCTGTGCTGGAGGGGGGGAGGGAAAGACAGATGAGCTGTCATTGTCTGTACCCGCAGTTTGGAACTGGATGGAGAAATGCAGCCGAGCCATGCTTTGTTTGGTTTTAACATTTTAGCTAGCTAGTATTGTGCGCAGTTAATTAGCGTTACGCCAGTACCGACAGGTGGATGTGAGGGTGCGCAGTTCAGTTCGATAGTTAGGCGCGCTCGGTTCTGTTAACGAGGCAGTGTAAACACTGGCGTACTTACGTCATGAAATTAGCATATCATGATATCATTAATTTTCCCAGGCTAGCTTTTTTTAACCGGTATTATCGTGAATGATATGATATGGCCCAGCCCTAGTTGGCGTTATGCATGAGCCGGCCACAGTGGGCTTGGAACGCATGCAGGCGATCTAACCTGCTGTTTCCTTGCTCATCGTATCACCAGAGGAAGGTCTGTGCAGTGATGTTCGGAGCCCACGAGCTCAGTGTCGCATCACGGTTGAATTTCTCTGCAGAGCTTTTTATGCCGGAGCATCTGCTGGCCGCCTTGGCAAATCCATGGCGCACCTCATGTTTGCCATCTCCACGTCTCTTCAGGGCACTAGTGGTGCGAGAGCAGCAATGGGATTTAGCGATGCAGCACTTCAGACCTTTGCGCTGATGACAAGAGAACCTGGGCGCGTGATGCCCTTCTTGGTCCAGGCTCGCCGATGGGTCTGGGTGGCGCAGTCAACATTGACTGAGCCATGTCATAGAACCCTCTGTAATGTCCCATTGGTGCCGGGAGAGTTGTTTGGTTCTGCTGCCTTGGAAACACTGGAATGGTCTGTCCAGGCACGACAGACAAGGCAGCAGCTTTCAAGCTTTAGAAGGCAATGCCCCCTCCACCTCCTCGGCATTCAAGGTACTTATTGGACCAGGGATATATATATATATATATATATATATATATATATACCCATCCCCTCCCATCCACCACCACCAGTGTGTCCCTTCCACAATACAAATGCTTCTGACACCAGTACCTCTAGATCAAGGTCAGTTTAGCTGTTCAATGTAAAACCCACACTCCACTCAGCTAAACACCACCTACTGGAACCCTGGCACATCTTCCCCATCCCAATAGTCTGAGAAAATTAAGGACCAGAGTTGATCTGTTAATCTGACTCTGAATATTTCCTTGCCACTAACGCCTATGTTGTGATTTCCCCAGTTACTCCTGGGACACAGTTTCTTTCCCTTCAAAATAAAAGCATTCAACTGTTTAACAAATTAATGGTTTGGTTCCTTTCTCTTGACGGCTTCATTAATCTCTAGCTTAAAAATAATAACTAAATATGACAATGGTGTCTAGTAGTGTGTAAGTTCTTATCACCACATTTAATTTACTATACGATATAAGAAAGTAAGAAGTTGTTTTTTCTATCGGCTGCTACCTTCATCGGGGTCACCACAGCAAGCAGAACACATGGAAGATGCTGCAGTTCTTAAGTCTGATTCAACCTGCAGCCTCAGAATCATCAACTCACCGAGTTACAGGATCCCGTAAAAAGAGAGAAGTTTAAATAGTGTAGCTCAGGCAAGGAAGCAATGTTCTTTAAGCTCAGTCTCATTTTGTTTACTTTTCTCAGGTTAATTAGTTTTTAAAATGTATTGTTCATACAATGAAATCATTGCAAATAGTTGCTTAGAAACAAGCAGTTTAAAACTAAGAGAAAACAAACAGAAACACACACACACACACACACACACACACACACACACACACACACACACAAAACTATATTTAAAGTGAAGTTTTGAGCCAACAGAAACTTTGCTTTTACAATAAGAGTACAGATATTGTTGCTACAACGGTTAATTGTAAGATGCTAGGAATATAAAATAAAAATGCCTCAAGGCTTGGAGAAAAGGTTTTATCATTGATAATAATAAAGATGGCTGAAGCCACTCTGCCTTTTCCCATTGTTCAGAACAGAAACCAAAATGGCAGGTTTTTTTTTTTTATGAGTGCTCTTGAGACAAAAGTCTACCTGCACACCTTCCCAACTCACTCACATGTGGTGACATCATCAATCACAGAGTAACTTTGCACTTCTAAAGCCTCAAATAACGATTTTAATTTAATATTTCAAACATCCATCCATCCATCCATCCATCTTTTATCTTTACCCGCTTATTCCATTTTGGGTCACAGGGGTCGCCGGTGCCCATGTCCAGCAATCACTGTGCGAGGGGCAGGGTACACCCTGGACGGGTCGCAAGTCCATCACAGGGCCACATAGAGACAAACAACCATTCACTCTCTCACTCACACCTAGGGACAATTTAGAGTTACCAATGAGCCTAACATGCATGTTTTTGGTCTGTGGGAGGAAACTGGAGCACCCGGAGAAAACCCACGCATGCATGGAGAGAACATGCAAACTCCACCCAGAAAGGCCCCTGGACCGGGGTTTGAACCAAGGACCTGCTCGCTGAGAGGCAGCAGCTCTACCAGTTGCGCCACCGTGCTGCCCTCATCCAGGACATGGTAAATCCAAAAAAAGTTTTAAAACAAAGGAATTTGACTTTATTTTGTAGTAGCTGAAGATGTTTTGCTTCTCATCTAAGAGCTTTTTCATTTTAAAGAATGGAGAGTGTGTAGTTAGAATTATAAAGCTGAGGTGCTCTGTAAGCTAGATGCACATGCAGATCGCCCTATCAGTCCTCACAATAGAGGTTTATGTTAGGGACTTTGTTAGTCTGACTCACAGATGGGCCACTATGGTCACATGAATGGAGTTCCTTTCAGGGAACAACACCAAGTCATGTGTTCAGATATGTGGACAATACTTGGGTCAAAATCCAAGCTAGGGAAGTTGAAGCGTTCACCAGATACAGGAACTCTATTGACAACATCATCAAGTTCATTAAAGAGGATGCAAACGACAACAAGCTACCTTTTTTAGACTGTTTTCTTCACGTGGAAATAGATGATAGCCTCCACATTGAAGTCTACAGGAAACCAACCCACACAGATCACTACCTTCTGTTCGACTCTCACCATCCACTAGAACACAAACTCTCTGTCATCAAAACTCTACAGCATTAGGCTGAACACGTCCCAACAAAGACAGAAGGGAAGGAAAAGTAACAAAAAGACATCAAAAACGATCTCCAAACATGTGGATATCCTAACTGGGCGAAGGAAGTCAGCGAGGAAATCTACAAAACACACCACTGAACAGAACCAGGAGAAAAAGAGATGGAAAAACATTGTCATCCCTTATGTTGCTGGAGTATCAGAGAAATTCAGAAGGATTTTCTCCAAACACAACATCCCAGTACATTTCAAACCCAACAGGACTCTCAGACAGAGGCTGTTCCACCCTAAGGACAAAACGCCCAAACACAAACTGAGTGGTGTGGTGTATGCAGTCTAGTGCAGCAAGGAATGTCCAGAACTCTACATTGGAGAAACCAACAGCCTCTTCACAGATGCATGGCTCAACACAGGAGAGCCACCTCCTCAGGACAGTACTCAGATGTTCACCTCCACTTCAAGGATAAGGAACACTTCTTTGAGGACCAGAATGTCAGTATTTTGTACAGAGAGGACAGATGGTTTGAGAGGGGGGTGAAGGAAGCCATCTATGTAAAAAGAGAGAAACCATCTCTAAACAGAGGAGAAGGTCTCAGATTTCAGCTTTCAAAAACTTATAATGCAGCTTTAGGTCTGATACTCAGTCATTTCCACTCCAATCAAGACCTTTATTCATGTGACCAGAGTGGCCCATCTGTATGTCAGACTAACAAAGGCCCTAACAAACCTCTATTGTGAGGACTGATAGGGCAATCATCATGTGTCTTACAGAAACCCTAAACTTATAACCAGGGCTTAATGTGTAAACCGAACGATGCTGGAACGCCAATAGGGGGCGGGCCGGTGGTGGGGATTGGGGGGGGGGGTGGTGGTGGGGGAGGCCTGGGGGACATGCAGCACGTCAAAAACGAAACTAAAAACAGTGGGGGGGTCGACCACCCTGCACCACCGCCAGCTGTGGTGCGCATTACGTTTAGTTTTAGAGGTTAATATGTTTATAGATTTTTTTAAATAGGTTTAGAGATTAATATTTTTGGCTTTTTGTTTGTGAAACAAGGTCAGAGGAAGCTGGTTCTGGTTTGTTCGATTGGACCCGGTGTTACACCATATTCTGTGACCTGTAACAGTGCATGCAACACCGCCCCCTACGGTCACAATATACGGTGTAACACCGGTTCGCAACGAGCTCCAAACAGTCAGGAAGTTGATTAATTTTGTGTTTCCTTACGGTAGTTGAACCAGAAGATTCATCTTTAGTGAAATATTTCCAGACTATTGATGCATTTCTACCTGTTTGCCAAGACTGGACCTGCTCTGCTCCATGCATCTGCTTGGAGGAATCCATTTTGCAACCCGCGCCCGGTGCGGATCACGTGACACGATGACGTAACGGCGGCTAATGACGTCACCACGAATACTCTACATGAAATTAAAAACCTCGATAGGTGTCCTAGGAATCGATGTGTAGATTACTCGAGTAGTCTGTTAAAGTCCTAGTCCGCGGAGGTCCACGCGTACCGGATTAGAGTCGAAGCGGATGACCACAGGGCATGCCCACGCAAAGCTCAATTTTTGCGACTGTGTACGTGTACTCTGTGTAGCACAATAAACGGCCCGGCGATGGACTATTTTGTATGCGACACCAATGTATTAAATTGAAGCCCATATTGTCCAAAAATAACCTAGAGACAGTAATACATGCATTCATTAAATCTAGGCTTGATTACTGCAATTCGCTCCTGTTTGGTATCAGTCAAACCTCCATTGCACGACTACAACTTGTCCAGAATGCAGCATCCCTATTTTTAACCAGTAGAAGCAAAAGAGAGCACATTGCACCAGTTTTTTCCTCCCTGCACTGGTTACCGGTTCACTTTTGAATCCAGTTCAAAATACTGATGTATGTCTACAAATCACTGAACAGTTTTGCCCCCCCCCTTATCTCTCTGATTTGCTACAACCGTATATCCCACCACATTCCCTGAGGTCAGCGGACCAGTTGCTCCTCACAGTTCCAGGAACTCGTCTTAAGTGCAGAGGTGACAGGGCCTTCTCTGTAGCAGGACCAAGATTCTGGAACGAGTTGCCTCTGCTTGTCAGACAGGCCCCCTCCCTCTCGGTTTTCAAATCCCGTTTAAAAACTCACTACTGTTCAGTAGCATTCAACACCAGAGGATATGTGTTTTGAACCTGTACGCTCCACACTGGTTTGTCGTCATTATCTGCATCGTTTTTATGTCTGTATTCCTGATTTACTTCCTTTTGTATTTTGCTTTGTGTGTTACCTGTTGCTCTGTCTGTACAGCACTTTGGTTGGCCTTCTCGCTGTTTTAAGTGCTTTATAAATAAAATGGTATGGTAAATTCCCCTTCTTCATTCCTGATCTGGCCTTTTCTTTGTTTTTTTTTTTGCCAAAAGGCAAGTGATTTCTTCCTCCTCTGTCGATACCATGACTGAAATGATGAAAAATTAAGGAATTTGTCACAAGCAAATTAAAATCAGGTCCAGCGTGGCTACGAAAGGGTCTGGAGATATCCTGGTGGGCTGGTCTGATGTGTGGGCTGCAAGGCCAGCGCTCCCTGTTTTTTTTATTTATATTTTTTTGAACTTTTTATTAACAACATATAAACACAGACAACTGCGGCTGGGGCTGCCAGCTCTCTCTTTTTTTTTTGACCTGTCAATCAATCCAGTAGACATGTCAGCAAATGACCAATTGGCGACCTCAATTTGTCCCGAAGTTAAGCGCCCCTTGTAAGTGGAACTGCTCTGCAGACGCTCATGGTGGATGCTCGAGCATGAAGTCTCAACCCTCTGCAGACAGTGCGTACAGTTTCTGTGCGGCTGACAGGACGTGCGAGTATACTTGTGCCTTAACTCTTTTAGGGGAGGAGACTTATTTGAGGGTAGATGGAAATGCTTCACTTGAAGAGGCAGATAGTATGCTGTTGTGCTTAAAATTAATGTTTATGTAATGATTTTCAGTTTACCTATCCAGTATAAGTTTTACTTGTTCAAGGCGGTCATATTTGCTCATAACTTTATTATTAGTAAGCCTGAAAGTTACCAGATACAAGTTGGATCCTAGCAAACAGTTACCAGAAGTACCATGTCAAAATAAAAGAATTCCCGGATTCAGTTCCGGTAGGATCCGGCTCAAATTAAGCCCTGCTTACAACTCAAACTCAACACTCTCCTTTCTCTAAACTGAAATAGCTCCTCAGATGAGAAACAAAAATGTTTTCAGCTATAAAATAAAGTCCAGTTGTTTTGTTTTAAAACGTTTATGTTTTTCGAACTCATTGGTACATATTAGCTTTCCTGGCATTGTAAATCATTTTAAATACAACAGTCAACATGTTGCTAATTACACAGATAAAAAAACACTTTCCTGATTGTTTAAATTCAACTTTACATGCACATATCAGAGCCAAGTACCTCTAGAATTGACACACCAACTACCATTCAACAAGCACGAAGCACCAATCAAACAGTAATTCACTGCAATTTAGTAATCTGTCTCTTTTTTTACATTATATGATTACCATAAAATACTTATTTATAAACTTCCTTATGTTTGCCCTTTGCTGCATCTCCACATTCAAACTTTTCCGAAGTTTTACAGTAGTCCCTCGATTATTGCAGGGGTTCCGTACCTGCCCCACCGCGATAAGTGAAAAACCGGGAAGTAGAGCTACAGTAGTCTAAATTCAAGTTCAGGTCTCTCTTGTAAATGAGTCCGAGGCTCAATGGGATTATATAAACATGTATAAATAAAAGTTAAATGAAAAGTTCAAGTACAATAAACTTTGTCATGACATGTGCCAGGCTGTAATCACACCCATCACCTGTTACTCCCAATCTCCCTGCTTAAATAAACAATTTAAATTTATATACTGTAAAATTTTAGATAAACAATCCTGTTTATTTAAAATGTTACAGTATTTAAATTTAAATTGTATATAGGAGAAGTGCAGCAGGACATCAAAGGGTTAACAGTTCATGCAGCTCTGCAGCATGGAGCAGAAATGTGCTTCTTGATCAGTTACACTGTAACAACTGAACATAGAAGTTCGAAAATAATTAAAAATAACTTTTAACACTTTTTTATATTTTGTGATTACGACTATTTTACGATGTGACATACTTTGAATTTTAAGTTGGAAGATAAAAGTCGATCGGTGCATCTGGACGGCAAAGGGTTAACACTTCACAAAGAATAAATAAACAATCCATGGCTCATCCATCAATCAGGCAAGTGTGTCGTGTCCAATCTTACTTTAAAAAACCGCAATATAGCAAATCTGTGAAAAACAAACCGTGGAGTAGTGAGGGACTACTGTACTTTGTACATGGAAACATAAAAATCTTTTTTTCTAGTATGCACAATAACAATTTTGAAATTACGTAGGCACCTCTAATGATGATTTTTTCTTTTATATTAAACTAACTAAATATCCACCAATAGGTGATTTGATTTTGCTCTGAAGTGAATGTGTGAACCTGGAATTTCACCATATCTGCAAATTTCAATAATTCAAGCTTTAGGCCTGATAAATTTGTATGATCCCCATGAGCTGCAAATTAATGGATTCAAACTGCTTTTTTTGTAAAATGAAAAATATGTATTTTTGAATTTTTGACACCAATGCCTGTTTTATTTATTTATTTATTTATTTATTAACACTGAAATTCTTCCCAATACTTTAGAATTAATCTATGGAATATGGGCTTTCCTACCAACTAAAACTATAAATAAAATGTATTCATGGATATTTGAATCTCAAAAAAATTCAACACCTAAAAAAAATTCAGAAAATGTACTCTGATTCATTTGTTGTCAAGAAATTGTTCCATTTGCTTACATGAAGGAACAAGGCTTAAAATAAATTCCAGTTAGCACCTAGGAGGCTCATGCCATCCATCCATCCATCCATCCATCCATCCATCCATTACATGAATGTCAGACAATACCAGAAAATAGCCAAATCAAATACATTTTGATTCAGATTGAAAACATTATGTTAAAGGCAGTACCTTTCAGACCACTGGGGACACTGGGAACCTGCAGACTATCAGTGGTTCTCAGTCCACAGTCCAAAGAAGGGTGCTCTCCACTGAACATCTGTGATTCCGTCTGTAAGAAACATCCAAACCCTATCTAGATCACAAACGTTTCACATGAGTTTTGTTATGACTGCATGCACCTTGCCACACTTGCTTTATTCTTTTTGCTTTAGTTCAACACAAAACACACAAAGTAAGTTTGTCTGCCAGGATCATTAATGATCTTGTGGCCATCTAGTGTAAGAATCATATTGTTGTTCAGTGACTTTTGTCTCGCACAATGTCATCCACTTACAAATCATCCACCATGAACAACCCCCCCCTCCCCAATCCCCATCTGAAAGGATTAGGTGATAATCAGCGTCTCTGTGACTGCACACTAGCCCACCCTTTCCAGCCCAGCACAGTTCGTACTGCAAACATCGCTCTCTGCTAATTAAGTCTGTTTATAAGGATATTAAGTTTAGGAGGTGCGTAGGCGTAAGTAACCTCCACAAAGTACAGACAAAAGAAGGACACACAGACTTCTTGCTCGCTGTTGTGTGAAGTATGAACACTGATGTGGAATGAGACGATGTGTGCACACAGTGGGGGAAGTAGGATCTATTTAAGCACATATACACCCACCAGCAACGGCAACAGCATGCCTCAAAGACTGACTGAAAAACTGAGATGGAAGCAGCAAATATATATTTTTGATATTGCTTTGCTTTGCTCAGTCCCTTTTCTCTTTCTCTTGTTTATAGATAGATAGATAGATAGATAGATAGATAGATAGATAGATAGATAGATAGATAGATAGATAGATAGATAGATAGATAGATAGATAGAT
>NC_056517.1:9211111-9225263 GCF_014905685.2 Nematolebias whitei | reverse complement strand
GATAGATAGATAGATAGATAGATAGATAGATAGATAGATAGATAGATTGATTCAAAAAAGTAACATTTTATAAAAATAATTTATTTTATTTAATTTTCAAAAAATAAACAAATCTATAGAAATGTCAAATCAAACTCCATTTTCTATTCTCATTGTTGTCCAACTGGTACTTCTGGTATTTTAATTGTAAGAAGATGACTTGGTTAAAAGGGAAGAGAGCTGCAGTCACAAAGCTCAACAACACCTGCATGATAAATGTTTCCAGAGGCCTCCAATCATGACAGGAGAAGACGGTAGTATTCTCTTTAGTAGCACACTCACACCAGTTCCCCACTCATCTTCATTAAGACCACTTACAGACTCCGTTACTCATCTTGCCCTCCCATCATTTGTGCAATATAGGAAACGGAGTAGACGGGAGGTTGTGTTCTCCGACTGGGTTGTAAATGAGTCTCGCTGATGAGAAACTTCTGCACCGGTAAAGATATATTGTTGCCTTCTTCTTTGCTCATACACTCATTTTCGAACAAAAACTTTTAAAATCCTGAAAATAGCCAAGTTGAAAATATGTATGTAGCCCAGTAGTAAATATGGGGTTATTGTAATATGTGCAGTGGTACCTTAAAGGTTAAGTTATACATAGATCTATCAGTCATATTAATAGATTAAAACAAAATGTTTGTTTGATTTTGCATACAGTTAGTGGCAACTACGAATTTCATACTATTATTGAAAATACTAAAATAAACAATTTATTTACATATGATATTTTAATAGTATGTTTACTTTTAAATGAGTCATAAACATATTTGGTTTTGATATAAATTGGTTAATAGCATTATTTTACTGAAATATTGCGAAGAAGAGGATGTACTGAGTCTTACATGATGTAAATTGCACTTGTTGCGTGTCTTTTGTTGTTTTGATTATCAGTTGATAAAGTCAGTTCTTCCTTCAGGTTCCTGAGTCCAGAGGTGGAGTCAACTATTCACAGCTGAGAGTCATCCCACTAACGAGAGCCAGGACTATAAGAGGCTCCTTACCTTCTTGTACTTTCTCCTGTCGGCCTCCTTGTGTTAATCCTCCCGAGTAAGTTAATCTTTGCACAGAACTTGGTTCCGACATCTCCTGTCCTGGACCTCCAGGGCTCTCCTCAAATCAATGATCCCTGTGCCTACCTGGGAGTTACTAACCTTCCTTGTGGATCTTCTCCAACTGCTCCTACACCTTCCAACCACTTGCCTCCACTCTCCACCTGTGCTCATTTCATTGGGACCTTATCCATCCTGGAAGCCCCAGCCTTCTTCTCTATGCAGCCCACCTACTAATGTCCTGTAAGAAACCTGCATTATCTAACTGCTCCATGCAGTTTCTGACGTCTCTCCTACCCTTCCAGGGTATCCAGGACATTCCCACTGTATATAGTGCATTTAAACAGTTCAATGTAAAAAAATTAATAAATTTAAAAATCACTCGATGTTTTAAAGGATTTTGAGTCTTGTCCTCAGTCCATTTGTTCTGGGTAAACTCCACCTTTTTGACAAAGTCAGATCATTTGGCTAATGATTGGTGGAAAATAATAATGATGGGCAGGTGCCTGTGAATTTTTGGGGACATGCGTGAGGAGAATGAGCAGAAAACGGGGGAAAAAAAAATGCATGGGACTCGAGACCATCATGGGACCTGAGACCGTCATGTTTGAGCCAGGGACAGACTCGGGAGGAGAAGAGTCACTGATAAGGAAGCTCGAACTGGTGGAGATGCCGTGGGAGTAAAGTGGCCAAGATGCAAGAGACACGAGGAGCTACGGCGTGCCAAAGCTAAGCTAGCTAGCAGATTTCAAGGCATTCCATTTTTCTGGGCTTTGTAAAATTCAGCATGCTCATTGTTTTTATAAACAGGCCTGCAACTGGGTTTTTTTTAATTATTATTATCTGCTTGAGGTTTCAAATAAGGATTTTTTTTTTTTTGGGGGTGGGGGGATGATATTTTGTTTATGGTACTTCATATACTTGTTACAGGGAATTTTAATATTTTTGTTGCCAATTTTATTTAATAAAACTAGGACTATTTACTTTTGACTAAAACATTACTTCACAGAATCTAATTTGGTAAGTTAAGACAGTATTGCAGCAGATGAATTTTGGAATTATCCACTCTTAGGTACAGCTTCATAATATCTAGCTTATCATTTATTGAACCCAAGCACCCCCTCCATTCTGGTGCATAACACCTATGCACAATACATATGAACAATTTATACGTAGTTGTAGGGGTGCTAATTTTTTTTTTTTTTTTTAACAAAATCTGAGAGAGACCAGTACAAACAACCAGTTTTGTGGGAAAACAAAATCCTACTATTAGTATTTTTACACGGATGTTATATATTGAAGCACGCACTTGTTCAACTTTTATTTAATTTATTTTAATTAGAACAGCTTTGAAATAAAACATGCAAATGACACGAAAACATGTGGCTTAATGAGGAAATGTGTGTTACATAGTGTTAGACAATATTCACTAAAAACTGCAAGGGGGGGAACATAATGGAAATCAATGGGATTTAGGTGAAAAAAGAGAAAAAGCAATCCTGTTTGAACATCTACAACAGAGACAGATTTCATAGTGGAAAGATTATTAAGACTTTTAGTGGCTCATAGAAATTTGGACTTTATATGAAATGAACTGGCATTTTGATGTATTCATAGTGTTTTTCTGATCAAAACAAATGCTTTTGTATACAGGGCCGGCCCAAGCCTCCATGGGGCCCTAAACAAAATTTGGTTTGGGGCACCTCCATTTCTGCTAATAATGTGGATTATTGCAATTAACAGTCAGATGATCAGATCATTCACCCACCTAACATAAAACATTATATAATATAGTATTGATAAAACAACATATTATCAAACTGGTCAAATATAACCGTCTCTGCATTTGATGACTACTTCTAAAAATTGAATATTTTATGTTTGAGTAATTTGGCATTATAAACATAAAAACTGATTTGAATGACTGATAAAGTAATATTGAAGCACACAACTTTTATCTTGAAGTTCTGTCTCTGTGGCCCTCTAAGGTGTGGATAGTCACAGAAATGGTTATGGTGGGACGTATTTAGCCCACGGGCCTTGAGTTTGACACATGCGATCAAGTGGTACTAAAAATAACAAAAGAAGAAAAGAAAAAAAAAAAACTCAACCAAAATATATCTGCAGATTAGCTAACAGACTTTGGAATGGGTACATTTTGTCCTCGTCAAACCTGCTGAAGAGAAACAAACTAAATACTCTGAAACTCAAAGAACTTACTCCATGAAATTACAAATAACACTCAACTTTGCAACATATATCCCTAAATGGGATGAAAGGAAAATTATTCTTCCTCAAACAAAACCAGCCAATGGCCCTTTTCAGAATGGTCAAGGGAAATTATGTTATCCAAATTAATACTGTTAGCACTATTTCAATAGGAATTATCATCAGTAACTTTCAAACATATACAGTAGGTGGAGAAGGTCCAGCCCCTTGGCTTGAAAAACAAACACTGCAGTACAAATCAAGTTACTCTCCAGTTTTTCCAACACAGTGACACTGGCAGTCTCTAAACTTAGGCTGTTGTGCAACTGGAATATCTGAACACAAACTTCATAAAAGGTAATCTGTATTGGTTGTAGAAGAACCAATGGAAAAATAAAATCAAGTGAGTTAAGTCGAATTCAACAGCTTCAAAGCTGGTACTCAGCCTATAAACCTTTGAGGACATCTTTTTTCCACCAAGCTCCATCAGGACTTTTTGAATGAAATCAAGAGGGTACAGTAGATTTTTGGGATATTTTAGGTTGAGTATATGAGCCTGAAGAACATGACAACAGATGTTGCAACAACAAAAGACACTTCATTCAGGACCTGTGTTCCACTGATGATTATCTTGATGTCTTTGGGTGGATGGAAAGGATCCTCTCTCCCAGGGGCAAAGATCGCAAAGTTTTCCAGATGCAGTTGGTCATTCTCCTGCACATCCTGCAAACACACCAAAAATAAAGAAATGAGGACAACGAAAAAAGTAAAAGAGTGCAGACCACTGCCAAAGCACAACAGTAAACAGTCTCTTTACTTTCTGAAACACTGGACAATTTACTGGCTAGATTACAATAAGAAGAGTTCTCAGTTAAAATGAATGTAGGTGATACAATAAAGATCAGAGTCATCTAAAAATATATTTGTTTCTCCCACTCTGGCATGTTTTTACTTCAATTTTAGCCCAAATTCAATAGACAAAAATAAGAGGAGTCTATAGCAAGAAGAAGAAAAAATATCCAGTGCAATGTTGCATTTCAAACACAAAAAAGGTCTGTGGATGTTGCTCGTGTTAGTGCATCATATCTTCTCACCTGGTGTTCTTTAAAAAGATGCTCCACAGGTTCATCCAGGTAGATCAACAGAGCTTTAAGGACTGCTTCTCCAATGAGGTGATGTCAACAGTCTGAATGAGAACAATTACTATTAATTAAAATTAACTCACACCTACAACTATTCAGCTACAAATCCCACTGAGTCTTCTCATATACCTCATCGTATCACAAGCTGACCCAGAGCTTCCACTAGGCTTCACAGCAGAAATACAGTGTAACTGGTGGATGCTTTCCTTAAGGTGAAAGAGAAAACATTATTTAACACTTAGTATATTTAATTTTACAGTAACTAAAAACTATACAGTGTCAACTATAACAGAATATTATTTTGCGTTATATTCTTCTAAAATCAGAGTTGCTATACCAATGTCATGAAATGCTAGATTAATTATGAGGTTTTAATACACACACATTTACGCACACACATTACGTGTGTGTTGGTGATTGATAAAAAACACCACAGAGCTGTGCTATTTTATTGCTACACATACAGTGCCTTGCTAAAGTATTCGGCCCCCTTGAACTTTTCAACCTTTTTCCACATTTCAGGCTTCAAACATAAAGATATAACATTTTATTTTTTGTGAAGAATCAACAACAAGTGGGACACAATTGTGAAGTGGAATGAAATTTATTGGATGTGTCAAACTTTTTTAACAAATAAAAAACTGAAAAGTGGGGCGTGCAATATTATTCGTCCCCTTTACTTTCAGTGCAGCAAACTCACTCCAGAAGATCAGTGAGGATCTATGAATGATCCAATGTCCTAAATGACTGATGATGATAAATAGAATCCACCTGTGTGTAATCAAGTCTCCGTATAAATGCACCTGCTCTGTGATAGTCTCAGGGTTCTGTTCAAAGCGCAGAGAGAATTATGAAGACCAAGGAACACACCAGGCAGGTCCGAGATACTGTTGTGGAGAAGTTTAAAGCTTGGGAAATCTTTTTGTATCCAAATCCAGCTTTAAACATCCCAAGGAGCATTGTGCAAGCAATCATATTGAAATGGAAGGAGTATCAGACCACTGCAAATCCACCAAGACCCGGCCGTCCCTCTAAACTTTCACCTCAAACAAGGAGAAGACTGATCAGAGATGCAGCCAAGAGGCCCATGATGACTCTGGATGAACTGCAGAGATCTACAGCTGAGGTGGGAGAGTCTGTCCATAGGACAACAATCAGTCATACACTGCACAAATCTGGCCATTATGGAAGAGTGGCAAGAAGAAAGCCATTTCTCAAAGATATCCATAAAAAAGTGTTGTTTAAAGTTTGACACAAGCACCTGGGAGACACCAAACATGTGGAAGAAGGTGCTCTGGTCACATGAAACCAAAATCCAACTGTTTGGCCACAATGCAAAACGATATGTTTGGCGTAAAGGCAACCCAGCTCATCACCCTGAACACACCATCCCCACTGTCAAACATGGTGGTGGCAGCATCATGGTTTGGGCCTTCTTTTCGTCAGCAGGGACAGGGAAGATGGTCAGAATTGATGGGAGGATGGATGGGGCCAAATACAGGACTATTCTGGAAGAAAACCTGTTTGAGTCTGCAAGAGACCTGAGACTGGGACGGAGATTTATCTTCCAACAAGACAATGATCCAAAACATTAAGCCAACTCTACAATGGAATGATTCACAAATAAACATATCCAGGTTTTGGAATGGCCAAGTCAAAGTCCAGACCTGAATCCAATCGAGAATCTGTGGAAAGAGCTGAAGACTGCTGTTCACAAATGCTCTCCATACAACTTCCCTGAGCTTGAGCTGTTTTGCAGGAAGAATGGGCAAGAATTTCAGTCTCTCAATGTGCAAAACTGATGAGGCATACCCCAAGAGACTTGCAGCTGGAACTGCAGCAAAAGGCGGCGCTACAAAGTATTAACGCAAGGGGGCCGAATAATATTGCACGCCCCACTTTTCAGTTTTTTATTTGTTAAAAAGTTAGACACATCCAATAAATTTCATTCCACTTCATGATTGTGTCCCACTTGTTGATTCTTCACAAAAAAATTAACTTTTATATCTTTATGTTTGAAGCCTGAAATGTGGCAAAAGTTTGAAAAGTTCAAGGGGGCCGAATACTTTCGCAAGGCACTGTACCACTGCCATCCTGTTTAAAGACACCTGCTCGCTGCATAAAAAATGGTTCTTAAAAATGTGGCCCTGATACTCCGTCATAAAACTTGTAACTACCTTTTCACTTAACGATTTCTGTTGCCGTTATTTATTAATTTATTTTTTTGCCTCTCTGCTTTCACTTAGTGTGTGTGCCCTGCTCCGCATAAAGTGTCACAGCGTTAGTGCTTGAAATGCAACTAGTGTCTAGCTGTGCCTATGCAGTATGACATTTTGTGATTAACGTTGTTTCTATGCGAGTTGTCTTTGGGTCAGTTACTTGTTTAAGACCATTGTCGGGCTCAATAAGTAATCCTAACAAGCTATAAATTGTGCATGGCTTGTTACTGAGTGGTTTACTTTTACTAACAAAGCTGATTTTAATCAAGGATTCCTCGCTCACACACTGAAACTAATGGCTTATAAAAACTCAGCCCATATAAACTTCAGACAGGGTAATGCTGTTTCCATTCAGATTTAACAATTTTATGAGAGTTTAAAATTTACATTTCTGCAGAAGAAGTTGCTCCTCTCTTCCATCCAGTTCTCTTTTGAGGTGGGGAAACGCCCCGGGCATAGATGCGTTCATGGGCCCGCACGGGTGGGAATTTACAGCCACTTCCACATAAACACTATTTTGAAGCTAATAAACAACCCAGTTAAATATATATTATAGTTTAAAAGAAAAATCACAGTTTTTGTGTGTAATAGAATCTTATAGAAATAAATCATTACTAAAAAATAAAAAATCAATTCCACTTAGGTGGCACCCTAGTGGTCACAGGGCCCTAAGCAACCTCTTAGTCTGCTTATGTGTCAGGCCGGGCCTATTTGTATAGCACATTGAACAACAACTGTCATTGGCCAAAGTGATGAACAAGTAAAAACCTGACCACCTCTGGAGTGGCCTGGACTTCAGGACAATTAAAGACCTGATCACATTTTTGGAAAAGCCTGGACCATGAGACAACTAAAGACCTGATCGCCTCTGTGGACTGGCCTGGAACTTGGGACAACAAAAGACCTGATCAGATCTGTGGACTAGCCTGGACCTCAGGACAACTAAAGACCTGATCACCTCTGTGGACCAGCAAGGACCTCGGGACAACTAAAGACCTGATCATCTCCGTGGACCAGCCAGGACCTCAGGACAACTGAAGCCCTTATTACCTCTGTGGACGAGCCTAGAATTTGGGAGACCCAAAGATCTGATCACCTTTGTAGACCACCTTGGAACTCAGTACAGCTAAATAAATGATCACCTCTGTGGACCAGCCAGGACCTCAGGACAACTAAAGTCCTTATCACCTCTGTGGACCAGCTTGGAACTTGGTGCAACTAAAGTGATCACTTCTGTGGACCGGCCAGGACCTCAGGACAATTAAAGACCCTATCACTTCTGTGAACTGGCCTGGACCTTGGGACAACTAAATATCTGATCACCTTTCTGGACCAACCTTTACCATGGGACAACTAAAGACCTTTTTTTTTTTTTCTTGCTACTCTACGGTGAAACCAGATGTGTTTTCCCTCTCTGCCCCCCCACCCGCTACCCTTCTGCGCTCTTTTGTCCTGTGAACCCTTAAAAAGCCTTTTTTTTTTTTTTCCTGCATACCTCTTAATTGGAAAGATCAGCTGGTCTCTCAACAAAGTCGATCAACTTCTCCAGCCAGGAGTCAGGGTAAGGAGGACACTGAACTCTAGAGGAAAAATTGGATTCATGATGACGACTAGAATCTACTGTTTGGGTTGGTGGAATCTGGTTGTCTACAAATTCGTGTGGAGGTGTTGAAGCTTGACAGTGCTCTGACTGAATGTAGACAAGTGTAAAAACTTGGGGCAACTAAAGACCTTATCACCTCTCTGGACAGAGCTGGAACTCGGGACTACTAAAAACGTGATTACTTCAGTGGACCCACCTGAACCTCAGTAGAATTAAAGATCTGATTACCTCTGTGGACCACCTTGGCCCTCAGGACATTTAAAAACCTGATAATCTCTGTGGAGCAGCCTGGAACTTGGGAGACCCAAATACCTAATCACCTTTGTAGACCACCCTGGAACTCAGGACAACTAAAGATCTTATTACCTCCTTGGACCGGCTTGAAACTCGGGACAACAAAAGACCTGATCAGCTCTGTGGACTGGCCTGGACCTTGGGGCATCTAAAGTTTAGATCACCTCTGTGGACAAGCCAGGACCATGAGACAATTAAATACCTGATTACATTTGTGGACAAGTCAGGACATTGGAATAATGAAAGACGTGATCACTTCTGTGGACCGGCCTGGAACTCGGATGAAAAAAAAGACCTGATCAGCTCTGTGGACCGTCCTGGACATAGGGACATCTAAAGTCCTGATCGCCTCTGTGGAACAGCCAGGACCTCAGGACAACTAAAGACCTGATCATGTCTGTGGTCCGGCCGGGACCTCAGGACAACTAAATATCCGATCACCTTTCTGGACCAACCTGGACCATGAGACAATTAAAGACTTGATTACCTATGTGGACAAGTCAGGACATTGGAATAATGAAAGACGTGATCACTTCTGTGGACTGGCCTTGAACTCGGAACAAAAAAAGACCTAATCAGCTCTGTGGACAGTCCTGGACCTAAGGACATCTAAAGTCCTGATCACCTCTGTGGAACAACCAGGACCTCAGGACAACTAAAGACCTGATCATGTCTGTAGACCAGGCTGGACCTCAGGACAACTAAATATCTGATCACCTTTGTGCACAAGCTAGGACCATGGGACAACTAAAGACCTGATAATCTCTGTGGAACAGCCATGACTGAATTGATTTGAATTTTAACTAAAGGCCTGATCATCTCTGTGGACCGGCCTGGAACTCGGGACAACAAAAGACCTGATCACCTCTGTTGACTGACCTGGACCTTGGGATTTCTAAAGACCTACTCATCCCTTTGGACCTCAGGATGAATAATGACCTACTCATCCCTTTGGACCAGCCTGGACCTCAGGACAGCTAAAGACCATGATCGCATATTTGGACCAATCTGGAACTGTGGACAACTAAAGACCTAATCACCTCTGTGGACCAGTCTGGAACTCGGGACAACAAAAAAACCTGATCATCTCTGTGGACTGGCCTAGACCTCCGGGCAACTAAAGTCTCAATCACCTCTGTGGACCAGCCAGGACCTCGGGACAACTAAATATCTGATCACCTCTGTGAACTACCCTGGAACTCGGGGCTACTAAATACTTGACCACCTCTGTGGACCAGCATGGAAATTGGGAGATCCAAAGACATGATCACCTCTGTAGACAAGTGTAAAAACTCGGGGCAACTAAAGGCCTGATCACCTCTCTGGACTGAGCTGGAACTCGGGACAACTAAAAACTTGATCACCTCAGTGGACCCACCTGAACCTCGGTAGAATTAAAGACCTGATCACCTCTGTGGACCAGCCAGGACCTCAGGACAATTAAAAACCTGATCATCTCTGTGGAACAGCCTAGAACTTGGGAGACCCAAATACCTAATCACCTTTGTAGACCACCCTGGAACTCAGGACAACTAAAGATCTTATTACCTCTGTGGACCGGCCTGGACCTCGAGACAACTAAAGTCCTGATCACCTCTGTGGACCAGCCTGGAACTCGGTACAACTAAAGGAACGATCACGTTTCTGGACCAACCTGGACGATGGGACAAAGACCTGATTACCTCTGTGGATGAGCCAGGATATTGGAATAACTAAAGAGCACTTGTGGACCGGCTTGAAACTCAGGACAACAAAAGACCTGATCAGCTCTGTGGACTGGCCTGGACCTTGGGGTATCTAAAGTCTAGATCACCTCTGTGGATAAGCCAGGACCATGGGGCAACTAAAGACCTGATCAACTCTGTGGACTGGCCTGGACCTCGGGACGATTAAAGACCTAATCATCCCTGTGGAAATTTACAGCCATCCAGTCCCTGATGTCATCCAGGCAGTCAAGAAGAGGTTGAACAGAACGTGTACCATTGTGATTCAGAGAGAATTAAATTTGACAATCAATGGAGTAGAAATGAAAAGGTATGTTATATTTACAAAAAAATAGCACCTAGTGGCAACAGGTATTAAAAAAAGAGCACCAAGGATGGACCCCTGTGGTACGCCCCCACCGAAGAGCTGCTGATGTCGAACAAAAATCTTTGATATTGACACAAAAGTTTCTCTCAGAGTGGTAGGACCTAAACCATTTGAGGGCTGACCCAGTGATGCCCACACACTGCTCCAGCCTAGAAATGAGGATCTCATGGTCTATGGTGTCAAAATCAGATGGAAGGTCCAGTAAGTCAAGGAGCACATAATCACCTGCATCTGTGGATAGGAAAATGTCATTGAAGACCTTCAATAGAGCAGTTACAGTGCTGTGGAGAGATTTGAAGCCTGATTGAAACACTTCTAAAATAGTGTGATCCTCCAAGTAACATTTCAACTCGGACTCAACTATTTTTTCTAGTAGCTTTGAGACAAAAGGGAGTCTGGAAACAGGTCTAAAGTTGGACACCATTGAGGGGTCATGGTTGAGCTGGTACTCACCAGCTTTGCAGAAGTTCGGTTCCGTTTGGGCTCGGTTCCAGTTCAGCTACCCCATAGCATGACTAAGCCCTCCACCCCATCCAGATTTATGTGTGCATGCTGTTACTCCAGGAAGGACACTTTGTGTGCAAGACTGCCCAGGATGTAGTCTCCCACCTCACTCGGGTCTAGACCAGCACTGTGCGACCAGAACCAGGCCGAATCCCGCCGCCTCTGTTCCCTACAGTCCCCAGAATCCAGGTCACAATGAGTCCGGATCACCTGCAGCCCAGCTACTCACCAGTGAAGATACTATTAAAAAACTTCAAGGACGAGTTCACTTTCAGGATTATTTGCAACTTTCCTGCTAGTTTTGTGAGCTTAATAGATAGATCGTTACTTCTGAGTTTGTGTCGCAAAACTTCCCCTCCATTTCGGCAGAAAGCAGTGGCTGGAAGCTTCCTTCTGCGAAGTGTTGTTCTTTTGACTGGCCTTACAGTATAGGCCTATTGAAATAAAACTACAAATTGGCAGCGCCTGTCCAAAGTATTTTTTTTTTCAGTTAACTTTTTATTCCATGTTGTCCCAGTAATGTGAGTAATATTAAAGTTGACAATCATTGAAAAAACGTGAAATAGCGAGTTTGCGAAAGTCAAACCGCAAAGTAGCAAGGGACTACTGTACTAGACATTACCAAGCACTGTCTGCTCAGCACCATCATCAGGCAGAGGAAAGTTCTCAGTTACAGATTTCTATCACTACCATGCTGCATGCTAGACTTAAAATATTATTTGTCTCCTTACTCAAAAGGATATATAATTCCTCCCAGCTGGGACAGACAGGATACAAAAACAAGCATTAAGTCAAGTATTTTAGCAGATTTAATGAGTGTTGTCAGACAGCTGCTTGAATTTCCTTTTTGGATATATTCACCTGTTTGTTGGTCTTTATGCCAGCAAATAAAACGTACAAGGTTACATAATGCCTGGAAACCTAGAGGTGTAACGTTGTCAGCCTGTAGAGTGAAGGTTAGCACAGCACTCCAGAAAGACAAGAAATGGTTCAAAAGCTTTGTGACAAGGCAAGACCAAAGACCATCACAAAGCTTGTCACTGTGTGACAGCTGATTGATGATGACTGCAAGCTCCTCACCATTTCTTATAAACGTCCTGATGTCTTTTAACATGTTTTTTTTTCTATTGGAGTGTATTTTTTTTCCTAAGACCTCCCCACTCATCCATTTTCTTTTTCCATTCACTGCCCATCAATTGTGGTAATGTAGAAAGAAGCCTGGCGTCTGTCATGTTCTCTGCTTGATGCCTACTTGCTCATTATGCACCGGTGACATTATTACAAAAGCAATCACAGGGCTGTGATAAACGGCAGTCTAATTAAAACGACAGGCTGGTGAGCCGACTAACAACTGTGTATGCTGATCCAACATCTGTACTCAAACACACAGAAAATGTTTGCGATGACCCAGCATTTGCTAAAAAACTAACAGTGTATCAGTCTAATGTCAAACATCAGTTAGTTCATGAATGCAGAAAAAAACTTCTCTCTGTAATTGCTCTCACATGACTGGCCATATTTTTTCATTGAGTAATACTTTAAAAGCTGTGACATGTTTAAAGTTTATTTGTCCAAACTTTAAAATATGTCACACATTGAAACACTGCAATTATTAAACAATATATTTATACTTTTGTTTAGATCATACACCACTACTATAATCTATCCACAATTCCACATGACTATGAATATTTAAACAGTTTACTTAGCCTTTTTAAAATCAAATGATTATTGCACCTTCTGTGCAAAAATGCTAGCCTAAAATTAAAATAAATTAATAATCAAACATATGGGTAAACAAGACACAAACTCTAGGGTGGCCTTTGGTGTCTATGCCACAACCACTGTGGAAACATTCAAACAGAGACACACGTCTCAGGAGTTGGACCATTTTTGGCCATTACATGATGTACTCCAACTAAGTAAAGACACTACAATGAACCAGTTTTTTTTTTCTTTTGTGGATAAGCTCCACTCTGAGTGGATGACATATGGCCAAATAGAAGTGTTCATAAAGGTCTTCATCCAGATGTTAGCCAATAATGTCCAGAACATAGGAATTCCTAAGTTTAACAGCATTCAATATGCAAAGACAGTGTCACGGTTGGTGATATTTGGGCCCACAAGATGTAGACTCAAGAGAACTCATGAGTATTCCTACTCATTGCAATAAAATGTGAAGCTGTCCAATTTGATTTCTTTAAAAGGGATTTTAAACATTTGATAAAGGTCAATAGAAAAATCTAAGCAAATATGTTCTTGTTTTTAGTATTTTATCTTGTTTGGCACCTTGATTTGATTGTTATAACACCACATCCTATTTTAATTGCATTTTATTTCTGTTTATTGTTGTCTGTACATTATATGTTGTCTGTCTAAAAAAGGTATATATTGAAACTGAGTCCTCGTGACTCAATGAGACTACCTGTATAAATAAAGGTAAAATGAATAGGAAAAATGAAACTAATTAATTTTTAACAAAAATTAAAACAAAAAGGCTGACATGGCAGCAACAACTTACAACATAAAACTGAGTATCCTGATGCATGCTCAATAATCCAGGTAGAAAAATCTAAAAAAGTTAAATCTGGTCCTCAGACTTGCAGGTTGCAAGGATACCATCACACTTAATATCAAACAAAAGGTACAACTAGGTCTTCAAATGCCAGTTGAATGATAAAAATAAAATTGTAGCCATAATACCCCACTACCATGGATAAAGAAAAAGGTTAAAGAACTTCTATGGATGGAGAGTTCAGCTTTAGGAGTTTGAGTTAGTTGAGGCATTTGGTAAGGATGCTTTCTGGTTGCTGTCTAAAAAACATTCAGACATACCTGACTGTAGGAGGCCTCGGGGGACACCTGGTTCAGTAAGAACTAATCTACTGGGCATTCGGGTAGTCATCAAACCACAAAACAATTCAGTCAGTACAGATGTATAAATCAATCAATCAATCAATCAATCAATCAATCAATCAATCAATCAATCAATCAATCAAT
>NC_056517.1:9210564-9211101 GCF_014905685.2 Nematolebias whitei | reverse complement strand
AATCAATCAATCAATCAATCAATCAATCAATCAATCAATCAATCAATTTTATTTATAAAGCACCCTTCATACTAAAAGCAGCTCAAAGTTCTTTACAGAATTATAAAAAATAAACCCACAAGAGGCAGCACGGTGGCGCAACTGGTAGAGCTGCTGCCTCTCAGCGAGCAGGTCCCTGGTTCAAACCCCGGTCCAGGGGCCTTTCTGGGTGGAGTTTGCATGTTCTCTCCGTGCATGCGTGGGTTTTCTCCGGGTACTCCGGTTTCCTCCCACAGTCCAAAAACATGCATGTTAGGCTGATTGGTAACTCTAAATTGTCCCTAGGTGTGAGTGAGAGAGTGAATGGTTGTTTGTCTCGTTTGTCTCTATGTGGCCCTGTGATGGACTTGCGACCCGTCCAGGGTGTACCCCGCCCCTTGCACAGTGATTGCTGGACATGGGCACCAGCGACCCCCGTGACCCAAAATGGAATAAGCGGGTAAAGAAAATGGATGGATGGATGGAAACCCACAAGATAAAAACAAACAATACACCCCC
>NC_056517.1:9186511-9210464 GCF_014905685.2 Nematolebias whitei | reverse complement strand
ACCCCCCCCCCCCCCCCCAGAAAAAAAACAAACAAACACGCAGACACGCACACAATTGTATGGAAAATGTTTAGACTGAACAGAGATGAATCAGTTCAGGAAATGCAGTTAAAAGATGGGTCTTGAGCCTGCTCTTAAAAACAACAACATTCTCTGCAGCCCTCAGGTTTACCGTCAGACCATTCCACAGAGTTCTGGAAAGAAGCCTCACCGTAAGTGTGAGTTCTGACTGTTGGAACTGTTAGTAGTCCAGTGCCAGAGGACCTTAGTGTCCACGGGGGTTTATAAGGTAATAACGGCTCTACGAGATAAGATGGTGCAAGACCACTGAGCCATTTAAAAACCACTAAAATAATCTTAAAATCAATCCTGGGGTGCACAGAGAACTAATGCAATGATTTTAAAACAGATGTAATATAAGCTTGTCTTCTGGTCTTGGTTAGCACATGAGCAGCAGTTTTGTAACAGCTGAAGGCTGGACAAATTTTTCTTAGGGAGACCAGAAAGCAGTGCATTACAGTAGTTTAAATGGCTAAAAATAAAAGCGTGCATCAAAGTCTCAGTATTGGTAAGAGAGAGAAGAGGGTGGACTCTGGCTATATTTTTTTAGATGATAAAACCCTGTTTTGACTATGTTTGATATGTGGAATAAAAGTAAACTCAGAGTCAAAAAGAACTCCCAGGCTTCTTACTTTTTTGGAAGGTTTTAAAGACAACGTTTGTAGTTTCTGCATTGTATTTTCTTTCAGAACTTTAGGTCCAATGATTAAAACTTCTGTTTTATCCTGGTTTAGCTGGAGAAAGTTTTATGCCATCCAGGTCTTTATGTCTGAAATGCAATTAAAGAGTGCAGTGATTGGCTGGGGGTTATCATGAGATAATGAGATGTATAGCTGTGTATCATCAGCATAACTGTGGAAACATATCCCATGGCTCCTGACGACTCCACCAAGCGGCAACATGTACAAATTAAAAAGTAAGGGGCCTAAAATAGAGACTTGGGGGGATGCCATAGTTAGCTTCATGAATCTGCGAGGAGCATGTATCCATACTTATCATAAAGGTTATGTCTGCGATAGAAGCTGAACCACAGAAGAACAGAATCAGATAGACTGACCAGGTGTTGTAATCGATTTGAAATAATTTGATCTACTGCAGTGGTTCCCAACCCATTTTCCTCAAAGACCCCACGTCTTACTTCCTAGCCAATCAGAGAATTCCAATGCCTCCCGACACCCCTCTCCTGAAAAACTCATTAAGATTAATCTCTTTATCAAAGTGATAAAAGAATAAAGTAAATATTAAAAGTAATATTTTAAGTAATAGTATTATAAGTAAATATAGAATAAAGTCGATAAAAGAAAAAAATAGTTACAAACTTTTATTTGTAAAATATATAAACTGGTATTTGTACAACATAAATAACTACAAGAACACTGTTTTGAGAATTACCCAAATAGCTTTTCTTTAAAATCTAACAACAGAGTAATATTAAAAACAGTCTTAAAAAAATAAAAATTGTAGATTTGGCAAGAGATCAAACTCTGGGCATGTACACACCTCTTTAACAAAAAAAAAGAGTATTGTGTATATGCATAAGGTACATACATGCATACATACATATATGTATGTACACATACATACACATATATAGATATACATACATACATACATATACATACACATAAATATGTATAACACAACATCTCCAGATGCATGCTCAATAATCCACATAGAAAAATCTAAAAAAGTTAAGTCTAGTCCTCTGGACATTCAAAAAACAAAGCAAAGCAACAAAAAAAAAATAATAATAAGTAGAAACGTTTTGTCTTTTATCCAAAAGACTTCCTCAGTCTGAGGTGCTGTATTCAGCTCAGTCTTATAAATAGCACCTTCTCGTAGTGGATCAACCAGTTTTGCTGCTGACAACCAAAACCAGCTGCTCACATGGTCAAGAAGGACCATCAGCTTAACAATGGATCATTAGCACACTGATGGCTGTTTACTATTCACAGGAGGCTGAGTGATACTAGCAATAACAGCATTGTAAAAGGGGGACAGTTGAACCCAGAGGTCTCCACCCGTGTTTAATGATAGACGGTTTCTTTTCACAAAGATGGCCTCCTTTACTCCTCTCTCAAACCATCGTTCCTCTCTATCCAGGATGTGAACATCTTCATCCCTGAAAGAGTGACCACTGGCCTGGAGATGAGTGTAGACCACAGAGTCTTGGCCTGATGATGTTGATCTTCTGTGCTGGGCCATCATTTTGGCCAGTGGCTGTTTAGTTTCCCCGATGTAAGACTGATCACCCTCCTGACAATGAACAGCATACACAATATTACTCAGTTTGTGCCGGGGGACTGGATCTTTGGAATGAACCAGTCTTTGCTGTAATGTATGTTGGTGTTTAAAAGCCACTGGGACATTGTGTTTAGAAAATAAACATCTCAGTTTCTCTGAGACCCAGACCAGTGGTCATTCCATATGTTGCAAGAGTATCAGAGACGTAACGTAATACGTAACGATCCATCTTTATGCACATGGTCTTCTTTGATCATGTGAGCAGCTGGTTTTGGTTGTCAGCAGCAAACTGGTTGATCCACTACAAGAAGGTGCTATTTATAAGACTGAGCTGAATACAGCACCTCAGACTGAAGAAGTCTTTCGGATGAAAGACGAAACGTTTCTACTTTTTTTTTGTTGCTTTGTTTTGTTTTTTGAATGTCCAGAGGACCAGACTTGAACTTTTTTAGACATAACACAACAGAAAAAAATAGTTAAAAGGGCAGGTTTTGTACTTGAAAGTTATATTGACTTGAATTGGATTTGTTTGTAAATTAAAAATATGTCTTACCTGAGATAGATAGCTTTTTGAGACATCTCAATTTGTGACATCTCTCTAGCCCCCCCCCCCCCCCCCCCCAGGTTGGGAACCATTGATCTGCTGTATCAAATGCTGCACTCAGATCCAATAGCACAAGGACCGAGAGCTTGTGTGAATCCACATTACACCTTAAATCATTTACAGTTTTAATAGGGCTGTCTCTGTACTGTGGTTCATCCTAAAACCAGATTGATACTTTTCTAAAATACCAAGCATTGTAACAAATAAACTAGAGCAAAATCACACACGCCAAAAAGATAAGAATGCATGCAAAGTTATCAGTGCGTTACAAAATGATGCTTTTGAAAGTTGAGGTCACACTGATGCTAGCCATTACTGGGAGACCTGGGGATTCAAACGCCATACTAGAAAAGTGCCTCTTGTAGAATTCAACAACAACAAAGATCTGTTTTCAAATATGAGCAGTCCTGGCAACAAGACAGCTCAACCGACAGTTAGACAGACTAACAGATAGAAAGCACTGCTGTAAAAATAAAATTATAAATTAATTGGTACACTTGCCTGCATGTTCTAATTATAATGCCACCAAATGTTAATTAAAGGCAGCTGTAGTGAGGATTGGAAACTGAAGTGTTTTAAAGAAGAACACACAGATTTAATCCTGTTGTTCACCAAACCCCCCATGCAAGCTGCATTTTCATTAGTTTGAAGAGTGAAGATATTAAAGCTTAGGTGGTATCATAAAGCCCTAAGTCTTTTGACCTTTTCAGCATACTTTGCTGGTGTTGTCTTTGGGGCTGCGGGAATTAAAGAAGCACTCAGCGATAGCTTGTCTAATCTAATCACCATGAAACAGAGAGAGGAGTTTCAGTGGACTGGGAGGTTGGAATATGAGCTGTGGGACTGCATACACACCCTCTTTAGATCTCTGAAAAGGGCATACCTTAATCAACTAAGTGTGGCGATGAGGTATTGCCGGAGTTGAAAATCTACTTTTACAAATTCTTATGATCTGCACTGGTCTTTTGTTATTATTCAGTTATACTCAATTAAACGCAAAACATCTTATGATTTTTAGGGAAAACAAAGCGTAAACACTTGCAGAAAGTTTACTTTAGAGGGTTTGCACTTAGAAAAAAAAAATCATCAAGGGTGAGGAAGATTAGGTGTTGTCATTGGGGATTAGATAATATATAGTTTCCAATCTTGATAAAAACTCCAGCAGTGGTGGGCACGGTTCCACTAATCTACTAATAGTGGAACTAACTTTTCATTTAGTGGATTAGTATTTTTGCAAACTTTGAAAAACTATATTAGAATTAGCTTGTGCCAAATTTAAATCCAATAAATTCAACTGCAATTTAAAAAATAAAAAGAGAGTTAAATGCACTGCTGGTGTACAGAAGAATGATGATTCACACAGAGCACTACGCTATGCAGAGCTAGACAAAGCTAAGCATTACCCAGTGATGTTACCATCCTCACAGTGCTTTCCCCCTCTTATCTACAGCCAACTCATGATGTCAGTTTACAGCCAATAACAGAGACTTTAACATAAATGAAGCCAAACCATAACAGGAAAATAACATGAAAAACATTTTCACACTCAGAACTAATGTAAACAGTCAGAAACGGTGCACACATAATTCCTACCCAGCATTATTTGCAACACTCACACTGTCTCTGGGATTTGACTCTCTCACACATTTCACACATTTTTAATTTAATACTGTAGCATATATGAGTGATGGAGGAAGAAGGGTGACATTTGGTCCTCACTTTATTACACTTTTATTATTTGTTTTGCACTCGTTAAAGCAGCCCGTCAGTTTACTAACCAGTAACAATTCAATTAACGTATTCAACCTTTTTTAAAATCAGAACTCAGTCACTGAAATAGAATCTGTTAACTACAGGGAGTTCTATACCAGAAAAAATGCATATTCATTCAAATGAAGAGACCAATTTTGTCTTTGAAGTTTTATTACAAAAATAATTAATCAAACTAAGAATCAACAATAAACAAACTGAACAACACAAATGATAAAGAAAAATAATTTGGAGAATAACTTGTTTGAAAAGTAGTAAAACAATAATGAACAGTCTAAACAATAACTAATCAATCAAAGTTGAATCCTCTTTTGTCAAAGGCAAAATTATCTATTTGAGCAGGAATTATTTAGGCTTTTACACGCACACAAATTTAGACAAAATTTAGTTATTTGATAAATGGTTTGCTTTGGATTTTGGGGTCAGTGTTGAGGAGACCAGTTCACTCATCTTTCTGGGGTTCTGCTGGTGGATCAGACCAGGGTACACCCATGAGGAGGACTAGCCAGGAACTGCCCATGGTAGCTGAAAGTCACTGACTGCTTCAGGGATCTGTGAAGACAACAGGAGAAGGTTTGTGGGTCATCGACAACCTTCAGCCAGCTTTGACTTCAAGCCAAAACATGAGTCTTGCATTGATAAAAATGCTTCATCTTCTGTAGTTACTGGAAATGTCTACTTTTCAGGGGCAATTAATTATATTGCAGCAGTTCTAACAAAAATTGCAAATGAGCAAATATGTTTATTTTCTCAGGAATAAACAAAGACGGATATCAGACAAACAATTCGGTACGGGGAAACAGACAAACTGCCAGTGTCACACAACAAAACTTTGTGTGAACTCTCAGCTCTCAGAGGTGTTTTGAGGATCTCTCAGACGTTATGACTCCCCTCTGAAGAAAACAGATTCCAGCTCAAAACACACACAGGTGTCCCTCAAGGAAAAGTTATTTTCTGATAAACAGAACAGAGAAGTTTGTTAAACACAATTATAATATTTCACATGATTTCATAATATAGATAGAAAAAATAATCATTATTCATATTCACATCTGTCATAATAATAAAAAAAACTTAATAATTTTGTTTGTTCTTTCTTAAATGTATAAAAGGAAAGGGTAATCATTAGTCAGACTGTAGCTAACTCTGAGTTCAGTGACGGTGGATGTGTGAAAACAGATATTATTCAAGCTTAGAGCAACTTTAAATAACACATGGTGAGTCTGGTAGACAACCCAAGAGTCAGAGGTCATAGTCAGGGGAAGGCTTATTCACTTCACTTCCGGCGAGCTGATGGACGGCAGCTCCCTCCAGCTTCTCTGCACTCTTTAATCATCAAACTGACCCGTTTTTTCGAACCGGACTAAAGTTGGTCCCCCTTCCAACCGAATTAGGTATTCAGTGACTCAGAGAGCCGGACGGGACCGTCCAAAAATACATTTTGGTCCAGGACCAGCCGCTCCCACTCCACCGGTAACTCTGAGCGCACCCTGCCAGCCAGGTGACCCCTCGAGCTAGGGAGTCATTGCACAAAGGTCCAGTGTTTTTTCTCTCTTTCTGGACCTCAACGAACTTCTCATCTGGACCTTTGTGGTTCTACCTGGTTCCGACAAGAATCGCCGGGTGGTATTTAGCTGGTTTTCTGCTGGACTGGCCCTCATGGTATCTTCAGTGGTGTGGGAGAAGTGTACCTGTGACCCCCGAACTGGACCAGAACTGAACCGAGTTGGCTGTGGGGGACTTCGTCTTCAACATAGCGAGTCTCAACTTCATTGAGTAGCCCATTACTTTTAATGACGTACTGTTCACCTCCGTGGAATCACTGTTTTCGCCTGGAGGAGACGTTCCGGTGCTTTGAAGTGCCGCCGGACCGGAGCAGAACCGGGCCAGGGACAACTTCAGCCTCTTCGTCTCTCCAGGGACAACTTCAGCCTCTTTGTTTCTCGAGCTGTGGAGCGCCAGACCCGGACTAGAGCAGAACCGGACCGGACCAGTGACAACTTCTGCCTCAGCCTCTCCGGTCAGTCTCGTCTTTCACCGGGGGTGCCTCTCGTGCTGTCAGGTACGGAGGTGTCCTACAGAGAAGTGGAGGAGCAGCGTGAAGGAGCGGCATGAAGAAGCAGCGTGAAGGAGCAGCATGAAGGAGCAGAGCTGCGTGGTGCTCCAGAGAAGTTTGGAGTTTACATTGGAGTTGCTGGAGGCCTCCATCCAAACTCACCTGGATATTAATTATTTTTATTCCGGATCACGCTGTTGTCCCCTGTTGACCTGAAACGAGCTAGGACCATGCCTTTCTCTTCAAGAGGATTTTCTGACAGCTCGCTCTGCTATTTGCTATGAATTATCTGTTTCTATTTCGGCCTGTTGATATTGGACCCAGCTTCTGTTTCCCATGGGAGCATCCATCCATCTTCACTGGGGGGCCGGAGCTCCCCTCAGCCCAACTCAAACTGCAGTTGGGCCACCTCATTGGGTTTGTTTGCCCATTTGAATCGTGATGTTTTATGGTCTGAGACTTTTCTGTACCATTCATATTATTGTCACTATTTTCAGATCTAAGACTATCTGGAGTCACTGAATCTTGTTAATATGCCTGGATCTGCCCATCACTGTAACTTTCACTGTTTTTTGGGTTCTGAATGATCACGTCTTCATTAATGTTTCTCATGGTTTGATTATGGGGGCTAATTGTCACACTGTTAACTCCTGTATCCTGATGCATGCTCAATAATCCAGGTAAAAAAATCCAAAAAAGTTCAATCTGGTCCTCTGGACATTCAAAAAAAAAAAAAAAAAAGCAAATCAACAAAAAAATGTAGAAACGTTTCGTCTCTCATCTCATCCGAGAGACTTCCTCAGTCTGAGGAGCTGTATTCAGCTCAGTCTCTTAAATAGCACCGTCTCAGAGTGGATCAACCAGTTTTGCTGCTGACAACCAAAACCGGCTGATCACATGCTCAAGAAGGACCATCAGCCTAACAATGGATCATTAGCACACTGATGGCTGTTTACTGTTCACAGAGGGCTGAGTGATACTAGCAATCACAGCATTGTAAGAGGGGGACAGTTGAACCCGGAGGCCTCCACCCCTGTTTAACGATGGACGATTTCTTTTCACAAAGATGGCCTCCTTTACTCCTCTCTCAAACCATCGTTCCTCTCTGTCCTGATGATGTTGATCTTCTGTGCTGGGCCATCCTTTTGGCCAGTGGCTGTTTTGTTTCCCCGATGGGGATGGCCAAAAGGATGGCCCAGTACAGAAGATCAACATCATCAGGCCAGGACTCTGCGGTCTACACTCATCTCCAGGCCAGTGGTCACTCTTTCAGGGATGAAGATGTTCACATCCTGGACAGAGAGGAACAATGGTTTGAGAGAGGAGTAAAGGAGGCCATCTTTGTGAAAAGAAATCGTCCATCGTTAAACAGGGGTGGAGGCCTCCGGGTTCAACTGCCCCCCTCTTACAATGCTGTGATTGCTAGTATCACTCAACCCTCTGTGAACAGTAAACAGCCATCAGTGTGCTAATGATCCATTGTTAGACTGATGGTCCTTCTTGAGCATGTGATCAGCCGGTTTTGGTTGTCAGCAGCAAAACTGGTTGATCCACTCTGAGACGGTGCTATTTAAGAGACTGAGCTGAATACAGCTCCTCAGACTGAGGAAGTCTCTCGGATGAGAGACGAAACGTTTCTACATTTTTTTGTTGATTTGCTTTTTTTTTTTTTTTTTGAATGTCCAGAGGACCAGATTGAACTTTTTTGGATTAACTCCTGTAATTACACATCAGTCATGAAAAACTCAAGAAAATATCTGATAATAATGTTGTTACTGCTCTCAGGCAGTCAGCCCAACCCTGGGCCCCACACTAATTACAGCACACCAAATGACTTTAAGAACGTGTCTGGTCTTCATTTTCTGCATGTAAACGCACGTAGCCTTCTGAGAAAATTGATGCCTTGAAAATTCTGGTCAGTTCTTCTGGGGCAGATGTAAACTTCATCTCTGAAACCTGGCTCAACAAATATGTACTGAATAATGACCTGGCAATCAATGGATTTAACATCTACCGCTGTGATCGTCAAACAAAAAGTGGGGGGCGGGGGGGTCGCTGTTTACATCAGAGATTCTCTGGTTGCTAGTCCTGTGTCTTCTAAAACAATTCCTAACCAAATTGATGCTTTAGCTGTAAACATCACTTTGAATGGTAGCCATATTTTATCTGTAGTCTGTTGTTATCGTCCACCTTCGGCAACACCTGATGCTCTGTCCTCCCTGATGGAATTCCTAGGTAATTTAAAATTCAACAAGATCTTTTTGGCAGGAGACTTCAACATTGACTGGGATAAGTCGACCCCCCTCTGTGATATATTCAAGGAATGTTGCCTGTCTCTCGAGCTTACCCAATTGATCAACTCTCCGACAAGATTAAACAAAAACAGTCCTGAAAAATCCTACATCTTAGACCTGTTTCTAACAAATATGCCTCACAAGTTCCCTGGTACAGGTGTATTTGCTAATATTTTGAGTGATCATTATGTGACAGCGACTTTGAGAGATCATAAACTTCCACCTACTAAGCCCAGATTAATTTAAAAAAGGGATCTGTAACGTTTTTGTGAGCAGTCATTCCTCTGGGATCTGTCTCACTTTGACTGGCATCATATTCTGTTAATTGATGACGTGAACTCCGCTTGGAACTTTTTTCATAATAGTTTCATTTATTTTGTGAACAAACATGCTCCTTTACGTCAGTTCAGTATAAAGGGACGAGACAGCCCCTGGTTTACTCCAGAGCTAGCTGACCTCCTGCACAGGAGAGATCAGCTTTGGGCCACAGCGAGAAAATCTGACTCAGACACTGATTGGTTGAGTTTTCGGCAGATGAGGAATAAATGCACAACTGCCATCAAAGCAGCAAAACGCAACTATTTTTTTTTATCTCAGACCTCCAAAAATCTAAATGACCCCAACACATTCTGGAAAACCATCAAATCTCTCTCAGGCACCACCCAATCATCTGACCTCCCATTACAACTTCTCGTTAACTCTGTTCCTGTGTCAAATAAGCACGAGATCCTGAACTGTTTCAACAAACATTTTGTTGCTTCTAGTTCTTTATTTGACAGTTACTAATGGAAAATCAGCCACTTCACTTAATAATCAAATGTCTACAAATCAAATCCCTCCTATACGTCAATCCTCAGTTAAACACAGCTTCTCTTTTTCTCCATTCTCAGTCAGTGAGGTCAATAAACTGTTAAAAGATCTTAATCCTAAAAAAGCTGCAGTCTTCAGGTCCAGATGAACTTCCACCTAATTTCTTAAGGCTGGCTGCTCATATCATCACAGTTCCTGTGACCCACATCTTCAATCTCCCCATAAGACAAAACTCCATCCCAGGCACTTGGAGAACAGCCTTTGTTCTTCCTTTGCTGAAGGGAGGAGACCCCACCACACTGAACAACTATCGACCAATCTCTAAACTCTGCATTTTAGCCAAGGTTCTAGAAAAACGGATAAACTCTCAAATCAAAAATTACTTGGACTCATTTAACATCTTACGTCCACATCAATCTGGTTTCAGGAAGCAACACAGCACAACCACTGCTTCACTGAAGGTTCTTAATGACATTGTTGAAGCACTGGATGCTAAGGATTATTGTGCTGCACTTTTCTTAGACCTGTCTAAAGCTTTTGACACTGTGGATCATAACATCTTGTGTCATAAACTCTCAGAAATCGGTTTATCAGAGCACACCATTGGTTGGTTCTCTAACTATCTTTCAGACCGGAAGCAATGTGTTCAACATAATGGTACTTCCTCCAGTTATTTAACAGTCAACAATGGTGTACCACAAGGCTCAGTCTTAAGACCCACCCTCTTTACAATCTACATACATAACGTAGGTAAAAACATCCCTAATGCATCCATACATTTCTATGCTGATGACACAGTTGTTTATTGTCGAGCTAAAACTGTTACTAAGGCTTTCCAGCTTTTGAAATCTGCATTCAACTACATCCAGACAGATTTGTTCTGTCTCAAACTTGTCCTAAATGCTGACAAAACCAAAGGGATGCTTTTTTCAAATAGGAAGTTGGTCCCAGCAATTCTTCCTCCGATTTTATCCTCAAATGGTGTCCCGATTGAATTTGTTGATTTCTATAAATATTTGGGTATCTTGTTCAACTCACATCTCTCTTTTAAGAGAGATGTGAGTCTTTTTTCTTAAAAAAAAAAACAAAAAAAACTGTAGTATGCTTTTTTTATAACTGTTTATTGTTGTTGCTGTTGTCCATTGTTGTCATCTTTCTTTGTTGAAATCAGGTCTCTCTTGTAAATGAGTCCTCGAGGCTCAATGGGATTTACCTGTATAAATAAAGGTTGATTGATTAAGCTTCATGTGGAGAACTTGGTAAAGAAACTGAAAGTTAAACTGGGTTTCTTTTTCAGAAACAGATCCTGTCTAACCCTGAATGCTAGGAAATGCCTTGTATCCGTGACTTTCCTTCCCTCCATTGATTACGGTGACATTATTTACATGAACGCTCCTACAAGATCCCTGCAGATGTTGGATGCTGTCTATCATGGCGCACTAAGATTCGTAACTGGCTGTGATTACCCACCACTGCAACCTGTATTCACTGGTTAACTGGACATCATTAACTTCACGCATAAGTGGCTTTAAGAATCTATTGGACTCCTGGTAGGGACCATTGCAGACATGTTCCTGTTTTTAGTTTTCTACATTTGCCTTAAAATCTAGCAGTTTTTTCTTTTTTGTTAAATCTTTCTTTTAGCCATCCTATGTTTTAAAAAAAAAAAACTGGAGTATGACTTTTTATAACTATTTTTGTTGCTGTTGTCCATTGTTGTCATCATTCTTTGTTGAAATCAGGTCTGTCTTGTAAATGAGTCTGCTCACCTCTGAATGGGGCATTGATGCTTTATCTGTGATTACTGAACCGTTTTGAGTTGTGTTCATTTATAACGTTGTCACATTACAGACAGACTTCCAGTGCCAGCAACAGCAGGTTTTGATAAGTTAGTACTTTAGCGTTAGCTTCAGCTAATTTGTTAAAGTGTTTAGCAGTTTACCATTAGCAAAATTGTTCTATATTAGTAAGTTAGTGGTTAGTGAAGTTAACGTTTGATTATCTGTGTGGACCACTGAACTCCAGAGACTGTAAAATATGACTGACTTTGTTTTGTTTCTTTCATAGATGAGGAGAAGCAATAAGGATTTAAGTGTCTGACCGAAGAGGCAAGTACACTTCAATGGAGAGTGAGCAGAGAAGTGAGAAGGAGGCTTTTTTGTGTGTCATTGTGGGATTCCTGGGTTTTGCCCATCACTCACTCTTCCTTCCACAGCTAATTAACGTCAACTCACTCCACCTGCTGCTGCTCTGAGGAGGACTGCCTGATGGTGTATTTAAGCTCCTGTCAGACACCTCTTCAGTGCTGGGACATCATCTACCAAATGGTAATTCAAGTACAGCCAAATAACTTTTTGTTACAGCTGGTTCTCACCAACTGTGATTCCTCCAGGGCCTTCCACAGCCTGCCTCTTCAAGTCCTCCATAGGACCTCATCTCTCCACTGGGCTCCACCTGTGGATCAACGGTGTCCCTTCAACAACCACCTTCAAACAATTCACAACTGGGTCAACCTGCTCCTCTCTCTACCACCAATTACCTCCAAAGCAGACCCTCTGCAAAACCCAGGACCTTTCGGCCTTCACCTAAAAACACAAACAAGAGTTATTCTCTTTCTCAAGGATTCATTATTCTAAATACAAACAGAACCCATACTCACCTTGTCTTATTCTCCCTTACAGCTGCGACGACACACTCGCCTGTAAATAAAGCTCACTTACCTTTTTTGTACTCCTGACACTTTTTACTTTACTGAATCAGTCTGCTTACTTGGGGGTCAACGTTGATACAAACCTGATAGTCATTCGCTAAGTGGGATTGGTTTCTTTGAGTAATTTTAGGGTAAAAGGCTAAATGTGGCACAGAGAGATGTCTTCACACCAGAGGGAACTGCACTAAAGGAAGTAAGTTTAAAACTATTAAAATATTGGTACATGGGTAACTTACAAACCCTAAAGGTCTTCTGTAACACTAAAAAGTTCTCCATTGTAATCGCTAAGGTGCAGATATGAGTCAAATGATAGCTCGAGAATTTGTTAAATCTGTAGGTTAAAGAAAAGATTGTCATCGGTTAAGATGACGAGAACCAGGAAGTATAAGAGTTGTTGCCAAAGAGAGCAGAGCCAAGATTCATTTGACCCACTGGCTTCAGTTAATGAGGGACAAAAAAGGGAGGAATGTGTTGCGTTGTGCTAAACTGAATTTCTATTGCATAAAAAGAACCCCAGTGGGCGCTCTAAGACTATATGTTTAAAATATGCTCTACAGAGAGTGACGCAGAAAAAAGTGAAAGTAAAACAGAGAACTTAAGCTGATTCACATGTCTGCTTGTTTTTTCCTTTTAATTCAATTTTGTAACCCACAACATGGGCAACAAGGATATATTTTTCTGTGCCTTTACCTGCTTCATTCATGCCATGCCCAGGGGAACCAGCGATAGCATTTCCAACATGGTTAAAAATGTTTGAAAACTACAAGTTTGTGATGGAAGCTTAGGGGACGGCTGGCCCTATGCAAGAAAATGTGCGGTTCTACTTCCTACCCTGGGTACGGAGGGTCAATGGCTTTTCTACACCTGGCCCAACACTGGAGACACGTTTGTTGCTGCTATTGCTGTTCTAAAAGAACATTTTGTACATAAGGTGAACGTCATTGTTGAATGTCACAAGTTTCGACAAAGAGCACAGAGGCCGGATGAGACTGTAAACCAATTCTTAGCTTCTCTGTGGGTTAGCTGCTGCATGTGATTTTGGCAACATGGAGGAACAAATGCTACGTAATCAACTGATCGAGCGTGTTGCTAACACACTCATAAGAGACCGATTATTACTTGAACTGGACCTAACACTTGTTAAAGCTATTACATGGGCGTTACAAATTGAAAGTGGATTAAGGGATGCTAACGTTCTCTCTGAGCTACTGCTGCTGGCACTTCTGCTCCAGTGAGGGCCATACAGAAACAAAGCCAAGCTGCAGCTGGGACATGAAGAAGCCACCACCAAATTCTTCTTCTGCCATGGCTCAAGCTGCTGGTAACCGTTCCTGCTTTCGTTGTGGATCTTCTAACCACCTTGCTAACAAACCATGCTCTGCTGCTAAAGTGACTGCAACAAGTGTGGTAAAGTGGGACATTTTTTCACAAGTATGCCGTTCAACCCAAAAGGAGGTACATGAAGTCATCATTAATGAGCTCACATAAACATTATATCTTCTGCACAGTTCAAGTGATTGCTAATGGAAAATGTGAAGATGTTGAGCTGATTGTAGATACAGACTCATCTGTGTCCATTATACCAGAGAACATTTTCCTGCAACTTCTTCTCAGAATGTGCCCTAACTGAACTTACATTTGCTCTTGTTACCTATGCAAAAGAGAAAATGGCTATAAAAAAGGGTGCTTAAAAGCAACTACAGTATTTCTCATGATAATCATTCTACTGTAGGTAGAATCCACACAGGGCCACAGGTTATGGCTTGGGAACCCTTGTTGGAATGAGCCAGTCTCTCGTCCAAGGTTACTGAAAGTTAAACCCTAAGAAGGGCTTTTACCCATGGACCTGGGCCGGGCACAGCCCGAAGAGGAGACGTAGGTCCCCCTTCCCATGTGCTCACTACCTGTGGGAGGGGGCAAAGGGGTCGGGTGCAATGTGGGATGGGTGGTGGCCGAGGACGGGGACCCTGGCGGTCTGATGCTCGGCTACAGAAGCTGGCTATTGGGACATGGACTGTCACCTCACTGGTGGGGAAGGAGCCTGAGCTGGTGTGTGAGGTTGAGAGGTTCCGGCTAGAAATAGTCGGACTCACCTTTACGCATGGCTCTGGCTCTGGAACTAGTTTCCTTGAGAGGGGCTGGACACTCTTCTATTCTGGAGTTGCCCCTCGTGAGAGGCGCCAAGCAAGAGTGGGCATACTTATTGCCCCCCCCCCCATCTTGGTGCCTCTGTGTTGGGGTTCACCCCGGTGAATGAGAGGGTGGCCTCCCTCCGCCTACGTGTGGGGGGACGGGCTCTGACTGCCATTTGTTAAGTTCAGTTCAGTTTATTCGCCCTTTTTGGAGTCCTTGGAGGGGGTACTGGAAAGTGCACCTCCTGGGAACTCCCTTGTTCTGCTGGGGGACTTCAGTGCTCACGTGGGCAATGACAATGAGACCTGGAGGGGTGTGGTTGGGAGGAACAGCCCCCCGATCTGAACCCGTGTGGTGTTCTGTTGTTGGACTTCTGTGCTCGTCATGGAGTGTCCATAATGAACACCATGTTCAAGCATAAGGGTGTCCACATGTGCTCTTGGCACCAGGACACCCTAGGCCGCGGTTCGGTGATCGACTTTGTTGTCGTCTCATCTGATATGCGGTCACATGTCTTGGACACTCGGGTGAAGAGAGGGGCGGAGCTGTCCACTGATCACTACCTGGTGGTGAGTTGGCTCCGATGGTGGGGGAGGAGGTCGGTCAGACCTGGCAGACCCAAACGTGTTGTGAGGGTTTGCTTGGAACGTCTAGCAGAATGTCCTGTGAGATGGAGTTTTAACTCCCACCTCTGGGAGAACTTTGAACATGTTCTGGGGGAGGTGGGGGACATTTAGTCCGAGTGGGCCACGTTCCGTGCCTCTATTGTCGAGGCAGCTTGCCGGAGCTGGGCCGCAACATTGTTAGTGCCTGTCGCAGCGGCAACCCTCGAACCCGGTGGTGGACACTGTCGGTGAGGGATGCTGTCAGGCTGGAGAAGGAGTCCTATCGGGCTTTTTTGGCCTGTGGGACCCCAGAAGCAGCTGATGGGTACCGGCAGTCCAAGCGACATGTGGCTCGGGTTGTCACTGAGGCAAAAATTCAGGCATGGGAGGAGTTTGGAGCGGCCATGGAGAATGACTTCCGCACGGCTTCGGGGTGATTCTGATCCACCATCCTGTATCTCAGGGGGGGAAAGCGGTATGCCACCAACACTGTTTATAGTGGGATTGGTGTGCTACTGACCTCAACTCAGGATGTTGTGGGTCGGTGGGCACTTTGAAGACCTCCTCAATCCCACTGGCACGTCTTCCACTGAGGAAGCAGAGCCAGGGGACTCTGGGTCGGGCCCTCCAATTTCTGGTGCTCAGGTCACCGAGGTGGTTAAAAAGCTCCTCAGTGGCAGGGCCCCAGGGGTGGATGAGATTCGCCCGGAGTTCCTTAAGGCTCTGGATGTTGTAGGGTTGTGTTGGCTTACGCAACTCTGCAATATTCCGTGGACATCGGGGGAAGTTCCCCTGGATTGGGAGACCGGTGGTGTGTTCCCCCTATTCAAAAAGGGGGACCATAGAGGGTGTTCCAACTACAGGGGGATCATGGTCTTAAGCCTCCCTGGTAAGGTCTATTCGGGGGTTCTGGAGAGGAGGGTCTGTCGGATAGTCGAACCTTGGATTCAGGAGGAGCAGTGCGGTTTTCATCCTGGTCACGGAACACTGGACCAGCTCTACACTCTCAGCAGGGTCCTGGAGGGTGCATGGGAGTTTGCCCAACCGGTCTACATGTGCTTTGTGGACTTGGAGAGGGCGTTTGACCGCATCCCTCAGGGAACCCTGTGGGGGGTACTCTGGGAGTATGGGGTACCAGGCCCTTTTGATACGGGCTGTTAGGTCCCTGTTTGACTGGTGTCAGAGCCTAGTCCGCATTGCCTGGTCCACATTGCCGGCAGTAAGTCAGGCTTGTTCCCAGTGAGAGTTGGACTCCACCAAGGTTGCCTTTGTCACCGATTCTGTTCATAACTTTTATGGACAGAATTTCTAGGCACAGCCAAGGTGTTGAGAGGATCTGTTTCAGTGGCCTTAGGATTGTGTCTCTGCTTTTTGCAGATGATGTGGTCCTATTGGCTTCATCAGATCGTGATCTACAGTTTTCGCTGGAGCGGTTCGCAGCCGAGTGTGACGCTGCCGGGATGAGGATCAGTTCCTCCAAATCCGAGGCCATGGTATTGAGCCGGAAAAGGGTAGAGTGCCCTCTCCGGGTCAGGGAGGAGGTCCTGTCCCAAGTGGAGGAGTTCAAGTATCTTGGGGTCTTGTTCACGAATGAGGGAAAAATGGAATGTGAGATGGATAGGCGGATAGGTGCAGCGTTTGCAGTGAAGCGGGCACTGTACAGGTCTGTCGTGGTGAAGAGAAAGCTGAGTCAAAAGGCGAAGCTCTCAATTTACCTATCGATCTACGTTCCCACCCTCATCTATGGTCATGAGCTTTGGGTTGTGACTGAACGAACGAGATCTCGGATACAAGCGGCCAAAATTAGTTTTCTCCGCAGGGTGTCTGGGCTCTCCCTTAGAGATAGGGTGAGAAGCTCGATCATCCGGGTGAGACTCAGAGTAGAGCCGCTGCTTCTCCACGTTGAGAGGAGCCAGTTGAGGTGGCTTGGGCATCTGTTTAGGATGCCTCCTGGATGCCTCCCTGGTGAGGTGTTCTGGACATGTCCCACCGGAAGGAGGCCCAGAGGAAGACCCAGGACATGCTGGAGGGACTATGTTTCTCGGCTGGCCTGGAAACGCCTCGGGATTCCCTCAGAGGAGCTGGACCAAGTGGCTGGGGAGAGGGAAGTCTGGGCCTCCCTACTTAGGCTGCTACCCCCGCGACCCGACCCCGGATAAGCAGAAGAGAATGGATGGATGGAGGAAAATAAATAAAAATCTAGGAACAAATAATTCATCCATCACCTTTACCCACTTCTTCCTTTATGAATCAGGGGTGTCACTGGTGCCCAAATCCAGCCATCACTGTGTGAGAGGAAGGGGACACCTGGACAGGTCTCCAGTCCATCACAGACAATTAATTCAAAATATATAAATACAAAAGTAAACAGACTTCAGTCTACCATGGTACATTAACCTTTAACACAAAATATAATCCAGACTTCACAGTTTTTATTTAACCATATTGCTCTAACATTTGCTATATCTTCAAAACTCAACCTAATATGAAATATACAGACTTCCCAGTCTTAACTATATTGATTCATAATTGGCAAATCTTTAACAAAATGTCAAAACATTTGTAAACATGCACTAAAACTCTTCTGAACTATAATTTATAAACCATCTAAATTGTATAATTTAGAACTGTCTCCAGGTGATGTGTCTCAGGTGACCTCTCTTCAACCTCTTAAAAAGACAAATTACATTAATCTAACAGTTGTCAAGTCGTCTGGACGTTCAAAAAACAAAAAAACAAATCAACAACAACCAAAAAAAAAACTCAACAATTTTGTTGAATAACATATCTATATAAGTTTTAGTATAATATGAGAAAAACAGTTATCTTTGAGCTGCAGCTGCATCAGAGCTTCTCCCATTTGTTGTTTCATGGTGAAGTTGTGGAGCTGCTTTATCACACACACACACACACAAAAACGCTATGTGAAGGAATAAGGTATGTTGGGTCCAGCATATTAAAAATAAACCTAAACCCCTCACCTTAGACTGAGCTGTTTGCTCGTAAATCCTTTGTGATATAGCAGGAGATAGAGAGGGAAATTTGCACAGCCTTTGGAGAAGCCTGTAAGTTTGTTGCAGAGTTCGCTGGTCGGCTGCTTCATTTTCATCTTCCGTGTATTTTGTCGTATTTCCAAAATTCTGTACCACAATTTTATTTTACACTTCTTGCAAACAACCATGCTCTTGTTCAGCTCTGTCTTCCCCTGGAACAATGTAGGATCTGAAATGATTTTTAAAGTCGAATTAGCGGGTTGAATCGTGTTATCCCCCTCCTCTATGCTAGCAGGCTCCAATCAGATAAAGGGAGCTGGCTAACTAGCTTGCTGTACGGTGGCCTACATGGGCAAATTCTACGGCGGACAAGTGGACACGTAATGCGATATGCAGTACGCTCAGGAGTAGGAGTGGGGTAAAGAAAAAACAAACGCATTTTAAAATCGATTTATGGGCCTTTAGAATCGATTTAGAATCACTAGGACTAAGAATCTGGATTCTTTAAAAAAAAAAAAAAATTCTGCACCCCCTACTGGAGAGGCACACCTCATACACATCCATCCATCCATTATCATCTGCTTGTTCTGAAGTTGGGTCTCGGGGGCAGCAGCTTGGGCAGGGAGGTCCAGACATCTCTTTCCACAGCCACCTCTTCTAGCTCTTCTGGGAGGACTCTAAGGTGTTCCCAGGCCAAACAAGCAACGTAGTCTCTCCAGCGTGTCCTGGGTTTTCCCCGGGGTCTCCTCCCACTCAGACATGTCCGAAGCACCTTCCTAAGGAGGCGCCCAGGAAGCATCTTGCCAGATGTCTGAACCACCCTAACTAGCTTCTCTCTCCATGTGGAGGAGCAGTGGTTCTATTCGGAGTATCTCCCTGATAACTGAATCTCTCACCCTATCTCTAAGGGAGAGTCCAGCTACCCTGCAAAAGAAACTCAACCGATTGTATACACAATCTGATTCTTTCTGTCACTACCCAGAGTTTGTGGCCATAGGTGAGGGTAGAAACATAGACCAACCAGTAAACAGAGAGCTTTGTCTTACAGCCCAGCTCCCTCTTCACCACAATGGACAGAGTATGCAATACTGCAGACACAATATTGCAGACACAATACTGCAGATGCTGCACCAATCTGTCAATCTCACACTCCATTCTTCGCTCACCCATGAAGAAAACCCTGCGATACTTGAACACCTCCACTTGAGACAGAACCTCACCCTCAACCAGAAGAGAGCAATCCACCCTTTTCTGACTGAGGACCATGGCCTCAGATTTGGAGGTGCTCATCTCATTTGCTTCACACTCTGCTGTGAAACGCTCCAGTGAGAGCTGGAGATCATGGAACAATGATGCCAAAAGGTTCTGTTGAACAGGACCACATCATCTGCAAAGAGCAGAGATAGAATCCCGAGGCCACTGAACTGGACTCCCTCCACCCCCTGGCTGCACTGAGAAGTTCTGTCCATAAAAGTTAAGAACAAATCTGTGACAACGGGCAGCCCTGGAGGAGTCCAACTCCCACCGTGAATGGGTCTGATTTGCAGGTACTACCAGCAATGCAAACCAAACTCTTGCACCACTTTTATAGGGATGGAACATCCCCTATCAACTGGCCCCCTCATATTGCATACACTGCAGAATCTACACAGAAAAACAACTACGAAACATTTATAATATAAAGTAAAATTATTATATTAATGACAGTTTCAGACACTAGTGTTTTCCTTTGATGATGTCCTTTAGGCCTGAACTGTGCCTGTGATTTCCATGCATCCATCCATTATCTTTTACCTACTTCTTTCATTTTGGGTCACGGGGGGTTGCTGGTGCTCATGTCTGAAAATCATTGTGCGAGGGGTGGAGTACACCCTGGACAGTTCGCAAGTCCATCACAGGGACACATAGAGACAAATGAGACAAACAACCACTCACTCTCTCACTCTCACCTAGGGACAATTTAGAGTTACCAATCAGCCTTATATAAATGTTTTTGGTCTAAGGGAGGAAACCGGACTACCAGGAGAAAACCCACACAGCACAGACAGAACATGCAAATGCCACCCAGAAAGGCACCTCAGCCGGGATTTGGACCACCAACCTCCTCTTTGAGAGCTGGCTGCTCTAACAGCTGAGCCACTGTGCCGCGACAAGAAACATACTGTCATTTATGATTCAATTGAGCATCATGTCTAACACAAGCATACGGCAGCAGATTTGCAAAATGTTTGTGTAAATTTAACAGGAGCAACTAATGGAGAGACAGACGGGGTACACTGAAATCGTCAGATCAAAGTCATTGCTTCCACTGCCTCTTTTGTAGACAAGCTCCCTGTCATTTTGAGAAGGTCATGCTTCTATTGTTTTTTTCCTTCCTCTTTTTACCATGACGGGGAAAATGACAAGAAAGAAAGGGAAATAAATCCAAGAAGATGGTTTTCATTATCAGAAAGACGGTGAACTATTCAGTTTTCATATCAATGCATTTTAAGCCACTTGTTTGAAACCAAGTAGCCTGGATAAAAAATTAAAGCAGATATCCACAAACCTCTTTTTTAAGTTTCTACTTCCAGTTCAGCTGAGAGGGCTTGTAAACATTCTTACTAGTCACAAGTTACAATAAAATCTCTTCAGTGAAGCCTGAGTCTGCTTTAGGCCTCCCTTTGGGCTAACATGTCCAAAATACTGCTCTAGAAAAATGTCCAGAAGGAATTCTGGGGGGGGGGGGGGATGTCTTTGCAAGTCTGTTTTTCTAATTCTTCTTCTTGCCTCAAGCGGGCAACATACACGTCAGGTCCTCTTTGAAATCAATAACCGTTGAACGGACTGAGTACCGTTCTAGAGACATATGAAATGGGCAGCTTCTGAGCAATCTATGCCAACTTGTTTTCCAATTATCTGGTTTCACTACGACTCACTCTGCCCTAATTCAACTGGACTTGTATCTACAGTCTCAGTGGTTTTCAACATAACTAAGAGCCACCTTAATGTGTGGGGGTTGTAAAAAATATATTTTTATATATCAACCAAACAAAACATGACAAATACTTCACCACTTTCTGCAAAGCTTTCCTTTCTGCAACTGTGCAGCCCTTGTGCCACACGTTGATGCTGGAGCACAGGATGCTCTCCACGGCACACTTGTAGAAGGAGGTGAGGACTGAGTTTCCCAGTCCCGTTCACCTCAGCTGCCTCATTTTATTGTGCTTATTTGGTGTTTTGCTGCAAGAAAAGTCACCATTGACAATTGGATTGCTACTTCAAAACCCAAAGATATATGTAAACTGACCATCCCAATCATTTCAGGAAACTGAACTTTTTAGTTTTTATATTGCTTAAAAACATAGTTTCCTCAAGGGTGGACTTTGTCCAGAGATTACTCTATGATGGCCAAGGACATCGTCGATCATCCGCTGGCTCCACCCTTGGTGGATAAAGTTGCTCCCTCCACTCGTCAAGATCCGTCACTTGGTGCTGCTTTAGACAAGACTAAAATCTCCATCTCTTATTCTACACAATGTAACTCCTAACCACTTGTATATCTTGCAACAAAAACATTAAGGTTTACTTGCATTCTCTGTTCAATTCCAGAAAAAAAAAACAAAAAAACCTCTTCTACATACTACAAACATCCACTATTCAAATCCTACAAAGACGAGGGGCATTTGCATACCCCTTCTTAGTTTATTTTATTTTATTTTACACAATTAAGACACAGATCAAAGATATTAAGAAAAAAATATTTTAACAGTGCAGGTGATGCAGAAGCCCAGTGGACAATTTCATCTTTTAATTGTTCTCTTCTTTAGGGGTCACCATAGCGAGTGAACTCACATAAAATATTTGGCAAATGTTTTATGCCAGCTGCCCTTCTTAATGTGACCTGGACTTGTTTCTGCAACCACGGGATTACGAAACTGCAGCACTGTTCAATCAATCAATCAGTCAATCAAAAGTACTTTATTAATCCCAGAGGGAAATTAAATGTTGTTGTAACCCATCACCCTGGTTTCATTAAAGAGTTCTTCTAGATGCTGATGGATGTGGGCAGGAAGGATCTCTTGTAGCGGTCTGTCCTACAATGGATTTGAAGAAGCCTCTGACTGAAGACACTTTGATGTTGTATGACAGTCTGATGAAGAGGGTGCTGAGGGTTGTCTATAATGTTCTTCATTTTATGAAAAATCCTTCTTTGTACAGTCACCTCCAAAGGTTCTAGAAGAGACCCCAGAACCGAGCCAGCCTTCTTTATGAGCTTGTTGACATTTTTTAAGTCACTTGCTCTGGTGCTGCTACCCCAGCAGATGATGGTAGAAGAGATAGCACTCTCTACAACAGACTTATAGAAGATATGCAGCATCTTGCTGCAAACGTTGAAGGACTTCAACTTCCTCAAGAAGTACAGTCTGCTCTGTCCCTTCTTGTAGACGCTTCACTGTTGCATTTCCAGTCCAGTCTGTTGTCCAGGTGAACCTCACGGTATTTATACTTCTCCACCGCCTCCACTTCTTCTCCCATGACGGAAATAGGGTTGGACTTGTTCCTATTTCTCCTGAACTCTACAATCATCTCCTTTGTTTTGTTCACATTCAAGATGAGATGATTGTTTCCACACCCTGCCACAAAGCGGTCCACCAGTTTCCTGTACGCAGCTTCTTGTCCATCTCTGATACACCCGACCACTGCAGAGTCATCTGAATATTTCTGCAGATGACAGGAGTCTGTTTTGTACTGGAAATCTGAGGTGTACAGAGTGAAAAGGAATTGTGAGAGTACAGTCCCCTGTGGTGCTCCTGAGCTACTGACCACCTGGTTAGACACACAACCCTTCAGTCTCATAAACTGTGGTCTGTTTGTCAGGTAGTCTTTGACCCAGGTGATTGTTGAGGCCTCCACCTGAGTCTTGTGGAGTTTCTGACAAAGAAAATCAGGCTGGATTGTATTAAATGCACTGGAGAAATCAAAGAACATGACTCTCACAGTGCTGTCTGCCTTTTCTAGATGACAGTGAGTTTGCTAAAGCAGGTGTTCACCAAGCTCCTGCAGCCCTTATTGTATGATAATTATGGCAAATATGGAAAAAAAAACTGTGTTTCTCCAAAGGTGTAAAAACCAGGAGACAAATAATCATATCATCATAAAAACTATAAAATGGAAACATTTATTCTTGTGTAAACTATTACCACTTGAATTTAATGGTTTTCTGTTTTGTGTCGGGCAGCACGGTGGCACAACTGGTAGAGATGCTACCTCTCAGCGAGCAGGTCACCGGTTCAAATCCCGGTCCGGAGGGCTTTCTGGGTGGAGTTTGTATGTTCTCTCCATGCATGCGTGGGTTTTCTCCGGGTCTTCAGGTTTCCTCCCACAGACAAAAAAACATGCATGTTAGGCTGATTGGTAACTCTAAATTGTCCATAAGTGTGAGTGAGAGAGTGAATGGTTGTTTGTCTCATTTGTCTCTATGTGTCCCTGTGATGGACTTGCAGCCTGTCAAGTGTGTATCCCGCCCCTCGCACAGTGAATGCTGGACATGGGCACTGGCAACCCCCGTGACCCAAAATGGAAGAAGCGGGTAAAAGATAATGGATGGATGGATGTTTTGTGTCAGATATTCAAATTACAACATATTATATATATATATATTCATACATTATATATATACACATATATATAT
>NC_056517.1:9140095-9176511 GCF_014905685.2 Nematolebias whitei | reverse complement strand
GTGGATTTTAGGTAAACCATACAGACTAGGTGTGGCCTCCCCTGGGTACAGTCTGTGGTACAGAAAACGGTCAATAGCCTTGTCCTGCTCCAAATTTTTCAGGCAATCTATTAACTTCTTCTTGTAACCACTTCCTGGATCTCTTTTCAGAGGTTCATAAGTGGTTAAGTCACTAAGGAGTGTCATAACTTTCTCATGATAGTCTTTCTGGTTCAAAATCACTGTGCACCTTCCTTTGTCTGCTGGGAGAATGATGATGTTTTTGTTCTTGCTGAGAGTGGTGAGTGCATCTCTCTCCTCTCTACTGATGTTGGAAGGTGGTGGTTTGGCATTGCTGAGGCAGGATAAAACTTTGATTCTGAGCTGTTCTGCTTCACCCTCTTTCATTTTGTTGTTGCGGATGGCTGACTCAGTAGCTGTGATCATCTCCACCAGAGGAATTGTACTTGGTGCAACCGCAAAGTTCAGTCCCCTGGCAAGAATCTCTGTCTCTGGCTGGGTGAGCTGTCTGTCAGATAAATTCTTCACCCACTTTTCTGTCTCCCTGGCATGTAATTGACTACTGGAGTGTTGTCCTACACTGAATGTGTTGTTATTGGAATAGTGATGGTGATGATGAGTTATTAGTAAGTTAAACTTATTTTGTTGTCGAGTCTTGGACTTGACATGCTGTGCTAAGCGTGCCTGATCTGTACAGTCCAACACTTGCTGAAGTGTGGTCTGATATAGACACATAGTTAGTTTCTGTTTATTGTGTCAAGGAGCCTTGACATCCTTTTCAGGGACAGCAGTCATTGGTTCAAGTATGTTGATGACACCTGGGTTAAAATTAAATCTCAGTTGATGTGATCAGTGAAATGTTGGACTTCCTATGTGGATAAATATATCAAGTTCACATGAGAAGATGTAAAAAATGGCAGGTTGGCTTTCTTGGAAAACAAAGACCTCAGTCTTGGTTATCTGATGGAGAACATATTGAAACTGAAATGTACTGCAAACTCACCCACACATACCAGTGTTTGAGGTTTGACTTAGGGGTTGCACGATTTCATATTGTGTGTGTGCTGGGCGAGTGGGGTCCTTCATGATGCAGGTGGTCCTCTTCCTGCATCTAGAGGTGTAAATGTCTGTGATAGTGGGGAGGTTGGCTCCAACAGACTTCTGTGCAGCCTTCACCACTCTCTGCAAAGCTTTTCTTTCTGCAGCTGTGCAGCCTCCATGCCACACGTTGATGCTGGAGCACAGGATGCTCTCCACTGCACACCTGTAGAAGGAGGTGAGGATTGAGCTTCCCAGTCCAGCTTGTCTCAGCCGCCTGAGGAAGTAGAGTCTCTGATGAGCTTTCTTGAACAGGCTGGAAATGTTTTTGTCCCAGCTGAGGTAGCTGGAGACCACTTCCACCGCAGATTCTCTTATGTTCAGGGGGATATAGGTGTATTTGTTCTTTCTGAAGTCCACAATCATCTCCTTTGTCTTTTTCACATTGATGTGAAGGTTATTCTCTTTGCACCAGCTCTCCATGTGTTCCACCTCCTGCCTGTAGATGGACTCATCATTGTTTGTGATGCATCCCACCACTGCTGTATCATCTGCAAACTTAACAATGTGACAGCCTGGATAGCTAGCTGCACAATCATACGTGAGCCTGTTGGAGTCAGTCTCCCCACCATCACATATATCTACAACTCCAAATGCAGGAAGAGGGCCACCTGCATCATGAAGGACCCCACTCACCCAGCACACACTATTTTTGCCCCACTCCCCTCAGGAAGGAGGTTGAGGAGCATTAAGTGTAGAACCACTAGACTGAGGAACAGCTTCTACCCTGAGGCTATTAAACTCATGAATCTCTAACAAGAATAATCACAGTGAAAAAATTACATCATGTTGCTGCTGATCTGTTTCAATGTTGTGTTCATGCATGCTCATCTGCTTACACAGACTCATGTTCATGTTTGTGCTGATGTTCGACGTAATTTTTTTTATGCTATTAGTGCTTAGTGTATATTTAGTTGATTTTTTTCTTAGTTCATATCTTAGATGTTATCATTGTTTTTTTTTACATTTTATTGTTGAATGTAACTGGGACCCTGTGTACATAATTTCGCTCCACCACATGTACCACATGAGGTGCGAATGACAATAAAGAAACTCCGACTCTGACTGACTCTGAGCCTAGTAAACAGGAGGGGGCTCAACACACATCCCTGAGGAGAGCCAGTGCTGAGGGTTATGCAGTTCTCAGTGAAACAAGCACCATCTCAGACTGCAAGCCTCAGTTAGCAGGTCAAAGGCTGAACAGGTGTGGTTTGATTGGAAAGGCTGTAGGAGAAAACATCTGCTATCAAAACAGAAAGTTTGGAAAGTTTCATTTGTAAGAGCCACAGGACTTATGGAACAAAATTTGATGAAAATACAGATATTTTCCCATAATACACAGCACCATGTTTGGCTAAAACCAAAACATAACATACCAGCACAAACTGTCATGCACAGTGGTCCATTTTTTTTATTACATATCTTATTGTTCCATATTTTCCCAATAGAGCACTTCACTCTCAGACTGCAGGTTTACTTGTGGTTCCTAGAGTTTACAAAAGCAGAATGAGAGGAAGATCTTTCAGTTATCAAGCTCCTCTTTTGTGGAACCAACTTCCAGTTTCTGTCCGTGAGGCTGACACATTATCCAGTTTTAAGACTGGGTTTAAGAGTTTCCTTTTTGATAAATCCTATAGTTAGGGTTGACTTGGATTTCCTAAGATAGAATGAATCCCTTAGTTATGCTGCTATAGGCTTAGAATACTGGAAGACAAATTGACCTAATTTCTTCAAATGAATAGTTAGGCCCGAGCAGCTAAGCGCTGCGAAGGCCTATTGTAATAGTTCTGTTCAGGCACGAACTACATTTTTTTCCGCCAAATGAATTGGAGTTTTGGGGGCCTTAACATGTCCCAAAAGTCACCAAATTTGGCAGACGTATCAGGACTGGTGAAAAATTACGTATTTTAAGGGCGTAGCAAAAATCGCAACAGAAACAGCTCAAGAGTGCCACCTAGAAATTTTCAAAATACCCTCCGCATTAACCTTAGTTTGTCATAGAAACATGAAATTTGGTACGCTTGTCCAATTCCCCAAGATGCACAGAAAACCCACTGTCACAAACGTTTAACGATAAACAGTAAGGTGGCTATTTTGGAATGTCGTCCCAATTTTCACACCTTTTTGGCGGTTTCCAGCCACACATTTGAACAAACTCCTCCTAGGGATTTTTCTCAAACGGTTTCAAACTTGGCCATTTTGGTCAAAAGGCATGGGGGACGAAAAGTTATCAAAACAGTGCAAACCGAAGCATGTTGAAGGGGCGGGGCCAGACCTTAAAATTTGACATCTTGCCATGAAAAATGAAACGCTAATAGCTCCTACAAGAAAACTGGCTGAGACATCAAACCTTCAGTGATTGATTCACATCCGGTCCCCTGCAAGTCTGAATGGTCAAATTATGACATCACTTAAGTCAAGCCCCCTGACAACAAGAAGTGTAAAGTTTTACGTTGAACTGTCCCTATCTGACCCCGTTACCTGATCAGCATGATAGTGTGTCCAGTGACCGAAGACGTGTTGGTGTAACTTGCTTTCCAACACTGACAGTTTTGGGTGGAGCATGTGGGCGTTACGACATGGTGAAGTAAGATGTAACGCTATTGCCATACATTTGACTCTAAATTCCACAGATTTGAACCGAAGTTCACTAAAAACAGTATGATCGATAATTATCCACCCATTGAACAGGAATCCATGATAATTGCCCAATAGCCTCCACAGCGCCCCCTAGAATATTTTAAAACCTCAGCCCCAAGACATTTTTTGACAGATAATTCTGAAACTCGGCAAACATCTGTATCGTCTCAGGACCCTATGGAAAAGTCTCTTGGAGCCCTGGTCCAAACTCAACAGGAAGTCGGCCATTTTGGGTCAAACGGTCATTTTTGGGCATTTCTAATGGCGACTTTGAACGAACTTCTCCTAGGGATTTTGAGTGATTGCCTTCAAAATTGGTTATTATGCCCTTAAGATATTGGGGAGAAAAAATTATTAAAAGCTTTCGGTTTCATTTAGGTGAAAGGGGCGTGGCCACGCCTCAAAGTTGCGCTTCACACCATAAATTTGCAAACACTATAACTTTCATATTGAAAGATCAAAATGTACCAAACTTGGCATGATTCATCCCTGTTGAATACCTGAAGATCCACTGTGGCCATATTTTGATGTTATCAAAGCCCCGCCCCCTCAGAACAGGAAGTCTATTTTTTTTACTTGGAATGCTCCCTCTTTGACACCCTTGACCTAATCAGAATACCATACCATACCACTTTATTTATAAAGCACTTAAAACAGCTACAAGGCCAAACAAAGTGCTGTACAGACAAAACAACAGGTAACACACAAAGCAAAATACAAAATGAGGTAAATCAGAATATAGACAAAAAATGATGCAGATAATGACGACTAACCAGTGTGGAGCATACAGGATCAAAACACAGATCATCTTGTGTTGAAAGCTATTGAATAGTAGTGAGTTTTTAAACGGGACTTGAAAACCGGATGATCCTGTCTTAGAATACAGATAAGATGGTCTGACGTGATGTAAATTACAAGCAGTTGTAGCTGGAGGATGTGGGTGTGGCGGCATGACGAATCAAGAAGTGACGCCATTGCAATACGTTTGGCTCTAAATTGTACAGATTTGAGTCGAGGTGCACCAAAATCACTATGATCGATCATTATGCACACCTTGAACAGGTTTCCATGATAAGTGGCCAATAGCCTCCACAGCGCCACCTAGATTATTCCTACAGTTATATCTCAGTGATACAACATCCAATCTGCACAAGATATATGGTACATCATCAGTGAGCACTTTTAGACACATTGATATTGTAGTTTAACATATGACTCTAGTGCGCCTCTTAGATTATTCCAACAGTTATATCTCAATGATAAATCATCCTATCTGTACCAGATTTTTGGTGCATCATCTGTGAGCATTTCTAGACACATTGGTGTTGTTGTTTAACATTTGACTCAAGTGCGCCCTCTAAATTATTCAAACTGTTACATCTCAATTATATATTATCCAATCTGCACCAGATTTTTTGTGCGTGATAGTTGAGAACTTTTATATACCTTTGTGTTGTTATTTAACCTTTGACTCGAGTGCGCCCCTATATTATTCCAAAAGTTTATATCTCAGTGATATATCATCCGATCTGCACCAGATTTTTGGTGCATCATTAGTGAACACTTATAGACTCATTGGTGTTGTTGTTGTTTTTTTTTAACATTTGACTCAAGTTTGCCCCCTAGATTATTCATAATGTTATATCTCAATGATATATTATCTGATCTGTACCAGATTTTTGGTGTGTGGTAGGTGAGCACTTCTATATAAGTGTGTGTTATTTACATTTGACTCCAGTGCGCCCCCTAGATTATTCCAACAGTTATATCTGAGTGAAATATCATCCAGTATGTACCATATTTTTGCACGTGATCAGTGAGCATGTCTACACACATTGATATTGTGGTGTCACATTTAACTCAAGTGCACCCCTAGATTATTTGACCTGAAAGACCTGAAAGATCTGGAAAAACTAAAATGAGCTCAGGAGAGGACAGATGATAAATCATTAACATAACTTCACTAACAAGAAATTAACAAAATATAAAACAAACAAATACATTAAAACATGGCAACATACGAAGACTTAGAGTTTAAAATATACAATGTTGAAGATGTCCATCCATCCATCCATTTTCTTCCGCTTATCCGGGGTCAGGTCGCGGGGGTAGCACCCTAAGTAGGGAGGCCCAGACTTCCCTCTCCCCAGCCACTTGGGCCAGCTCTTCCGGGGGAATCCCGAGGCGTTCCCAGGCCAGCCGAGAAACATAGTCCCTCGAGCGTGTCCTGGGTCTTCCTCTGGGCATCCTTCCGGTGGGACGTGTCCGGAACACCTCACCAGGGAGGCGTCCAGAAGGCATCCTAAACAGATGCCCAAGCCACCTCAACTGGCTCCTCTCGACGTGGAGAAGCAGCGGCTCTACTCCGAGTCCCTCCCGGATGATCGAGCTTCTCACCCTGTCTCTAAGGGAGAGCCCAGACACCCTGCGGAGAAAACTCATTTCGGCCGCTTGTATCCGAGATCTCATTCTTTCGGTCACAACCCAAAGCTCGTGACCATAGATGAGGGTGGGAACGTAGATCGATCGGTAAATTGAGAGCTTCGCCTTTTGACTCAGCTCTCTCTTCACCACAACAGACCTGTACAGGGCCCGCTTCACTGCAGATGCTGCACCTATCCGCCTATCGATCTCACGCTCCATTTTTCCCTCATTCGTGAACAAGACCCCAAGATACTTGAACTCCTCCACTTGGGGTAGGACCTCCTCCCTGACCCGGAGAGGGCACTCTACCCTTTTCCGGCTCAAGACCATGGCCTCGGATTTGGAGGAACTGATCTTCATCCCATCCGCATCGCATTCGGCTGCGAACCGCTCCAGCGAAAGCTGTAGATCACGATCTGATGAAGCCAATAAGACCACATCATCTGCAAAAAGCAGAGACGCAATCCTAAGGCCACCAAAACGGATCCCCTCAACACCTTGGCTGCGCCTAGAAATTCTGTCCATAAAAGTTATGAACAGAATCGGTGACAAAGGGCAACCTTGGCGGAGTCCAACTCTCACCGGGAACAAGCCCGACTTACTGCCAGTAAGTTGAATGTTGTATGTTGACATGCTGTATGTTGAAGATGTGATTGAGACAATTTTTTTCCCTGCAATAAAAGACTGTGAATATTACAATGAAGAACAGTTTAATGACATCAGTATAACAAATGGAGATCTCTCTATTATTCACTTTAATAGTAGAAGTTTAAATGCAAAATATCCAAAATAACAGATTATTTAAAACAGATAAACAGAACCTTTACAATAATAGCACTGTCAGAGACATGGCTCAACGATGAAAACACAAATAATGTTCACATGGAAGGGTATGAATTATATCATGTGAACAGAAGCAACAAAAGAGGTGGTGGAGTGGCTCTATTTGTTAAAAAATGAAATAAAATGTAAGTTAATTAATGAAATGTCAATAATTGTTGATAATATCATGGAAATGATAACAATAGAAATAATAAACAAGAATGATAAAAACATATTAATAAGTTGTGTATATCGATCTCCAGGACCAAATACAGAAATATTCACTGATAAAATCGTACAACTATTGGATAAGAGTTTTAATAAAAGCATTTTTTTCTGTGGGGACTTTAATATTGACCTGGGAAATAAAACAGATTCAAATAACATCAGTACATTTACAAATTCATTGTATAGTTTAAATCTTTATCCGTTAATATCAAAACCAACAAGAATTACAACTCATAGTGCTACAATAATCGATAATATTTTCACAAATGTAACAAATGGGGATGTGATGGGAGGTATTTTAACGAGTGATTTAAGTGATCATTTACCAGTTTTCACGATTTATAAAAATGATCAATGCATTACAAAAGAAATTACAATTAAGGAAAAAACAATAAACACATAAAAAAAAAGCAATGGACAAATTAAAAGATGATTTACATAAACAAAGCTGGAAAGACGTGTATGTTGATGATGTGAACAGATCATATGATGAGTTTATGAATATTTTAGGAGCTCTGTATGAAAAGAATTGTGTGCAAAATAATTATACAAAGAGAAATGTTGTTGATCAACCATGGATGACAAAAGGGTTGAGAAATGCTTGTAAAAAAAAAAAGGAATTATTTGAATACGTTTCTTGAAATTGAGAACACAAGAGGCCAAAGAGAAATATAAGAAGTATAAAAATAAATTGGTAGCGATTATAAGGAAACACAAGAATGAATATTATAGTGGTTTATTAAATAAAAGTAATGGTGATATGAAAGCTACATGGCGAGTAATAAATAGTGTTCTGAAAAGTCATAAAGCAAAAACAGGTATTTCACAATATTTTTGAAGGATGACAATGAAATCCATGATGAAAATGAAATTGTAAATGGATTTAATCATAATTTTGTGAACGTTGGATCAAGCCTTACAGCTAAAATACCAAAAATAGACAATAATGTGAACCATTCCGTTATAGGTTGTGACAACAGTATTTTTTCTTAATGGAACAGACAAAGAAGAAATAATGAATGTTGTAAAAAATCTTACAGATAAGAGATCAAAAGACTGGGTGGACATGGATATGATGTTTGTAAAGGACATAATGAGTTATGTTATCGAGCCGTTTACATATATTTGTAATTGATAATTTTCAAAAGGAATATTTACAGACAATATGAAAGTAGTTAAGTTAGTTCCTCTCTTTAAAAATGGTGATAAATGTGTGTTCAATAATTATAGACCAATATCCTTATTACCACAATTCTCAAAAATTCTAGAAAAACTATTTGTGACCAGATTAGATAAATTTATTACTAAACATTCTAAGTAGCAGTCAGTATGGGTTTAGAGCAAAAAACTCTACATCAATGGCTCTCATGGAAATAATAGAACAAATAACTACTGCTGTCGATCAAAAACAGTATTGTGTTAGTATCTTGTTGATTAAAAAAAAGCATTCGATACTATTGACCACACTATTCTCCTTGAAAAATTAAATATGTTAGGAGTGCGTGGGGAACCCAGATGATATGAGACCCAGAACAAGGCAGACACAGGGGAAGTACAAAAGAACAGTGTTTATTATGTACAGTGAATTTTAAACGTCCACAAGCTGCTTCTCAGAGGTTCCTGGAAAGAGGGACGACAGGTTAATAGTTGTCCAACGGGGAAGGCCAGAGTGGTTTGTTTAATGAGCATTTGTCCTTACAGTCCAAAGCCTGAGGAGGTGAGCTGGTCCTTCATTCCAGGGAGAGCGAGCAGCAGAGGGAAATCCAACAAGGGTCCAAAGGGAAACGAGGAAGGCTGGCAACTGGAGGCAAAGAGGCACGAGGGATACCTGACAGGCCGAGGGATCCAGGTCAGGTCACGAGGGAATCCAAAAAGCACGAGGAACCAGGAAACTGGAAAAAAGAGCAAAGGTGAACAAATTCTTTTCACCAAGACATTTGCCTCACAACAGTACTATACCATAAGAGGTGATATGTTCCAGCGTCGAGTCACACCGGACTGCAGCCTTAAGTAGATGGAGAGGCTCATCAGGCTTATGGCCGCCAGGTGTTGGTAATCAGCGGCCATGAGCAAGGCAGGCTGCAGGCAGTGGGACCCTTACAGTACCCCCCCCCCCCTTCAAGAATCGCCTCCTGGCGACCTGAGGCGCTTCTCGGGGTGGTCTCTGTAGAACCTGGAAATAAATGAGGCTGGGATCAAGGATGAAGGACCTGGGGATCCATGACCTCTCCTCAGGACCGTACCCCTCCCAATCGACCAGGTATTGGAAACCCCTACCCCTGCGTCGCACGTCCAAGATGGAACGGACGGAGAATGCAGGGTGGTTGTCGATCAGGCGGGGCAGCGGAGGGAGGTCAGACGGAGGACACAAGGGACTGAGGGAGACAGGCTTGACCTGTGAGACATGAAAGGTGGGGTGAATTTGCATGGCCCTGGGAAGTTGGAAGCGGACCGCAGAGGGATTAATGATGCGGGTGATGGGGAAAGGGCCAATGAAGCGGGGGGCCAGTTTGCGGGGGGTGTCCCGCAGCTTGATGTCCTTGGTGGACATCCAAACCTGCTGGCCGACCTGGTAGGCGGGCGTCTCTGAACGGTGGCGGTCAGCAAACCGTTTTGCCTGGGCTGCAGTCCTAAAGAGGGCCGCCTTGGCCTGGCGCCAGATGCGACGGCAACGCCTAAAATGATGCTGGACGGACAGGACCGAACAGTCTGTCTCGGAATCTGGAAACAGGGGAGGATGGTAACCGAGGGAGGCCTCAAAAGGGGACATGCCGGTGGCAGAGGAGCGGAGGGAGTTGTGGGCATACTCCACCCAAACCAAGTGCTGGCTCCAGGACGATGGATTGGACTAGACCAGGCAATGCAGTGTGGACTCCAGCTCCTGATTGCAGCGCTCGGCTTGTCCGTTAGCCTGAGGATGGTAACCAGAAGTGAGGCTAACGGACGCCCCGAGCGACTTGCAAAAGGAGTGCCAGACCTGGGAAATGAACTGCGGGCCTCAGTCAGAGACGATGTCCGAGGGAATCCCATGGAGCCTAAACACATGGAGGGTGAGCAACTGAGCAGTTTCAAGGGCAGAGGGGAGCTTAGGGAGGGGGACAAAATGAGCGGCCTTAGAAAAGCAGTCGACCACCGTGAGGATGGTGGTGTTGCCATCAGATGGGGGAAGACCAGCTACAAAGTCAAGGGCGATGTGGGACCAAGGGCGACTAGGGGTCGGGAGGGGGAGCAGAGGGCCAGCCGGGGGTTGAGTACCTGACTTGTTCCTGGCGCAGACAGGGCAGGCAGAAATGAAGTCCTTAATATCGTTGTTCATGGAGGGCCACCAGAAATGGGTTTTGGTGAGGGAGAGCATGCGGTTGACTCCAGGGTGGCAAGAAAGTTTGTTGGAATGGAGCCACTGGAGCACCTGGGACCACACGCTGGAGGGAACGAAGAGGGTGCCGGGGGGACCACCACCTGGATCAGGTTCAGAGAGGAGGGCCTGTTGAACGGTGGCGGTGATGGGCCAAGAGAGAGAACCAACGATGCAAGAGGAAGAGATAATGGAGTTAGAAACCTCGGGCGAGTCAGGAGGAGCAAACTGCCTGGACAGGGCATCAGGCTTAATGTTCTTGGAGCCCGGGCGAAAGGTCAGAACAAAATTGAAGCGGTTAAAGAAAAGCGACCAACGGGCCTGACGGGGGGTCAGACGCTTGGCGTTACTAAGGTAAATTAATTTTTTGTGGTCTGTCCAAATCAAAAAAGGAGTCTCAGTGCCTTCTAGCCAGTGCTGCCATTCCTCAAGTGCGAGTTTGACCGCCAACAGCTCGTGGTTTCCCACGTCGTAATTACGTTCCACCTGAGAGAGACGTCAAGAGAAGAAGGCGCAGGGATGGACCTTGTTGTCCAGAGGAGATCGTTGGGAAAGGACCGCCCCAACCCCAGTGTCGGAGGCGTCCACCTCTAAGATGAACTGGTGCGCGGGGTCAGGGTGGCAGAGGATGGGCGCCGAGGAAAAGAGGGACTTAAGTCTTGAGAAGGCGGCCTCAGCCTCCAGGGTCCAGTGAAAGGCTCGGGCGGTTGAAGTGAGCTGAGACAGGGGGGCGGCGACACGACTGTAATTTTTAATAAACCGCCTATAGAAATTTGCAAAACCCAAGAAGCGTTGTAACTGCTTCCTGGACTCGGGGGTCGGCTAGTCGACTACCGCCCTGGTCTTCTCGGGGTCGGTTCGGCAACGACCTCCCTCAAAAATAAAACCTAAAAATGAGACAGTGGAGGTGTTAAACTCGCACTTCTCTGCTTTAACTAATAATTGGTTCTCCAGCAGCCGATGAAGAACCATGCGAACGTAGGCCGTGTGTTGAGCAGGGTCGCGGGAGTAAATAAGGATGTCATCTAGATAAACGAAAACAAAATTACCAATGAAATCGCGCAGGACGTCATTAACGAGCGCCTGAAAAACAGCGGGGGCATTGGTTAACCCAAAAGGCATAAGTAAGTACTCGAAATGGCCCAAAGGAGTGCGAAAGGCTGTCTTCCACTCGTCGCCCTCTTTAATACGGACGAGGTGGTACGCGTTTCGAAGATCGAGTTTAGAAAAACAGGAAGCAGACTGTAACTGTTCCTGAAGAGAATCAATGAGAGGAAGAGGATATTTATTTTTAATGGTTATATTATTTAAGCCGCGATAGTCAATACATGGCCGGAGTGATTTATCTTTTTTGGAAACAAAGAAAAAACCGGCTCCCACAGGGGAGGTCGAGGGTCTAATAATGCCTGAGGCAAGAGATTCATTAATATAGTCAGACATAGACTCTCTCTCGGGACCAGAAAGGTTGTAGAGTCTACTTGACGGCAAGGGGGCGCCAGGTAATAAGTCAATCGCGCAGTCATAGGGACGGTGAGGAGGAAGTGACAAGGCGCGTTGTTTACTGAAGACGGCCGCCAGGTCACGGTATTCAGCAGGGACCGAGGTAAGGTTGATCTCCTCTAGAGGAGGCATGTCTCGAGGGAGCTCTTTAACGGCGGAGCGCAGACAGTTGCTGAGGCACTTGTAACTCCATTTATCAACACAGCCACGCTCCCAGTTAATAACTGGGTTATGGTTACGAAGCCAGGGGAAACCTAAAATTACTTGGGGTGTACGAGAATTAAATATAAAGAAATCTGTCATCTCATGATGATTTCCCGAGATAATGACATGTAACTCGGTGGTCTTTAAATTAATATGGGTCAACGTGTCTCCGGTTAAGCCGGCGACAGAAATTGACAGAATCTCACGAGTGGGTAGAGAATATTCTTTAACTAAATTGACGCTGATCAAATTTTGTTCAGCACCTGAATCGATGAGAGTAGAGAATGAGAAACAACGGTTCTGTGTCTGAATGACCATGGGAAGTAATAGTTTGAATGGGGAGGTTAACGCAGACGTTCCCACCAGTAACTCCCGCTTTACTGGTGGAAGTTCTCGTTTCCCCGAAACGGACAGTGGGGCCGAAAATGACCGGGATTACCACAATAAATGCAGAGACGGGCAGATACACACCGCTGTCTCTCTGCAGGAGTCAGCCGTGCGCGCCCCACCTGCATAGGCTCGGGGGAGCGATCCCGTGAGGGAAAAGAAGATGATTGGCTGTGACCAGGAAGCAAGGAAGACTGGGAGTTGTAGTTCACAGGGGATTGTTTTGGTGAAACGGACTCATAGCGAGGGGTCGTAAACCCGGAAGTGGAAGGATTATGGGATATGTAGTGCTGAGGTGCAGGCTTGGGCTCACCTGGAGAAGTCGAAAACCTGGAAGTCGAGGGTTGATGGGAATTGTAGTTTGCCTCTCTCCTTCTCTCCTGGAAACGGTCATCGATTGAGATGGCAAGGTCTATCAGTTTGTCGAAAGTCTCGTGTTCATCTCGCGTGGCCAGCTGGTCTTTGAGAAAATCAGACAGAGCGTTAAGGAAAATACCTTGGAGGGCGGGCTCATCCCATCCTGTTTGGGCAGCAAGGATCCGAAACTCCAGAGCGAACTCCGAGGCATTACGATGGCCCTGTAGTAAATTCAACAACCGCTTGGCGGCATTTGATGCCTGCAGGGGACAGTCAAAAATCCTGCGAAACTCTCGAAGGAAAAGTTCATAGGAAGCAGGGGGGTTATCATGAATCAAGAGGAACGAGTGAGCCCACCGGAGAGCGTTACCTTTGAATTGGCTTACGAAGAAGGTGATTTTGGCCGTGTCCAACGAGAACTGGAAGGGAGCCCCCTTGAAGGCGAGTCGGCACTGGAGCAAGAAGCCGCCACATTGGTCAGGGTCTCCGGTGAAGAACTCAGATGGTTTAACAAATATTTGTTGAACAGGAGGAGTGGGACCAAGAGCCACGGGGGCTGGCAGAACGACTGGAGCTGAGGAGGCAGAAGCTTGCAGCTGACGTTTAATGGAATAAATCATACCTCCGAGCTCCTGAAGGTTGGACTGGACCGTTGTCTGATGAGTCAGCACCTGATGAATAACTTTGTCCATCCTGTCGATCCGCTCCTCCGCGGGACCGGGGGGTGTCTGCTCGCTCTTGGTCTCATTCTGGGTCTGTTTTGGCTGGAGCATTTCTGTTAGGAGTGCGCGGGGAACCCAGATGATATGAGACCCAGAACGAGGCAGACACAGGGGAAGTACAAAAGAACAGTGTTTATTATGTATTATGTATTGTTTGAAAAAAGGGGCATACATAATAAGATTTTTTCTTCTTTCTGCTGCCTTTCATTTTAAATCTTTTGTATCTTTTTTATATTGTTATGGAATTGTTTTGTACTTTTTTTAAATGAATAAACTTTATACCATACCATACCATACCATTATTTAATCAGTTATATTTCAGCGAATTATCATCCAATATGTACCAGATTTATTGTGCATGATCAGTGAGCACTTCTAAACACATTGATATTGTGGTTTAACATTTGACTCAATTGTGCCCCCTAGAATATTCAAATAGCTATATCTCAGTTATATATCATGGAATCTGTACCAGATTTATTGCGTGTGATCAATTAAGCATTCTACACACAATGGTGTTGTTGTTTAACAATTGACTCAAGTGCACCCACTAGATTATTCCAACAGTTATATCTCAGTGATACATCATCTGATCTAGACCAGATTTTTCATGATTCATCAATGAGCACTTGTAGACACACTGGTATTGTTGATTTATGACTTGACTTAAGCCCGGACCACTCAATGAAGAAACTGATGATTATTGGGTGACTCTTCCAGCTTGGGATTGTGTAAGATATAAGACTGAAACTGGATTTGATAACTGTTGATTACCACATATGACATAATGAAAAACCTAAAAGAAGTCCTTTGTATTCTTTACAAAACAGGAAGTGACAATAACTCCCATCTGGAAGGTTGGATTTTGGCCAAACTTGTAAGGCTTGCAGACGGACTCATACTGATATGGGCGGAAGGTGATTGCAAAGTTTTGGCATGTGCGCACCCTAGTGGACGCGTGCCGGAATGACACAAGAGCATTCACAATGGTGACTTGGGAGGCGTTGCTGGAGCTCCGGCGGTCGCAGGTGATGTCGAAGGTTGGGCAAATGCGCAACCCGGTGAATGAGCACGGTACTGGCGCAAGAGCATTCACGATGGTGACTGGGCGGAGTTGCTGGGGCTCCCGCAGTCGCCATAAGGCCGGAGCGGCGCTTTGCTGAGAGGGCCCTCAATGTTGCTTGCAGCTTTAATTTGCATTTGAAATTATTTCTATCTTAACACGTTATTTGTATCTTTCCTCCTAGTGAGGACATGCTCATCTCCATTCTGGACCTGCCATTGTGTATCTGTTTCTCTTTCTCGTCCTCTCAAACCTAGCAGTTCAAAGCAGATGGCTGCTTGTCCTGACCCTGGTTCTGCTGGATGTTTCTTCCTCATGAGGGAGTGTTTCCTTTCCACTGTTGCCTTTATGCTTGCTCATGATGATTGTCTGCAACAAAGTTAGTCTCAAAGCAGTCTGCTCCTCAGATTAATAATGTTAACTTGTTTTTTAAATATATATGAATTTTTCTGTTCAGTGCCCTCAGATGACTTCTGTTGTGGCTTGGCGCTATATAAATAAACTGAATTTAATGGAAAAAGGATTATGGTTCGACCTTGCAGGCACAGAACGTGGGGTCTTTGCAGTCATTGAGTGGACGATGACGTCTGTAGACCAAAGGGTTCTAAATGTGAGCAACTGCTGAAGACTGGACCAAACTGGGTCCAACAGAACAATGATCCCAAACACAGCAGCTAACCCACAACAGAGCAGGTCAAAAATAAATTATTGAAAGTGTTACATCTGTCCAGTAAAAGTCCAGAGATACATTTTATTGATATGACAGGGAGGGGTTGTCAGAGTATGCATTGTTTCAGTTATTTTAGTTTACAGTATTCCTATTTATGGCTTATTGTTCTGTTCCTGGTGTTTTGACTTGTTCTCTGTCAGCTCTCATCTCCACCCTCAGTCGGCATCTCATATTGCTTCCCTGCCACCTTTCCACTCACACCTGTTCCACATGATTAATCACTCAGGTGTTGCCACTTTCCACACTTTCTCAGTCTATTTAAACTACTTCTGATCGCCATTTCACCGTCATCTTATTGTATTGGTTCCCTACCAAATGTCTCAGTCCTACCCATGCTCCGGCCCATTCGCCAACCCGTGCTCTGACCTGTGCGCCTTGTGTTTGTGTGCTCCCGACTCCTCTTACCTGCCTGCATCCTGGGTCCTAATCCTCAACAGACTGTGATGGAGACATTAAGAGAGCTGAAAAAAAAACACCAACAACAACAACAACAACAACAACAACAACAACAACAACAACAAAATAAAAATAAAAACAAAGTCTGCAACCCTTAATGAACTGAAGCAGTGTTGGATAGAGGAGTGGGCCAAAAGTCTTCCACATTCTTCTGAGAGACAGGTTAAGTTTTGCAACAGCAACAACAACAAAAACACCACTGAGAGGTAATCTGCTAAAGGAGGTTCTACAAGCTGTTGGATCAGGAGCTGAAATTGTATTTTTATATTTTTTTACTCAAGCTGTTTTACATTCACAGCTTTAACATTTGGTTAATGACTTGATAGAATCTGTTGGAATGTTTGTGCTCTATTTAAGTTTGGATTTGAATGATTTCAACCTGTTAAAAATAAATAAAAAATATCAGTTTTATTCTGTCCTGACAAATAAAAACTGTAGAACTGAAAATAAAAAACCTGGAGATTTTTCCCGTCTATAGCTGTGTACGCATGAACAGTTTAACACAGAAACAACATCTCCAGTCTATACACTACTTATAATTGTCTTTATATCCAGTGAAGAAATGTCTTCTGCCATCTCATAAGCTTGTGCCTCTATGCATGTGTCTGAAGAATATTAAAACATAATTTGGTCATTTATCACCTGTTTGTCAGGGAGACATTGTGAACTCATCACTCTTTTATTCTTTCACTGGATACATGATGCTGCAGATAAAAACCATTAACCCTGAACTGCTTATGTCTTTGAGGAGCGTGTGAGACAAATGTTTGAATCACCTGCATGTTGAGTGGTCCAATCCCCAGTCTCAGATCACATCTAACTGTCCCTGGATGAGCCACTACGACCATTTGTTGTACAAGTATTCAGTACAATCATTGGATTCCCATGTTCTTTTCGTTGTTTTGTTGTCCTACAACCTGGAACTTAAAATTACGTATCAGGGCAACTTTGAAAAAGGAAAATATTTCCCTAAAACTCAATTCTTTGTGTAACCTTTTGCAGCAGTTTCAGCATCAAGCCCCTGAAGGTCAGTCTTCATGAGCTCAGTCCATCCAACCTTTGAAAGATTTGTTCATTCTTCATGATCAAACCGCTCCAACTTCAGCAGGGTTCAGCTTTGTTGTCTCAGTAGATGGTGCACCTCCACATCAGTCTGAAATGAGACATAAGAGGAGGTGTATGTGTGATGGAAAAGATAAAAAATGATACAAAAATGCTTTAGTCTCATCCAACATGTATATATGCCCATAAAAGATAGGGCACATTAATGTAGTCTATATCCGTCTGTGAACTTTCTCTTGTTCGAGCCATAACTTCTGGTCCGCTCAAGATAATTTAACAAAATGTCAAACACATATGCATCATCATTAGATAGAGTGTTGCACACACTTACATCACTCCTGCTTTAAGGTCAAGGACACAAAACAAGGTTAAAGTTTATACATGGTCTTTGCTTGTCTTAACCATTGATATATATTGCTGTGTAATGGTTTGTTGACAAACGCGTAATGTGCTGCATGTTGTACTATTGTTTTCTATGAGAGAAAAACAGAGACTTTCTTGCTAAAAGGTGACAGCGCTAACCACAATGCTGCTCTGCACCCTCAGTGTGGAACTAGGTGGTAATATAACATTGGGGTGAGAGGAAAAGGAAATTTCAAAACTGAGATGTTACAAGGCAGAACATAAAATTCCCTACAGTGGTGATTGAAAGGTTGTGAACTTTTTAAAATGTTCTACATTTCTGCATAAATATGAACTAAAACGTCATCAGGTTTCACACATGTCCTAAAAGTAGATCAAGAGAACCCAGTTAAACAAATGAGATAAAAATATTATACTTGGTCATTTATTTATTGAGGACAATGATCCAATATTACATATTAGTGAGTGGTAAAAGTATCCCCCCCCCCCCCCCCCCCCCCCCACCCCATCCCCATGAAACAATAACTGTAACTAAACATTTCCAGTAACTGTTGATCAGTCCTGTTCACCGACTTGGAGGAACTTTAGCCCATTCCTCCGTACAGAACAAATTCAACTCTGGATGTTGGTGGTTTCTTCACATTAACTGCAGCTTCAGGTCCTTCCACAACATCTGGAATGGATTAAGGTCAGGACTTTGACTTGGCCATTCCAGAACATGAACTTTATTTTTCTTGAACCATTCTTTGGTAGAACCACTTGTGCGCTGAGGGTCATTGTTGCTGCATGACCCACCTTCTCTTGAGAGTCAGTTCATGGACAGATGTTCTGACAATTTCTTCTATAATCATATATTATTAAATATAACTCTCTTCGTTTAAACCAAAAAGTTTTTTTTGGTCTCATCAGTCCACAAAACATTAGTCCAATGGTCTTCTGACTTGCCCACGTCATCTTTAGCAAACTGCAGATGAGCAGCAATGTTCTTTTTGGAGAGCAGTGTCTTCTCCTTCAACCCTGCCATGAACACCATTGTTGTTCAGCGTTCTCCTGATGGTGGACTCATGAACATCAACATTAATGTGAGAGAGACATTCAGTTGTTAGAAGTTACCCTGGGGTCCTTTGTGACCTCGCTGACTATTACACATCTTGTTCTTGGAGTGATCTTTGTTGGTCCACCACTCCTGGGGAGGGTAACAATGGTTTTGAATTTTCTCCATTTGTACACCATCTGTGTGACTGTGACTGTGTGGATTGATGGAGTCCAAACTATTTACAGATGTTTTATAACTTTTTCCAGCCTGATGAGCATCAACAACTCTTTCTGAGCTCCTCGGAAACCTCCTTTGGTCCTGCCATGATCCACTTCCACAAACATGTTGTGAAGAGCAGACTTTGATAGATCCCTGTTCTTTAAATCAAAGAGGGTGCCCACTCACACCTGATCATCATCCATTGATTGAAAACACCTGACTCTAATTTCACCTTCAAATGAACTATTAATCCTAAACGCTTACATACTTTTACTACTCACAAATACGTAATACTGGATCATTTTCCTCAACAAATAAATGACCAAGTATAATATTTTTGTCTCATTTGTTTAACTGGGTTCTCTTTATCTACTTTTAGGAAAATCTGATGATGTTTTAGGTCATATTTATGCAGAAATATTGAAAATTATAAAGGGTTCACAAACTTTCAAATACCACTGTTTGATATATGATCATTCATCACAGTATAAGCCTATTGCAGCTTTACATGTATGTTACTGTACATAACCTTTATGTTTGTATGCATGAATTATGTGTTTTCCTAGAGTTTAAAGCCTCACAGCTCTACGTTCCAAGTTACCAATCTTTTTCTGTGTCCCAAACAGATGTTACGCTGACAAAATAATTACTATTCTCCAGTACTTCATGCACAAAGCCTTGCCGTATTGTATAATTCATTTAACCTTTATTCATACAGGTTAATCCCATTGAGCCTCATTGATAATAAAGACATGCAGACAACAGTGAAGTGGTTTTCATCTTCAACAGCTTCAATTCCAACATGTATAAACACAATCGCTCATCTCCAGGTATATGAGACCAACTGCCACTTTCAATGGCTAGACAATGTGCTGCACATTTTACTAGTAATAAAGACCTGCTATATTTCTGGCTTCAAATGTTTAGCAAATACTTTTCTGGTTCAAGGGCACTTTTATACTATACATGGTACCGTAGTTTCGGTTGGTTTCTATAACAGCATATTCCATTCTGCTACATCTATTTTTAATATACAGCTGGATGTAGTAGAATGAAATATATCGCTTTAAAATAAGAGGTACTGTGAATGCTGTTTTAATATGAGCAAACAGTTGCCATGACAAAAGTCCATCTATCAATGTATTTGGGGAAGTCTGGGAAATTTTGAGAATGTTTTATTAGTTTAAAAAATGTTTGTTTCTTCTTGTCAACACAAACAAAGTGAAGCCATATTTCCAAACACACACACACACACACACACACACACAAAACATGCTCTAAAGTTTTTTTTTATTTTTTAATTATTATAATTATTGTCAAGGCCTAAATTCACAAGTCTGTCTCTAGTTGAGCTCTCTCTGCAGATTGAGGTTTTTCAGCAGCCAACACAAAGGCACTGAAGGTTGCTCGGCACATACCTGCATGTTGTTTCTCCGCAATACAAAGTGTTACACTGTAATTTTGAAAAAAAGAAAAAGAAAATGCATACCTGAGCTCAGACTTTATCTTTTTTTTTTTTTCTCCAAACATCCCATTTTGTCTTCTCTGACAGCAGTATTTGACTGTTGGCCTTGACTTCCAGAGAGAAAAGCAGGAAATCCTTGGGTTCTGAAAGCTTTGCTTCATTGTTAGTTCTGCAGACAAAGGGATTTGTTTGCCACAGAAAGAGCTGTTAGTTTCTTTGCCAAAACAACTGATGAATGAAAAGAAAAATTGTTTCTGGATTTAGTTGTTATTTGGTTTAGTTTTTGATATGTTCATTGATTGAACATGTTCTGTTATCTCTGACTTTAGTTAGTGAAGAGCTGGGGAGTTTACTGGTTTGGATTTACACCAGTTAACATTTGCCTAATTTCCCTAGTTTGTATCCGAGTTAAATGTATGTCTTGTTGTATTTGGGCAATACACTTTTTTTTGCACTTAATCTGTTTTCCATTCTACTCTCCCTACACAACCACTCCTCTTACATCAACGGGCTGTGTTCAATCATCAGTTCTTTCCTGATATCAAGCAGAGCTTTGAGTTCTCAGGGTCCTCTCTTGCAGAGCCAACGTTGGCTTCTATTCATGACGCTGACACACTGCCTGCTTTCAAGACCAGGCTTAAGATTTAGAATGCCATTCAGACTTGATAAATACGGTTTAATTGTATTCAAAAGAAGTCAAGGTGATCAGAAGAGAATTTGTCAAACTAATTATCATGGAAGCACAAGAGCAATAAAGGCTTGGGTCTACCATATAAGACAAGACCCAAGATGCAGGCCGTGCAAAGATGACCTGAGACCTCTACTCTACCCTGCCTGGATCGTTTGCTCGGAAGGAACACACGTTTGTCAGAATTAAACAACATATTTATTCTTACAGACTTTGAAATATGTGAACAAGAGAGAATTGTTTTATAGTACCTGAATTCAGAGGCCTTCTGTACAATTCTGACATGTCTCAATGTTTTTCCAACATTTATAGACTGTTTTCTCCACCCAGTGACATTTCCTGTTTTCAATTCCTGTCCAATAAACACCTTACAGACTCTCTGAAGTCCCTGTCTAATCTATCAGACACACACTAGCTGTCCTCTCTTTCCACTGAGTATATGACCCATAATCAGCACCAAGCCACACATAATCTTACAAAGACTGTGAGACTGATTATCCCCTCCGCAACCTGGTACATTATCAAGTCTTACAAAAGTCATTCTGACCCAGTAAGCTACTCATCATTACTTGTTTTATAATCCCCACACATACTCAAATGATGTGAACTATCATTTAACTTCAGTTACCTGAGGAAGAACCTTTTTGATGTTTTGTTTGTCATTAAAGGCCTCATTAGAAATAAGTCACTATTTTCCTACTGACAGCAGACAGTGTCATGGTTTGATTTTAAAGTTAACAGTCCTTGAAAAGATATTATTTGTGGCTTATGGCCACATCTAACAGAAATTCTAGCCATCTTTATATGATCTATTTTCCATAATTCATAATGAAACCTTATATTCACCAATCCATATTATGTTATTTCCACCATTTATCATCCAAGGTTATTTTAATCCCAACACAGTCCAGCTCCTAATACCAGGACACAATATGAAGGGAGGTAAATTGTAGATGGAACCCCATAACCAAGTGTCTGGAGTAGTATATAGGAACATTTGCACCGAGTATGGACTGGAGGTCCCACAGTCAAAGTGGGAGACTCCACCCAAAGATGGGGAGAATGGAAGGGCCAAGATACTGTGAGACCTCCAGATCCAGACAGAGAAACCAATGATGGCTAACCAGTTGGACATTGTGGTGGTCAACAAGCTAGAGAAGAAAGCAGTGGCAGTAGATGTAACAATTCCAGGTAACTGTAACATCAGGAATGAGCACACGAAGCTGGAGAAATATTAAGAACAGAAAGAGGAAAAGGTGTCAGTGGTCCCAGTGGTCATTGGAGCACTCAGTGCTGTGACCCCCAAACTGGATAAATGGATCCAACCCATCCCAAGAAACACCTCAGAGATCTGTGTCCAGAAGTCCACAGTCCTAGGATCCTGGGATAGGATCTTCCAGCTCCTAGGTATTTGGTAGAGGACTAACAGTGAAGTGAAACCACCCCTGTGGAAAAGTAAAGTGAGCTGGGTCAATTTTTCAAATACTTACCAACCTAATAAATGTTACAAATCATTGTCCTGACATCCAGATAAATAAATCAAAACTGTTTCAACAGACCGTCTAAAATATGTAGATGTTCTTTGTTCTCTCAGTTTTGTTTTGTCGCTTCTTGTCTGTGCTTTATCTGAAAATGGATCTAATTCCAGTGGCAGAAAAGTCTGATCGAATGATAAACACTACCCCCCCCCCCTACACACACACACACACACACACACACACACACACACACACACACACACACACACAACCCCTGTCCAAGTCATAAACCCATGAAAATCATAAACATTCCAATTGGGAAGAATTTGGCCAGTCCTATTCTGTTTCTTGTTAGGAGTAAATAGTGTCACTGGGTCCTGGAGGTGAAATTACACTACATCATGGCTGAGAGCTCATTAAAAATGGATATGGAGTGGTTGACTAACAGTGGCTCCCAGGCTGGAAGGTGTCAATGGGCCTGCCGCTTTCCCTCCGTGTTGTAAAAAATTCAAGCTGATGTGACACAGTGGGCACGTTGGTGCCAGACATGCATGGTGATTTATGCATCTCATTTCCAGCAGAGGACATTTTAAGTGAAAGTAGAGGGAATTTTGCCAGTTTTACATCTACGCAGAGGGAAGAAAGTATTACACTTGTACATTTGAAGAGATTGTCAGCCGCACTGGGAGAAAGAAATGCCTGAATGCAGAATCTGAATCAAAAACGTGTCTACAAGTTTTCTGATGGCACTTTTGTCATCAAAGACTGACTGCTAAACAAAAAACAAATGCACAAGAAAGTATGTATGTTATCTGCATAGGCTTTGGTTTAATGAAACAAACAATAAGATGTGTGAAGCTGAAGGTAACTTGCAGCAGCCATAGTTGTCTGTGATACATTGTTCTCTTTTAGTATCTCAATGACAGTTTTAACAATAATAGTTTTTTATTATTATCTTATTATTCATATTCTTGGTTCATTTCTAGAACAACTTTCCTTACTTCAAGGTCTTCAGTGGCTCCCCAGTTTATGTTACATCCATCCATCCCTCCATTATCTTTACACACTTATTCCATTTTGGGTCATGGGGGTCACTGGTGCCCATGTCCAGCAATCACTGTGTGAGGGGCGGGGTACACCTTGGACGGGTCGCAAGTCCATCACAGGGACACATAGAGACAAACGAGACAAGCAACCATTCACGCTCTCACTCACACCTAGGGACAATTTGGAGTTACCAATCAGCCTAACATGCATGTTTTTGGTCTGTGGGAGGAAACCGGAGCACCCGGAGAAAACCCACGCATGCACGGAGAGAACATGCAAACTCCACCCAGAAGGCCCCTGGACCGGGGTTTGAACCAAGGACCTGCTTGCTGAGAGGCAGCAGCTCTACCAGTTGTGCCACCGTGCTGCCAGTTTATGTTACATACTCTTCCAAATTCTGCTTTCCACTTAAAATTATCCTTAAGTTTGATTTTAAATGCACCTCACTAACACTCTGAGGATTAAAGGAATCAATCAGCTCCTAAACAAAGTGGTCCAACAGCTGAACTCTCTATAGGTAGACAGGTTGAAATATGCACTCACACTTTTCTTGTGCCCAGTTTTTCTTTATTTCCTGTTCAGGATGCGGGGGGTGCTGATCTCAGCACGTGGGCTTCAAGTGGGCTGCAGACAGGCTGCTGGTGGGCAGCAGGTGGGCTGCAGGCTGCAGGCGGGCTGTATGTAGGCTGCAGATGAGCTGCAGGCTGCTGGTGGGCTGCAGGTGCAGCATACGGTAGGTGGGCTGCAGGCTGCAGGCGAGCTGCAGGGTCACTGCAGGTGGCCAGGCTACAGGTGGGCTGCAGGATACTGGACAACATTGGCACATAATGTTGATTAAAGAAAGGTGTTTTAATTAAAAAAAAATCATGTGTAGTTATATTTTTTTAATTCATAAATGCCAAATCATTTGTAAAGTAGGGCTCTATGACAAAATACCCCCCCCCCCCCCAAAAAAAAAAGTTTACTTTAAAATTAGTTCAAATAATATCAATAAAACAATCAAATAAACATTGCTCATCATTGATTTGGTCATATTTAAGCATGATTAATTCTTATTTTGCATCTGGTTCTGGAAATATCTCAAACAGAATGCTAAATAATCTGCATGTTGATTCCTCACTCTTTTGTTCACACATGTTGACTATCCTCTTAACTAGTGTGTGAATTGCTCTTTGGATTTGTGTGTGTGCTCCATTTATCTGCATGTTATTAATAACTGGACCCAAAAGGTGAGTTCTGAAAAGATGAATATTCATATAAAGGCATTTTCATTAAAGCAAGTGACCTTCAAGCTCTCCCCCTCTATTGATTGTCCCAACCATGGCTGACACTGACCTTTTAGTGAAGATTGCTCACCACTGGCTTAATAACAACATCATTGATGTTTACAGTAGGTGGAGAGTGATCGTTTCAAAAAAGGCCAGGAGAAGATTCTGTCCTGCTTCAAGGCACTGAGGAGCACATCGTGTGTAGGAATGACTAGACAGGCTGGACAATTGTCCAAATGTAAATTTCAACAATGGCAAAGAGTGAGTTTGTTTAGAGTTTCAAAAGAATAAAATATTTTCAAGACCAAACTTTAAGCTCAGACACAAACAAAACACTTCGAATGCCAGCAAAAATGCAGTAGACTGTACAGAGGAGGAAAGTCGCGGTGGTACTATGACTGTGAGATGTTAACTCTGCTTTCAGTTTGCATCCATACATCCATCCATAGATACATCCATACATACTGTACATACATGCATACATCACCAGATTCTGGGCTGAGGGACAGCAGCTTTAACATGGTCACCCAGACTTCTCTTTGCACACCTACCTCTTCCAGCTCTGCTGGGCTGAGAGACAGCTAGACACACTGTAAACACCTCCAGGTTTAAATGTTCAAAGACGTTCCAGTCAGTCCTTTTAAAGCAGTCCTGCAGCTGCTGAGAGGCCCCGTTATGCCAGATTTTAATAATCCTTATAATGGTAGGGGCAGTTTTCCTGATGGGTACATATGCTGGAATAAAGAGCAGGGGTGTGTGGTCAGACTGGCCCAGGTGTGGTAGTAGTTTGGCTTTGCAGCCTTTCTTGATGTTTCAGTAGGCCTTGTTCAGAGTGTTTGCTCTCTCGCACTTTACATGCTGATGGAAATTGGGGAGCACTGCCTTTAAATACAATATGTAGGGGAACACCACCTTTGAACAAAGAGTTCACCTCATCTCAAAACAAACATCATTCATGTTTTTTGTGTGTTTTAAACTGTTAAAACAAGATGCATTTATTCCCTTGGGAACAAACAGACTTTATTTTACAGGTGTTAAACTCAGCTTACAAACTCCTTAGTGGCCACTAATCTAATGTAATGAAAAACTGTCATTGTGTTAACTTCACTTTCAATGTGAACTCATTTCCCACGAAATGGACAGATCGTCTTAATGGGAGCTTGTGGTTCATTTTGGCCTTAAAGTGAAACACCTGCCGAGGAGTTTACTCCCAGGATTTTCCCATTGAGATAACAGTTTTAAAATAATCCTTTGTTTTAGGACATTCCCTTTCAGGAGATGAACAGCGACACCTATTTGACGAACATTGCAGGTGATTTCCACAGTTTCAGAACTGAATGTTTGTTATTGAAGATGTCTGTTTAAAGTAACCTCTCTAAGATAATCATGTTTATTTTTCTCCTTTTAAAAAGAAGTGTGACTTTTTAAAGGCAGGCAGAGAAAATGGACTGTTATTTTATATAAAACATGAGAGAGTTTATGAACCATATGTCATCCGGTTGGAGGTCCTAAGTCAATCTGTAACACACAGACAGACACTTGTTCTTCTCCACCACTTCTACTTTTACACTTCACCGCTCTTCCTACATGAAGGAACTTCAAGCAAACTTCAGAGAAGAATCTTCCTACTAGTGAGATATCCTGGAAGGAAGAGAACCAGAAGCAGAACTTGGCATTAACTAAGACCCGAACCAGAACATCATGCCGCAGAGTGGTAAATCCAAAGCTGACTTCAAAGGGTCAGTGATCGGACCGTGGTCCCTCCAACGGATGACCGGTGACCTTTGAGGATAAATCCTCCTTTTAAGTCACCCCTAGCATCTTAGGTACAGCTGGCACCCCTCATAAGCAGTTGTGGGACCATTCTGACCATATCATTCTGGTAGGACAAGAGAACTTAATGCCTTTCTGGTGATCATACATTCACAATGATATTAATTTAGATACACCACAATTAATTTAGACAATTTTAACTACACCCAACAAACCAGTCCAAATTTCTGCCTTTTATAAAAGTTACACTGAATTTAATAATCAAGTAACCTTCGACACAAGGTAATTTTGTTATTAATTTGTGTATTAATTTTTATGAACAATCTTCATCAGCTATATACATCAGAATATTATTTTTGTAATAAAATACATAAAAATCAATTAAATTTGTGATTATTTTGACATATATGTGTGTATTAACTGATTTAATGCCTTTAAACATGGGTAAAGAGTACACATTTCAGTTTAATTTGAGGGTTTTAGAGACTGATTTTCCTTTCCAAGAGGTGGTGCCCACATAACGAGGTTATTTGCATAATAAATGCATATCTTATGAGCTTAACTCATAACTAATAAATTATATAGATATCCGATCAACATATCCCTCTACAAATATATATATTTAAATACAAATGCAACCCATAATTTCCTGTATAAATGACTACTGGCCAGTTGTTCTCACTCCAGTGGCGATGAAGTGTTTTGAAAAGCTGATTAGGAGTCACATCACTTCACTCCACCCACAAACCCTTGACCCCCACCAATTTACCTACAGAGCAGTCTCTTTAATGTGTCCTAGGCATTCCCTGGGTTCTCCTCCCAGTTGGACATGCCAGGACCACCTACTTAGGGAGGCACCGTCCTTACCAGATGTCTGAACCACCTCAACTTGTTCATCTCGGTGTGGAGGAGCAGTAGCTCTGCTCCAAGTCTCTCCTGGATAACTCATGTAGACCTCCTGAATCCAAGATCTAGTTCTTTTAGTCACTTCTCAGACTTTGTGACCATAAGTGAGGGTAGGAACATAGACTGACAGGTAAATAGAAAACTTATGCAAATCAGTGTCTGTATTGTGTTCTTTATTTAGATTATTCTGCTTATGTTATCGTTTCCTGTTTTCCCCAGTTTTTTCCTTCATGTGCCATCTTCTTTCTTCACCTTCTCCCAATCCAGGTGTTCATCATTATGTTTCGTTAGTGTCCCTTTAAGTTCAGTGTCTTTGTGTTTACTGGTTGTGTGTATTGTGCTCTCCAGTGCCGTCATGATCTGTTCCTCTACATCATTTTGTATTCCCGTGTTCATTTAAATTGTGCTGCCCTTTTGAAAGAACACTATTTGGTTATTCATTTGCAGCACGGTGGCGCAACTGGTAGAGCTGCTGCCTCTCAGCGAGCAGGTCCCTGGTTCAAACCCCGGGCCAGGGGCCTTCTGGGTGGAGTTTGCATGTTCTCTCCGTGCATGCATGGGTTTTCTCCGGGTACTCCGGTTTCCTCCCACAGACCAAAAACATGCATGTTAGGCTGATTGGTAACTCTAAATTGTCCCTAGGTGTGAGTGAGAGAGTGAATGGTTGTTTGTGTTGTTTGTCTTTGTGTGGCCCTGTGATGGACTTGCGACCCGTCCAGGGTGTACCCCGCCCCTCGCACAGTGATTGCTGGACATGGGCACCGGCGACCTCCGTGACCCAAAATGGAATAAACGGGTAAAGATAATGGATGGATGGATGGATGGATGGATGGATGGATGGTTATTCATTCATATTTCATATTTCCTATAATTGCCATATTGTCTCTATCAAACTGAAAATAAATGTTACAGAATTGTGTATTTAAATGGCCAGATTCTTGTGTCTTTTCTTTGAATGAGGGGAATTAAAATATTGTTATAAGGACTCACATTAGAACTTTAATAAAGGCCCATCAACATTTATTATATAACCTTGAATGCAAGATTTTTTAGTCAGGTCATCTAGACAGTTTCTTTTTTTTTTGTGCTGAAACATTTTGCCTTCGATCCGGAAGGCTTCATCAGTCAAGGAAACACACAACACAAAAATGATTCTTCCCCCAACAGCTTACTCCAAAGTGGAACAAACCAGTTATGTTGGTGATAAGTTGGTCTCTTTGTCACACCCCCTCCTCCATTGCCGGCCCTCTTCCTTGTTGACAATCATGTCAAACTGGTTGAAAACAACTGACTGATGAAGCCTTCTGGATCGAAGTCGCAACGTGTCAGCACAAAAAAATAAACTGTCCAGATGACCTGACTGAAACATGTTGGATTATATACCTGGATTATTGAGCATGGACTTTTTTATAACCTTGAATGGTTAGCGTAAATACCTGTTAAAACGCGCTCAGACCTCTTAAGCATAACCCCTACACATGGACCAAAAACTGAACCCAGGAGACAGAATGCAGAACTCAAAAAGGGACCCAGAAGGCTCATAAATATTTTTGAGTTTTTTGCCCATGAACCAGACATGACTACCCAGTAGGAGAAGGAGAAAGAGAAGAGAGAGGAGGTGATGTCCATCGTTCAGTGGAGTGGCGTTTGGACGGGAAGATCCAGGCCTGCCTGAAAATAGAGATGACACAGCCTGGATGTAGAGATCCTCCCCTCATCTCTTTTGGTGGAAGAAGAGGAGAGAAGGAAGTCTCACTTCCGGTGAACACATCTGACTATTAAGCCTATTTCCTTCTTTCCACCACCTTGCTCGCCTCCGGTGCCCTGCGTCTCTCCACCACTTTGCAGCTATCCAGTGCCTCGCCTCCTTCTGCAGGGTTCCCTGAGCAGCCGAGAGGTGTGAACCCTATAGAGTTATGATCCCAGCCTCAGAAGCAGCAGCTATGGTCTCAGACAAAGAAGCTGTCTCTGTGGGTGTCAGGAACAACAATCCAATCACGGAAGGTGCGTTTTTCTTTTTAAATTCCTGATTTTGCATTACATATTTGTTTTGTTTTTTTGGAATAGGGGATGGGAGTGGTTTTAAATGTAATTAAAGCTGCAAGCAGCATTGAAGGCCCTCACAACAAAGCGTAGCTCTGGCCTTACGGCGACCGCAGGGCTCCAGCGACTCCACCCGGTCACATCGCTCACGCTCCTATCACGTGCCCTTTGACTGGAGTGTGCATTCGCTGAACTTTTGACATCAGCTGCGACCGTGGGTGCTCTAGCAATGCCTCCCAGTAGCAGTCATGAAAGCTCTCATGCCATTCCCACACGTGTCCACCAGGGAGCACATATGCCTAAACTTTGCAATCGCCATCTGCCCATACCAGCATGGTATGGTATGGTATGGTATATAGTTTATTCATTTTAAAAAAGTACAAAACAATTCCATAACAATATAAAAAAGGATACAAAATATTTAAAATGAAAGGCAGCAGAAAGAAGAAAAAATCTTATTATATCTGCCCCTTTTTTCAAACAATTATTCCAGACATAATAATCTTCAAGTAACAGAACAAAATGAATAACTTTCTAATTTTTCTAATTCTAATACAAAACACACACTAAGCTACTTCATATATATTTTTTTAACAATTCAGTTTTGATCTTTTTCTTAAATGTACACATTGACTTGGCATTTTTCACATCACTCTCTAGACCATTCCACAATCCAACTCCTTGGATTGAGGTAGACCTTCCCTTCAGACTAGTTCTGAATTTTGGTTTGACAAATATTTCTATCCCCTTAAGATTGTAACAACTTTGTCTTTTAACAAAATTTCTTTGGATATTTAATGGTAATGTGTTATTTTGAGACCTATACATAACTGATAAAATACTGTAATCTACTAAATCATGGAACTTCAATAACTTCAGTTGATAAAATAATGTGCTTGATGGGTGACAGTAATGCTTTCTGGTGATAATTCTTACAGCTCTTTTCTGTAAAATAAAAATAGGTTTTGTAAATGTTTTACATGCTTTCCCCCAAACATCAATGCAATAGATTCAATGTGGAACAATGATTGTGTTATACAACATGTGCAGAGCTTTATCATTTAATAATTCCCTGACTTTGTATAGTACTGCAAAAGATTTATATATTTTTGTTTTTACAGAATTTATGTGATTTTTCCATGTTAGCTGTTCATCAATGATTACACCCAAAAATTTCATCTCATTAACTCTACAAATCTCAACACCCTCAATTTTAAATGGATCATCAACAGTTCTCTTTTTGTTACTAAATATCATGTATTTAGTTTTGTCTAAATTTAATGATAATTTATTAAGTTTAAACCAAGTTTGTATTTTATCAAATTCTGTCTTCATCAATTCCAACATCTGTTTTACATCTTTACCCAAACAAAAAAATGTGGTGTCATCTGCAAAAAGGAAACATTTGAGGAGTCCTGATACATTCACTAAGTCATTCACATATAAAATAAATAACTTTGGTCCAAGTACAGAGCCTTGAGGAACTCCACAAGTGATATTGCACAGGTCAGATCTTACACCATTTATTTGTACAAACTGTTTCCTATCTTTTAAATAGCTAGATATCCAGTGTAATGCTGGTCCTCTTATACCATATTTATTTAATTTTTCAAGGAGAGTAGTGTGGTCAATAGTATCGAATGCTTTTTTTAAATCACCAAAAATACTAACACAATACTGTTTTTGATCGACAGCAGTAGTTATTTGTTCTATTATTTCCATGAGAGCCATTGATGTAGAGTTTTTTGCTCTAAACCCATACTGACTACTACTTACAATGTTTTGTTTAGTAATAAATTTATCTAATCTGGTCACAAACAGTTTTTCTAGAATTTTTGAGAACTGTGGTAATAAGGATATTGGTCTATAATTATTGAACACACATTTATCACCATTTTTAAAGAGAGGAACTACCTTAGCTACTTTCATATTGTCTGGAAATATTCCTTTTGAAAATGATAAATTACAAATATATGTAAACGGTTCGATAACATAACTCATTATGTCCTTTACAAACATCATATCCATGTCCACCCAGTCTTTTGATCTCTTATCTGTAAGATTTTTTACAACATTCATTATTTCTTCTTTGTCAGTTCCATTAAGAAAAATACTGTTGTCACAACTTATAACTGAATGGTTCACATTATTGTCCACTTTTGGTATTTTAGCTGCAAGGCTTGATCCAACGTTCACAAAATGATGATTAAATCCATTTACAATTTCATTTTCATCATGGATTTCATTGTCATCCTTCAAAAAATATTGTGAAATACCTGTTTTTGCTTTATGACTTTTCAGAACACTATTTATTACTCGCCATGTAGCTTTCATATCACCATTACTTTTATTTAATAAATCACTATAATATTCCTTCTTGTGTTTCCTTATAATCGCTACTAATTTATTTTTATACTTCTTATCTTTCTCTTCGGCCTCTTGTGTTCTCAATTTCAAGAAACATGTATACAAATAATTCTTTTTTTTACAAGCATTTCTCAACCCTTTCGTCATCCATGGTTGGTCAAGTATGAGAGGGTGTGCACTTGAGTCATATGTTACACCACAATATCAATGTGTTTAGACGTGCTCACGGATTATGCACCAAAAATCTGGTTCAGATCGGATAGTAATTCACTAAGATATAACTGTTGGAATATCGTAGGGGCACAATTGAATCAAAAATAAAAAAAAAACAATACGCAAGTGCCATAAGTGCTGAGTGATGATGCACCAAAAATCTGGTTCAGATCGGATGTTCTATCACTGAGATATAACAGTTTGAATAATCTAGGGGGCGTACTTGAGTCAAATATTAAACAACAATATTAATGTGTCAGGAAATGCTCACAGATGACCCAACATATATCTGGTGCAGATCGGATGATGTATCATTGAGATATAACTGTTAGAATGATGTAGGGGACGTTCTAGAGTCAAATTTAAAAAAAACAAACAATACCAATGTGTCCAAAAGAGCTCAATATTGATGCACCAAAAAATCTGGTCCAGATCAGATGATGTATTACTGAGATATAACAGATTGAATAATGTAGGGGGCACACTTGAGTCAAAAGTAAAACAACAATACCATTGTGTGTATAAGTGCTCACTAATCAAGCACCAAAAATCTGGTGCAGATCAGATGTAATATCTCTGAGATATAACAGTTTCAATAATCTAGGGGGCGCTCTTGAGTCAAATATTAAACAACAATATCAATGTGTCCATAAGTGCTCACTAATGACGCACCAAAAATCTGGTTCAGATCGGATGTTGTATCACTGAGATATAACTGTAGGAAGAATGTAGGTGGTACTGTTGAGGCTATGGGCCACTTATCATGGAAACCTGTTCAAGGTGTGGATAAAGATCGATCATAGTGATTTTGGTACACCTCGGCTCAAATCTGTGTAATTTAGAGCCAAACGTATTGCAATGGCGTCACTTCTTGATTCCCCACGCCGCCACGACCACATACTCCAGCAAAAACGGTTTGCACTTTAAATGAAGTCAGACCATCTTGTCTTCTAACACAGGATCAACATGATTAGGTCAATGGTGTCAAAGAGGGAGCATTCCAAGGAAAAAAAGAGACTTCCTGTTCTGAGGGGGCGGGGCTTTGATGACGTCAAAATATGACCACAGTGGATCGTCGGGCATCCAACAGGGATGAGTCATGCCAAGTTTGGTGCTTTTCAGTCTTTCAATGTGAAAGTTATAGCGTTTTTATATTTATGGCGTGACGCTCAACTTTGAGGCCTGGCCACGCCCCTTTAACAAAACGAAACCAAAAGCTTTTGATAACTTTTTTCTCTCCATTGCCTTAAGGGCATATTAACCAAGTTTGAAGGCAATCACTCAAAATCCCTATGAGGAGTTTGTTAAAATTTGCCATTAAAAACACCCAAAAATGACCCTTTGACCCAAAATGGCCGACTTCCTGTTGATTTTGGACCAGGGCTCCAAGAGACTTTTTCATAGGTCCTGACATAATATAGATGTTCGCCATGTTTCAAAATTGTAGGTCCAAAAATGGCTTGGGGCTGAGGTTTTAAAATATTCTAGGGGGCGCTATGGAGGCTTTTAGCCAATTATCATGTTCAAGGGGTGGATAATGGTCGATCATAGTGATTTTGGTGAACCTCGGCTCAAATCTGTGGAATTTAGAGCCAAACGTATTGCAATGGAGTCACTTCTGACTTTGCCACGCCCACATTCTCCATCGAAAACTGTTTACGCTTTAAAGCAAGTCAGACCATCTTGTTATATGTCTTCTAACACAGGATCATCCTGTTTAGGTCAAGGATGTCAGAGAGGGAGCATTCCAAGCAAAAAAAGTGACTTCCTGCTCTGAGGGGGCGGGGCTTTGATGATGTCAGAATATGACCACAGAGGATCGTCGGGCATCGGACAGGGATGGCTTATGCCAAGTTTGGTGCATTTTGGTCTTTCAATGTGAAAGTTATAAAGTTTGGAAATTTATGGCGTGAAGCTCAACTTTGAGGCCTAGCCATGCCCCTTTAACATATATGAAAACACAATTTACATTTACATTTTAATTACATTTACTCTCCAATGTCTTAAGGGCATATCCACCAAGTTTGAAGGCAATACCTCAAAATGTCTAGTGTAGTGAACTTAACCTGATGTCAAGACTAAGCCTAAGGTCAAAACCCTTGACCTTAAGAACCTTGTGGGACAGGAACTGTCATTTCATTGATTTGAGTCCAGAAATACAGGTTCACCCATCCTGAGACTCTCTTTCTTGAAAATCAAGTGAAAAGAACACTCTCTTTTTATTATCATTACTATTTTACAAATGTTGATAATCAAAGTGTCTTAGTTCAAACCATTTTAGATGTTGCAGTGAACTAATCAATTTTATTAACTGTGAAACAGTGTAATGATTTTTGATTGCTTATGCAGAGTTAGAATTCATGTTAAGGTCTGTTACAGATTTTTATGCATTTTCTGACTTCTGTCTTCGAATGAGCAAGTGTACGTTTTCAAGGTCAGGAGTCGAAGCAGACATGTGTTGGAACAACTGCCTTGTTGTTACATCCTCTCAGACGTCAACAGGGGGGTTTTGGCGCCTGTTTCTAAAACTCGCCAAAACAAAACTCTCTCTCTGTCTGTGAGAACAGTTTAATCTTTTCAATAACATTCTTGCTGTTTTTCTGACTCCTAGTAACCTCTTACGTCACAAAACACACCCCTGTCTGGTCGGTACTGACCAATGGGAAGACTCCCGAATGAACCGGGAAAAGAGCTCTTAAAATGTCGGTACTTGCTAGTTCTCTCAGAGTTCTGTGGGTTTGGAGAAGTTCGGCGGTGCGGACAGTTCTGATATGTCCTAGTGCTGGCAGTTGCTGTGGGAGCCGGGAAGACCCTGACATGACCACAGAGCTCTTCCGAGTTTCATGGGATTATAACATTTTCCACTGAGGTGAGCTTGTGTCGGACAGAATCTCGCCATTACTCCGGACGATTCACAGCCATCCTACGGAGACGCTGAAAGGGTGCGTTAAACGGAATCTCGCCTGAGACATCTCCAGGTAAAAGAGTCGATTTCACCACCTAAGTGTACTGTAAGGAAGAAGCTGAAGAAAGCCCGGAGAGTGCCATTCTGTTCAACACTCTCCCTCAAACACCATCTTTCACCCCCTTTAAACTTCATCTTTTCATCTTTAAATTCTTTTCTAAAGTAGAAATCCTTCCAGATAATTTAGAAATGTCTGTGTAAAGTGCTCATCCACCGCCGTGTGGATAATTGAACATAATTGTACAGTTTTCATAAATGTCTGTGGTGAAGCAACGGAAAATCATGGCCGTATGGTTTTCCTGATTGATTATGTGTTATTTTCATATTTTGCCAAATTAATGTAAATGTTTGATGTTAAACTTTGATTCTGTAAATAAATGACCGCATTCATTTTGATGGGTCAAAGATAAATGACGCCTCACGTTTGCATTTCATTAAATTCAATGCACGTTTTATTCAGTCCAGAAAAATGAGGAATCCGTGTTAATTGATGAATATATCTGAGCATCTGTTCATCTACATTTTGGTGGCCCGTCACGTGCTCATAAATGGACTGCGTATTCGTGTAAAGATTGATTTTACGTGTTGGCATGAAGAAAAATAACAGTTGTCAGCTGTGTTGAACGCAACGTGCTGGAGCTGCGCGCTTGAAGCAAAGACGCTGCATGTTTACGGCTGGGATGTTTGAAGCTGAACTTGTGAGTCATATGTCTTTTTAAAGCTGAAATTGTACGCCTGTTATGTGTAACTAAAAAGCTGGGTTTGTGTGGAAACGCTTTATTCTGTTTAAACTGTGTTCCAGACGCTGTTCTGGTCCGGTTCGGTTCTGGTACTGGCTCGGTTCTGAGAAAGTTCGACCGGATTGTTTTAAATGGTGGGAAAGACGTTTTTCATGCCGGGGCGCCGACTCCGTGCAGCTCAGAGTTTGATTCGTGACACTTGTAACAGAAATTGGTGCATTTTGACAGTTTAAAAGACGAAAGTTGACGAACTTATTTCAGGCTAACAGTAACATGCTAGTTGCAAAAACGGTTCGTGATTGGTTGAATTAGCTGCTGTGAAGCGCTCTGATTTGCTGAGAAAGTAAATGACGTGCCTACGTCATTTCCTCTCACCCCCGTGCTGCTTTGTGATTGGCGGATTCAGTCACGTGACCCGGAAATGAAAACTCGTTTTCATAGGGAATAAAATCTGCTTTTTAAAGTTCAAAAACGCTTTAAAAGCTGTATTCTGATCAGCTGCTAAGTTCTTCGAAGTCTAATTGTTGAAATTTCGCCGCGTTAGAGTTTAAAATCCGTCATTAAATGATGTTTTTGAACAACGCTAGCGATACTAATTTTAAGCTATCAGCTAACGACCGGATGAGTGACGTGTCACGTCACTTCCTCCATGTCGGAAATGAGCTTTGCCGTGCTTAAAATCACTAAATAAAGCTGCCATATGTCCCAGAAAACTCATGTTTCATGCTAAAAAGTCGTGCTTGGTGAAAGAACGCCACGTTTACGCTTCAAAAACGTTCAGAAATGTTGATTTTAAC